>NW_026594418.1:6480216-6917998 GCF_907164565.1 Psammomys obesus
TGAATGAAAAGCTTATCCAACACTTAAAAAAAATAGCTAAAATGCTTAACATTTGACAAAGAGCAGTAGGCAGATGTACTAAAAGAAAATGGATTAAGGACTGCTGTCATCATTGGTCATCTTTTGACCTCAGCAAACTTGTCTCCATCCCAGAACCTGTTTGTCTGCTTTCTCCCTAGTCCTTTAATGTCCTTTGCTGACTCACAAGCTTTTCTTGCTTGTTGCTAAAATTATGAAAAGACGAAAATATGATGTCTGATGGTTTTAAATTCATTATATCACTGAAAATATACATAGAAAGAAAATCTAGACATTCATTTGAGAATTGCTGAAAAAAAATTTTTTTTTCTGCACTGGACACTATTGTACCTCTTAGCAGTTTGGTGAGTAGATATCATTATAAGCATCATATGGAAGAAGCAAGTAGTGAGAAGCTGTGGCTGTTCCATGTCACATGGTAAAAGAATATGTTAGTCAACTCTTCATTACTGTGACAAAATATTTGAAACAATCTAATTAAAAAGAGGAAAGATATAGAATAGAGAGCAAAAGTGGATGAAGAGAGGGAACTAGATTGGAGATGAAATGGGGAAGGAAACAAGAGTGGGGATCATATGTGGTGAGAAAAGGGGGTGGGAAGTGAGAGGGCTGGGAACAAGAAGGGAAAGTGAGGGGACATCTCTTTGTCAAGCTGGAGGCCTTCTACAGGGTAGGCTCCTGGGAGGATATGGGTGTGACTCTAGCTCAGACTCCTAACAGGGGAGACATAAAAACTAAAATGACCACCTCCTAGCCAGGCAGGGCTATTGGAAGGAGGGGGTCAATAACCCACTGACAAAACCTGTGATCCAAAAAAATTACCCTGCCTATAAGAAGTGTGGGGTTAATAAAAGAACAAAGAGGGAAAGTCCGAACAATAATTGGCCCAACCTGAGAACCACCCCACAGTAGAGAGCCAATGCCTGACACTAATAATGATACTCTGCGATGCTTTCAGACAGGAGCCTAACTTGACTATTCCCTGGGAGGCTCCAGCCAGCAGCATGGGGCAGAAATCTGGGGGCCCTGTGGAAGTTTTGGGGAAAAGATGGAAGGCCCTGGAGGGGACAGGAACCTCAAAAGAAGGCCAACAGAGACAACTAACCCAGCTCCATGCGGGCTCTCAGAGACTGGAAAATCAACTAAGGAGCTTGCATGAGCTGGACCTAAGCCCCCTGCACATATGTATCCAATAAGTGGCTTGGTCTTCATATGGGGCACCTGGCAAGTGGAGGAGGAGCTGTTTCCCACTTGGACTCTATTACCTGCTTTTGAATCACTTCCCCCTGGCAGGGCTGCCTCACCTGGCCTCAGGAGATGAAGATATACTCAGTCTTGATGTGACTTGATGTGCAAAGAAAGGTTTATGGGGGGAAAATGGAGGGGAGGTTTTTTGGGGAAAAACAGGGAGAGCCAGGGAGAAGGAGAGGAAGTGGGGGGAATGAGAGGAGAGGAGGAAGGGCGCACCCTCAGGATGTAAAGTAAATAAACTAAAAAAAAATACTTCTAGAGGTACCTCCGTTCTTGTTCTCAAGCTATACTACAGAGCAATAGTAATAAAAACTGAATGGTATAGGCATGAATAAAGAGGAAAGGTTTATTTTCTGCTCATGGTTAAAGAAATTTCTGTTCTTTCATCCTGTTGCTGTGGGTTAATATTAGTGAGACAGACAAAAGGGTAATACACCTTTTGCTGAGGCACCCAACAATTTCAAGCACTGTGAGAGTACTGTTAAAAATTGTTAGAAGTAATTACCAGTATTTCCGACAAGTTCTTTTAACTTGTGAGAAACCTTTCTCTAGTGCTTGTTGCGCCCTATGAATAAGAAAACACACTGGAAATAGAGCAACTTAACTCCCTAGTTAGTAGGTGTAGTGGATCAAATATGAATGACTCCAATAGGCTTATAGATTTGAATGTTTGGTAATTAGGGAGTGGCACTACTTGACAGAGATTAGGAACTGTGGCCTTGTTGGAATAGGTGTGGCCATGTTGGAGAATGTGTTGTCACTGGGAGTCAAGTTTTGGGATTTCAAAAGCACAAGCCAGGCCCAGTGGCTCACTCGTCCTGCTGCCTGTGGATGCAGATGTAGCTCTCAGCTATTTCTCCAGCACCGTGTCTGCCTGCATGCTGCCATGATCCCCACCATGATGATAATGGACTAACCTCTAAAATGTGAGTCAGCACCAGTAAAATGCTTTCTTTCATGAAAGTTGCAGTGGTCACAGTATCTCTTTGCAGCATCAGAACAGCAGGTGTTAGACTCTCCTTGGCTGCCTTGAATAAAGGGTCTATCAGTCAAATAACCAATTATATTACCTTTATGTGAGAACCAGCTATCTGGAAGAGCACATGATCACAACTGATTCTTTGTGCTAAAAACACAGCTTCAGCCAGGGCTGTTTGAAACAAATTTTACTGGACAGTTTACTATGAAAAGCCACAATGAATTTCAGAGCTCTCTAAAACCATTTTCACTATAGCCAAAGGAAAAAAGTTAGCTGGTGGCCTAGCAGAGAGACGACTGTGATTGGTGCAAAAAGACCCTTTCTCAGGTTACATTTTGTAATATACTATTATAGGTTCTATATATAATATATGTAAGGTTCTTTTATATAATCTTATATTATATATTATATTACATTACATTACATTACATTACACTAGGTTATACTACACTATGCTACATTATAAACAGTGAATCAAAGTCACACAGTACTGTATGGACTCTCTCAGTGTTAAAGCATTTGCTCAGTGAGTTATTGTTTTTGTTTGTTTGTTTGTTTGTTTTGTATTGCTGGCTGGGCTGGTAGCACAGACAAGGAAGCACCAGAGATACTAAAATGATAGTAACAGGGTGTACTCATTGTTTGCACATGCCTGCAACAGCATCAGTTCAAGCAGATGCTCCATGTCCAATTGCACTGGCAGGCATCCCAAGACCAAATGTCCTGGCAGAGGCAGGGAAGCCAAATAGTTCAAATGGTAGCCAAATTGTATAATGGGTCAATCAGGAAGGCGGCTAATTGACACCAGAACAGGTCAATGGCAGCCAGCTCAGGAAGAAGAGGATTAGGACTAGAAAGAAAGGACAAAAGAGCTCAGACTGAATAAGAACAAACAGCTGTAACAACCTAGAGAAAAGACTATAGAGACCTGGTCACCAGAAGAGTTCCAGAGAGACATTAGGTCTTTGAGGCCAAGGATACCAGTTACAAGACTGAAATTTTAGATACTTGCCTCTGAGAAGGGTTGTCGAAGACCAACTTCTTAGGTCCACAAGAAAGCTTTAATGCCTGAGGTGGTTAGGCCACAGAGGAGGACTTTGCAGCCAGCCCTGAAGATACCTGATAAAACAGGGTCAGATGAAAGGGGAGGAGGTCCTCCCCTATCAGGGGACTTGGAAAGGAGCAGGGAGGAGACCAGGGAGGGAGTGTGGGGTTGGGGAGGGAATGAGGGAGCGGGATACAGCTGGGACACAGAGTTAACAAAATGTAACTAAAAAGAAAAATAAAATAAAAATAAAAAAATTAAAAAAAAAAAAAAAAAGAATCTGATTTCAAGGACTGCCTAAAGACTGGTGCCAGTTGCTGATGCTTCCCAGCTGCCCCCTGCTGCTGCTCAAAGCTAACAAGCACCACGAAAAACATTCCTTGAGATCATTGTTTGAAGAGCTTCACCTTTCTCACTGAGGACTCCTACTAGAGTAGAGCAAAAGAAGCCCCATCCAGCTGACTAGTGATATGGCACATACATTTTAGCAGGATGGCATGAAGAGAGGTCTGTTCCTCTCCTGGTAGCCAGAAAATAAAGTAAGAGAAGAAGCTAACTTTCCAGCATTCCCTTCAAGGCCGTGTTCCAAACACCTAACTTCCTCCAAGTAGACACCACCTCTTTTTGTTTGTTTGAGAATTTCATGCATGAGTACTTATATCATTTCTACCCCATTACAAATGTTTGTAAGCCCACTCCCTCTCAAAAATTAATGCTCTCTTCTTATTTTGACATATGTGTATGTATATATGTAAACAAATATATATATAAAACTTTAATGTATATATGATTTACATTTAATGTTATCTATTTGTATATGTGTTTAGCTGTGAAAATTGAATTGCATCATCTGAAAGGATTGTTCCTAGAGAACACTGATTGTCTCTTTGTAGACACTGATTGTCTGCAGGTCTTTGTCTAGATGTGGGCCCTCTCAAATTTTTCTCCATTCACACCGGCATATTGATTGGTGTCTTAAGTATGCAGGTCTTGTTTAGACAGGCATGCTGTCTATATTTCACAGATGCAGCTTCTGTGTCATATAGAGCTAACAATACCTAACAGAAGGTTACTGGTCCGATATTTCATCTTCTATTCTACAACATTCCCTGAGACATAGATGTGAGGGTTGGGATGTATCAACTGGCATTAGGCAACTGATGATTATTTATCCTCTGCCTTTTCATCAGCTGTAGGTCTCTGCAATAGTCACCATCTATTTGTTCCAAAGAGAAGTTTCTTTGATGAAAAGGTAAGTGCTACACTTAACTCTGAGTATAATGATAAGTATTTTGAATACAATTAGAAATTATATTGGTTTAGGGAAACAGCAGTTGCAGGTTTTTCTCCCAGGTCTATGAACACTCCAGCCATGGCTTGGCTAGATTTGCAAATACTAGGCATGAAGTCCTTCCAACTGCACAGGCCTTAATGTCCAATGGCAAAGGTGTTGGTAACACCCAACAGTAACAGAGAACAAAGCAAGGCCTGATAGTCCTCCCATTCCATCACACTCTCCTCCTAAAGAAATACTGCTGCCAAGCAGGAATATTCAATATAGCTTCTCTAGTGACCAAAATATGTAAAGATCATAATCTATAAAATGACCTCTGTTTTCCAATTCTAGGTGTCTCTTTCCCATTCACTTATTTATCTTGGCTCTCTCCCTGCTTCTTTCTACTCTGTACAGTGTGCAATTGCTCTCCATCCTTCTTGAGTGGCTCTATTTTACACAAAAAACATAATATCTCTGGTGGTACCATCATATGTATCTCATTTTTCTTGCTACACTCCTCTTACCTTGTTTTTAGCACAATGTCTAACACATAGAAGGACAATATAGATATTTGTATGAAATAATTAAGCCAATTTACATTAGAAACACATCTTCCATGTACAAGAATATTCAATAGGATTAAAAGTTGTAGAATTTTACAAGTATAAACAGCTTTTTAAAAACATTTAAATTAACCTTTTTGCATAAACAGTGTGGATCTGAACCCCAGAGGGGTCACTCATCTTGTACAGTTCACACATGTTTAGTCATAGGCCTGGGATTAGGCTACAGTGAAATTTAATTTTCTTTGTGTATTTGTTTTCGGCCTTACTGAGTAAAGGAGCCAGAGAAACTGACAAATCATGTTAAGAAAAGGCAGATATTAGTACCCTGAAACCAAGTTCAATAGGAAGTTTTCTTGCAGTCCCAACACTTGATTTGGCTTCCAAACAACATGAATTTAGACACACACAAACACACACACACTCACGTGACTCATGTGTCATCTTTCATGAAAACAGGCATTGTACTTCAGGGCTTGCTGACCATTGTTTCAGGATAGAGGGACTATTTTAATATATTTTAGTTCCTCTGTTAGCCCCATGCCCTCGCACCACAGACATAAAAAATATTTGAAAAGGTAAGCTCCACATACAATACAGTGACTCATGATGCATTTCTGACTTTCTAATTCGTGAGTACAGCCTGTCTATTACAGCAATATAACGGAAGTCAATGTTTTCTCCACTTCCTAATACACCATCTTGAAGGGGTCCTCAACAAATAATACTTTGCATATTAGATTACAGGTTGTTTATAGCAACATACCGACACTTGTTAGTATTACATAACAAAAGGAAGGGGGAAATGTCCAGCCTGAAGTCATCTGTGATTCACAGCGAGCAGTTATTACAGCCCATATGGAGTGAAGCTCACCCACAGCCAAACATTCCATGAGTGTGACAAAGTGGCAAACAGGAGTCAAGTGCTGTGTGCTGAATAGCAGTTCGTTTACTGGAGGCACAGAATTCCAGTAAACTCACAGACATGAAAAGGATGCACAGAAGCCGCCATGCTGACGGGGGTGAAAACCGGGGGATCAAACAAATGTTGCTGATTCAAAGTTGTTCTCCTACGGTAACAACCCACACCAAATGAGTTGCGGCGGTGGAGAGCAAGCTGTGCTCAGAGACTAATTGCTGCACTTGTTAGAGTGAGCAAGAAGGTGTTTATTTGTTTTACATGTGTTTGGTGCCAAGACATCCCCGGGATCTGGAGCTGAAGCGGAAACAGAATGACAGTGTTTAGAAAACTAAACACAAAAACAAAAGGGAAGGAGAGTGGTTTTTGTGAAAGCGACTTGAGCGTTAAACACATGAAAAGCTGGGGGCTCTTATCCTGGGTGATTAATCCTTCAGTCTGCTTCAGATCAGCCGGTGGGAGCCCGTGTGCCGGAAAGGAGTGTATTAAGTCTGGGATGCTTTGATGTTGTTACTTTTATTTAGATGGTGAATTATTCAAAGCAAGGAGGATCAGTGTAAGAGCTAGCAATAGAAATAAAGGGAACTAAAGTCAGGAAAGGGAGGAAGCCAAGCAGGAATGTGAGAGCTCCTTGTGGTCCCACCACCTAGTGTGGGGGTAGTTCCTGCAGTCCGACCTGGAGGGTGAGGGAGCCGGTGTGCCCTGCTAGGGAACGCGTCCCAAAGTGTTCTTCCAGCTTCAGACCCCAGAACTAGATTCTCGCTAACACAGTTTTAATGCTGGAAATGTTTCTATCAAGCAAACGTGTTTTCTTCTTTCTTCTTTTGCAGACTTCCTTTGGAGAGAATTTGCTACTCTAGTCTAGCTTCCAAAGAGTTCTAGAGCATGATAAAGGAATATGTTAATTCATCCAAGTAACATGTACATGTTAAAACAAGACCATTATTCATGATTCTTTTAGACACATGGAGAAAACCAAGCATCAACAAAACTTCTGAACAAATTTGAAGTGTTTACATTGTCAATGTGAGTAGGATATTTTTTAGATTATTGTTGTTTAAAAGGAAGTACAATATAAGCCTGTATCATTTTGAAAGAGCTGATTTTCAGAATACATGTCACAGAAAAAGCCACACTACAATAGATCTTTTTTTTAAAGTGTTCTATCGTCAACAATACAATTTAAAGCAGGAAACAACCGTCTCCCTCCGCCTTCTCTCTCCCTATCTGTCTCTCTCTCTCCTTCCCCTCCACCGTCCTTTCTGTTAAATATCTCAGGTTCTCAGAAAATTAAGAGGTCTGGAGCATGGCTCAGCTACTATAGTACTTACTTAAGATGCAAAAGTCCTATGTCCTGGGATTATTCTCCAGCACTGGTGTGTGCACGGGAGAGGTGCTGGGACACAAGTAGAGGTGGTGGCATATTCTAGTACACTCTAGCGGTGACAGGAAGATCGGAGATTCAAGGTCATCTTTCATTACACATTGACTTCAAGGCTAGTCTGGGCTATGTGACACCTGGCAGAGACACAGAAGAGTGAGAGAAGAGGATTGAAAAGGAGATAGTAACCTTCAGGTTCCACACAAAGACAATAATGAACATCTATATCCATAGGAGATGCTTTAAAGGTACATTCCAACATCATTTCCATTCTATTTTCCACTGCTTCCTGTCAATACAGTGTGAATGGTTCATTAATGTAGTGAAAACATATGTCAGATTGAGAATCAGACAAATTATCAATCCTACACAAAACCCAAATATCAGATACATGAACGTTTTGCAACTTCACCAAGATTAAGTCTATATTTAACTTTGAAACTATAGTCAGCTGATCTCTCAAAAAGTTTCGGGAAGATATGGCTTGTGTCCTCTTACAGTTCGTGGTTTAGAAAAACTTATTTTGTCTTCTTTGTATGTAAAGAAATCCATGTACAAAAATTTGTAAGGATGGAAAAGTCAACTTGCTTATGGAAAGAGCAAGCCTTTGGCTCAGATTAAGTATGAAATATACTGATACACTGTTTCAAGACAAGATCTTTTTAAATTCCCAATTCCTATGGCAGAAGCCACACCAGGGCACCTCAGCAAATGAACTATTATACATAAGAGTGTGCATATACCTAAGCAGTGTGTGTGACATTTGTTCCAATCATTGTGCTGCTAATCCAGCATCACATGCTTCCTTCACACTTCTCATAGTCTTTATTCTTAGTTCTATGCTATCTATATCATCTCTATCACCAATCCTGAGTCATGGGTATCACTGAACCCATTTCCATATTTAGAGACTTCACTCAGATTTTTCCAGGAACATGTGAAAGAGATAACCCCTAAATTTTGCCAAAACGGCTTCCTCTGTCACAGAATAAGCAAAAACATAAACCCTCAATAACAGTGGAGGTCATGGTAAAGGGAGAGTCCTAGATCAAATGGAAATATGGCCTAGACTATACACTGAGTGTCCCATAGTAGAAAGTAGAAAACGAGTATTCCAAAGGTGAGAAAACTGGTGCCAGAAACTGTTGCAGCCACTGAAGAAGCCAGGAGCTACAACCTGATCTATTAATTTGTAAAGAAATGTAGGGCACAAAGTATCACTAAAAACAATAACTGGAAATAAATGGAATTTAATAACTAGTTCTGGCTAGAAGTAAAAGAAATCTGAACCAGTGTAATTCTTATTAAAGGTGCCTGTGCTTCTCTGAATACTAGATGTTTAATACTGAGAAAGAGAGAGAATAGATCTCACTATAAAAATCTAGGCACCTACTAAGCAAATAATAACAAACCCAGAAAGAGACCAATAGTTTTCAGAATTACCACAACACATGATCTAAATGTCCAATTCCAAAACTTTTATGAAACAGAAAAATATGAGTCATACCCTGGGGATTGATATGGAAGCAGGCAAAAGAAGCTGTGAATGTGACCAGATGGCAAATAAAATAGGAATATACTTAGAGTGGCCATTATAAATGTGTTAATAGAACTAAAGACTTAAGTAAATGTAAATATGACAAAAACACTGTGCAATGCTACATACAACAAAGAAAAGTAACATGAAAAGTAACGAATGGAAGACCTGTAGTTACAAAAGTATAGTAACCACTTTTTTTGTTTAAAAAATAGATTGTGACTATATAATAGATTTGAAGAAAGCAAAAATAATAGGGAAAAGAGATCCCTAGCAGTATATAAGCAAACATAGAGAGGAACAACAAGATAGAACTGTAGGGCATGAAGATGGGTATACGTACATATGATGGGAATTCCACAAAGAGAAGAAAGTAAGAAGAGAGGAGAGGGATCCGAGGAAACAACAGCTGGAAACTTCCCACAGTTCCTGAAAACTATGGCCTATATATTCAGAACATTCCAAGTAGGAAAGCCACTGAGGCCTACAAACAGAACCAGACTATAGAAAATGTGGCGCTAGGATAGAATTTAAACAAGATAACCATCTGAAATCTCAGCAGAAGCAACAGAGGTCAGAAAAGTCAGTGGGTACCAGACTTAATGGTTCAAAGAAAAATAATCAGCAAAAATCTCCTCTGTCTACCACAGCTATTGTTCCGAAATAAAGAGGAAATGAAGCTTTCCATATTAACATTAAGAACAAAAGCCAGACAATTTGTTACTAACAGAACTACATTACACTTCATACCAAAGGACATTCTCCAGGTCAAAAACAAATGACTTCTCATGGCAATGTAAAATCACACAGATTCCTGGTAGATGCAGCAATGTAATTTTACATTATAGTTGCCTGTTTTCTTCTTCTTTCATTAGCTTTAAACAGAAATTCTATGAAATACTGTTATGGAATATATGCTTGGATGTATGTGGAAATACAACATCAGCAACTTGTCATTAATAACAGACTATCAAGAGTAAAGGTACAGTATAATAATAAATAATAAGAGATGATAAGTTAATCCAACATCAAACCTCTCTATATCTCTATAGAGAACTACTAGTTCTTAGGAAGTTTTCAACTCTAAATGCTTACATTCAAACAGAAGAAATAGATTAACCCAAGAAAACAAACCTCTACCTTATGACAGTGGAAAAAGAAGAGCAAAATAAACCTAATGTAAGATGAAAAGAGATAAAGATTAAAGAAGACACTAAAGTGATCAAGAATAGAAAACTGAATTACCTAAAAAGATCAACAGAATCGGTATGTGTCTTAACTGAGAGAACAAAGAGAACATTCAAAACATTAAATTCAGAAAAAAAAAAGAAACCATTACCACTAAATCTGCATACATAAATATAAAAGAACACCATAAAGAATTATACATCCCCCATATCTGGGACAGCTTCACAATGGTATCGGTACAGGCCCAGTGCAGGCCCCTCACTGGCTATCATGCAGCAGTGTGTGGGGCTGGATAAGGGACTGGCTGACTAACTCAGCTACCATCCAGGCCAACATCCAGGGCTTTGAGTTGGCCCACCCAATATCTATTCCATGTACAAACTGCTCCAGTGTGTGAAGGGACTGGTCTTGCAGGAGAATAGCCACAAGACAGCCATGACTCTGGGTAACAGCAGGATATCAGAAAGGAGTCTCAGAGAGGGTCTAGTCTTGATGGCATAGCAGAAGCCAAAGGCCTTGAACAAGGCCAATGACTCATTGCAATGAACATTTGCAAGTAAAACCGTTTGGGCAAAATAGTATATTTTGTGACACAGTACAGCTTCCAATGCCACTATGATAATTTTTTTGGGGGGGGAGGAGAAGGGGAGAGGTCACAAGTGGAGAGAGTCATGGGAAATGAGTAGAATTGGGATACATGATGTGAAACTTCTAAAGAATCAATAAAAAATATTATGTTGAAGAAAAATTTTATAAGAAATTGACAGATTTTTAGAAAGATAAAAATCACTGCAAATGACAGAAAAAAATACATTAGATTAGAACCATGAAAATAAAAAGATTGAACATACAAATTTTAAAAACTTACTGCAAAGTTTATGACAATATGACTTTACCGATATATTCTACCAAACATTCAAAGACAGATTAAGGCCTATTCTTTATAACCTCTCCCAGGAAGTAGAAGAGGAAACACCTCACAACTTGTTTTTAAGCTATTACCTTGATAAAATATTAGAAAAATCACCACAGGAACTATAATTCATTATTTTGCTTTTGTTTTTAAATAGTGAAAAAGAGAAAACAATAGAAATTTATTAAACATACTCATATTGGAAAGAGTGGCAAAGAGTTCTAAAGAAGCACACACATGCACACACAACACATACACACATGCACACATATATACTCATAAAAGTACATTCACACACCCATACACATATACATAACATACCACAGTTTATATACATACACATAAAAACACACACACACACACACTTACAGTACAGGTCCTCACTTGAGGATACAGTTTAATTAGGAAGCAAGATATATGTATAATTGAGCTAGCAGTTTTAAGATATGCTCCACCCATCACCTCAGCTTGTTTTTCCCCAAAGAACTTCCTCTTCCTGGAAGACAGAGTCCTTCTCTGACTAACACCAGGCTTCAGCCTTTCATTTCTCCCACCATGAGACTCTTAAAGGGAACTCTGCTTCCCCAGTGTGCCTTGTTTCAACAGTCCGGGCCTCCAGAGTAGGAAGCACAAGTGTCCGCTTTAGAATATCCTTCTTTCTTCCTAGCTTGCTAGACACATCTTCCTGTCTTGTCTTAACACCTTAATCCTGGGTTGAAATGTCTCAGTCTGAAAAGAACATTATAAGCAGAAGACAAGAAGGAACTACTGTTAGAATATATTCTGTTACAGTCAGATAAATGTGCATAGAGGAACCATTTTTTTCCTAGCTTTGGTCATTTTGGGAAAGGCTAACATGAACGGCTCCATCTTGCTGGTTTGAAAAGTCTCACTATAAAAGCTGGTCCAAAGCTTACAGTCCTCTCGCTTCATCTTCCCAGATTCTGGGATTATGGGAAAATGCTACCACTCCCCATATGGCTTCATTTAGATTCTGACAATCCCTTCTCTCCCCCCCCCCAATCAGACCCCCACAGCCACCACCCTGCCACCTGTAATGTCTCTCAACAGTATTATCTAAAGACATCTAATTTGTTCTCACTTGTCCCCAACCACTGAGATAAGCTTGGTCCTGGTTGATCTTCTTTGACCCCACACTGGGAGAGTTCAGAGACAGATGTTAACAGATAATGAGTGGAAGCCTAGTGAACACTGTTAAGCAGCTATGTGTAAAGAAGAGTTCTTAGGTCAAGAATTCCTGGAGTCTATTCTGCTTTTCCTGTTGTGTTTGTTCTGGCTTCTTAAAATATTCAGGTTTGTTAATTAGAAAACTTACTTCTGTCAAAAGTTAATAGGAAATAGTTATAGGGCTTCAACACAACATAACTATAAGTACAAATACTTTTGTAAAATGTAAATAGACAATAATTTAAGGTTTTACAATAACACACACAGAGTGTTCACACTTACTAAGTGCTATGCTGTTGTAAACATAGAATGTCCATCACAACATCATTTCTGAACACTTCCTGAGTGGTGAAAAGCTGTAGACTCTTTAAGAGCTTGGGGCCAAGACAGTCACCTGCGGCTATTGGGGAAGAGCTTATAGACCACAGAGAGGCCCTACCTCTCTTCTTGAAACCCCACTATTCATGACCTATTTCTGCTTTGTTGTTTTTTCCACCTCTTTTTAGTTTTGGTTTTTTTTAATCAGTTCTTCGTGAATTTCATAAAGTGAGTTTTGTCTATAGTCTCCTCCATCTAACCCCTCTCAGATCCACCTCTGACATCTCTTCCCACTCAATTTTGTCTTTTCTCTTTTTTTACCCATCAAATTCCAAATTGTGTTGCCCACAACATGAATTTGTGGCCTTCCACCATGGCACATTTGAATTTCCAGTGCTAACACTTTAAAACTGACTCTTTCCCTGCAGCTATCAATTGTCAATTGCTGCCCAGCTAGGGATGGGGCACTTCCCTCTCCATGCTGGCATTTGTTGTAGCTTAAGCTTACGTGGTGTTTGTGTATACTGTCACAACTTCTGACAATTTCTGTGTATTCTATGTACAGCTGCCCTGTTGTGCCTAGAGGAAACTGCTTCTTTGTATTAATTTACCATCTCTAACTTGAATTTTTTTTTATATCCACCTGACTCTGCCTCTTAAACACTGAGATTAAAGGCTTATGCTACCACAGGCCTGCAAGCTCTTTAATTCTTTCAACCCCCTCTTCCAAAATTATCACTGAGCCTTAGGACAAGGGGATGCACTTGTATTTACAAATGAACATCTTGCAGTCTCCTATTCTCTACTCCTTATCCAGTTGTAGGTCTCTTCATAAATCAACTACTACAGATAAAATATTCTCCAGTGATGACTGACAGTTGCATTAATCTATGGGTATCATGATAAGTAATTAGGAGCCATTTTATTTTATGTTTATGTGTGCTTTGCCTGTAGTTATGTGTACTGCTTAACATACCTAGTATACGGGTAAGTGGGTGGTTGTGAACCACTATGTGGCTGCTGAGACCCAAAACACAAGACAAGGAAGTGCTTTTAACCCCGGGCCCATTTCTCCAGCCTCAACAACCTCTGCTTTTGCTTGCTGATATGGTCTTACTGCTAACACCACAAGCTGCTCTAACCTCCATGCCTTCCCAGACATGATGTATTCTGTCCAAGGAATGAGGAACATAATCAACACACCAATCTTAGTAATTAAAGTAACACAATTATCATATCATGGGGCACTAATATAGGTCAAGTATATAAATTAATCAAATAAAGTGACAGAAAGGAATCCAAATATAACTCTCTGCAAATCCACTCAAGTAGCATGCTGTGAATAGACTTTCAGAAAACTGCTCAAGCAAATAGTCATAAGTCAAAAGGTGAGGACTGAGTGAGCTGTATTGTATACCATGAATGCATGTTCTTCTTTACTTATATGAAGATAAAGAGCTAAATTTATTTGAGATTGATAGCAACTTATTATAGTTGAATGTGGCTCTCACATGTTTACATTTACAGTAAAATAGGTATGATCTCTTTTAATTTAATACTGAAGCAATAAAAACATTCATTGAAATAATCTAGTTTCTGATTTAGAGTTCTAACTGGGAAAGAATGCTATATATATTTTTTTAACTTCAGGTACTTAGTTATCAGGAGTTAACATTTGGTGATAATTACTGAAGAACTGAAATGTCATGCATAATAAAAAACAAATAGGAAACTTTATACATCTAATTCTACAAAGTGAAGGCTAAGCTCATTATTCAACATTATTTCCTTTTTATGTCTTTGCAATTTTATTTTGAAATAAAAGGCTGTTTGCACATAATGATAGAAGTGTTTTCAAGTGTGCTAGCAAGGTCAGCTCTAGAATAACAGTCTCTAACTTGTAAATCTCACCTCCATTATTGTGCTAACACAGGAGTGTAGCTGTGTTCTCATCAGAAACAGGTATGAACACAATAATCCCTGCTAGGTTAGCTTATACATATGGCTGACACATTAAATGCATAATAAGTAATAATGCATAATTTTCCCTATTTATGTCAACTTAACCAAAGAAAATAATTATCCGTATCTTTACATTAATCAGATTTACAACAGTACTTTATTATGACTAATTTCAATTAATGAAAACAATGCAACATGCTCCCTTCATCTGAAAGTTCATAATTTTTGTAACTTGTCTGTTATGCTGCTGGTGACAGGGGACCTGGAGTAGATCCTTTTTATTCGAGTCATTAAAAGATATGGCTCAATGGGTAAAGGTGTCTGCTTGCTTCCAAGTCTGATGACCTAAATATCTTATTCCTAGAACCTACAGAGTGGAAGGAGAGAAGCACCTCCTTCAAGTTATCTTATGTCATCCACATATATCCTGTGGCATATGCTCTCTAAACATGCTTATAGCTACATACACACACATACATACACACTATTAACAAATAAATAAAATAAAAATTCAAGTCATTCAACAAATATAATTTGAATAAAGACTGCTGTTGACATTGTGTGTTATATTCTGATGATCTGAATTGAGAATGTGAGAATGGCCCTCACAGGCTCGGCTCGTGTGTTTGAATATTGAATAAAACCTCCAGTTGGTAGAACTGTTTAGGAAAGATTAAAAGGTACTTCTTTCTCTAAAGGAAGTATGTCCCTGTCACAAGGAGTGGACTTTGTGCTTTTCAATGGATTCCCACTATTTTGACCTAGCTCTGTAGATCACCTACTTACTGATCAAGATATGAGCTCTCAGCAATTCCTATTTTGCTCTACCATCTTGAACTCTACCTCTCTGAAACTGTTAATCAAATTAAACTTTCTTTTCCATAAATCATCTTTTAAAAAAAAATTTATCACAGCAATAGAAAAGTCTCTAACATAGGTCTTATGCAAAGCATTAACTAAAGGCTGCAAATTATATGATTTGCACTTAAAATAATGTAAATAAAATAATCTCCAACATATTACCTAACAATAATAAGCAGACAGAAAATGCAAAGAGAAATTACATGTTGAAAAAAAAATGCACCTAAAGAAATAGATTCCTCTGTAAAAACCAAAACTGACATATTCTGACCACTGATACTCCAAGATATCACAACAAAAAGGGATCTCCTGTTGCCATAAAAAAAATTGTTCTGTTCTTTAAATGAATTTCTCCCCGTTCACTATGATACAGTAACAATCTTCAAGCAATCTCTTTTCTACCATCATCATTCAATTTCTTGTGATCATTGACATTGTTATAATTGATTTTTTTCCTGATTAGCCAAGCATTATAGATATTTATAATTTCTACATGTCTTCCCTAGTCTGCTTTCTGTTGCAGTGCTCAACACCATGATTAAAAACCAATTGGTTTCCCATAGTGAGGGGAACAAGGACTATTTCTAACAGGAACTCATTGACTGGCTCTTTGGCCTCCCCACCCCCTAAAAGGGAGGAGCAGTCCTATTAGGCCACAGAGGAGAGCTTTGCAGCCAGTCCTGAAGATACCTGATAAAACAGGATCAGATGAATGGGGAGGAGGTCCCCCCTATCAGTGGACTTGGCAAGGGGCGCGGTGGAGAGGAGGGAGGGAGGGAGGGACTGGGAGGGAATGAGGGATCGGGACACGGCTGGGGTACAAAGTTAATAAAATGTAACTGCTAAGAAAAAAATAAAATACAAAAAAAAAAAAAAAAAAAAACAGCGTAGAGGGGGAGATGTTTTTAGCTCACAGTCCATGGTCAATGGACACCAAGGCAGGAGTTCAAGGCAGTAAGTGGAAGTAGAAATTGAAACAGAAGCCATACAATAATACTGCTTACTGGCTTGCTTTCTATGGCTTACTCAAACCTTTTTCTTATAGGAATACCTTCCAGGAGAATACCCATAGTGGTCTGGGCCATTTCACATCAATCATTACTAAAGAAAATGTCCCAAAGACATGCCTACAGGCCAGTGGGATAGTATTTCCTCAATTGTAGTTTCTTCTTTCGTAGGCAACCTGACCTTGTGTCAAAGTCAAGCTGACAAGAAACTCATCAACACAATATCTAAAATATAATTTGTTCAAAGTTGCATAAGTATAATCCGAATTATTTATAAAGGAAATGTCAAAAGGCATGTGGACCTTAATTCTGCAGCACAATCTAATCCCAAAACCAAGAGATCTTGAATCGTGTAGGTGATGAGTTTGAGTATCATAAATCAAAATTTCAGAATAACTTCATTAAGCTACACACAGAGCATTTGTTTTCAGGCTTCCAGATTAAAGGTAGGACTGTATCTCTCCTTCCTTCTTCATTCAAATCAAACATGCTATTAATTTACAAAAAAAAAACCATGAGTGAAAATAGTGCCTGTTAATTCCAGATAGAATGGCTTAAGAATCAGTTCATCATTCATTATATTTTTGTTCATAACTACAGAGGCCACTAACACAACAGTCTGCCTCAAACCGTGACCTTGGTTAATTTTTAAAAGAAACGATTGTTAAATCAAAACAATGGGGCTCAACATAGCATTGGTTTTAGTGCTCATAAAATTTTAAGTTATGTAATGATTTTTAAAAATCAATTTTATATTGACCTATAAAATATGAACCTTTTCTGGAGATGTAACTTGAAATAACAAATATAACTCAAAAAGTTTGAACATAAAAGAAATACTTAAACAAATACCAAAAAGATAAAGATCAGGAGGTAGAATCCTGTAAATCAAATGTGATGGCATAATTCAGCACCTACCCCCCCTCAAAGAATCAGTCAAAGGAAAGAGTTTTTATTCACCATATAAACAATTCTAAACCCTAATGCACATATAGTCATTGGTAGTGACACATGTATTGCTATGATAAAATTGTTAAGGGACAAAACAACTCAAGAAACAGAAAGAAAACTAAAAACATATTAGTTTTAAAACATTGGACCACAGGAAAAACTTATCGCACAATGAATATTTAAAGGTGGAAATAACAAAGCAATATTCATTGAAAAAAAAAACTGAGTAAAATAGAAAAATCATTAGAAAAAATACTTCTCACATTGGATTTAAAAACTGTCATGAAAAGTATCAAAGGCATAAATATACAATGTTTACTGTTTTAAATAAATTCATGTCCTAAATTGCATATTGCTATTTTTTATTAATTTCCATGTATCAATGATTATAATAAATATATACACATACAGAAAACTATTCAAATAACCTTTCAAATAATTCTCCCACTACACTAAAGTAGGTAAAAACTTTCTAACTTGTACAAAAAAGGTGGTAAGTTAATAAAGAAAATTATAATTGTAGGCTGGCAGGATAGATCAATCAGTAAAGTACTTACTATATAAGAAACATAATTTAATTTCCAGAATCCACATTAAAAAAAAAAAGTGGAACTCAGTCTATACTCCTTTACATACAAGTACTAGGACTTGAGTCTGGTTCCCCAGAATCCATGTAAGTAAGCCAACTTGGTGGAACATGCCTTCAACTGTAGTCTTGGGAGGCTGTAAAAACCCAAGGATTTTCAGCCAGCCAGCCAGCCTACAAAAATTAATGTGCTTCAAGTTTAGAGACCTTGTCTCAAAAATAATGGTGAAGAATGTTCGAGAAAACCAGCATGTTGACCTTCGTTCTCCATACCACACACACACACAAACTCATGCACATAAACATACAGAGAAATAATAAAAGCTATAATTAAAAAGCAAAACTTGCATGGAACAAAAACATCATCATAAGTAAAATTAAAAGACAGATGATGAGGAGTTTATGTTCCAGAAATGAAATGCTAATCTCCCAAATAAAGAGTTCCTAAGACAGTTTTTAAGAAAAACAACTCAGTAAGAAAAATCAAAACCCAATAGAAATCCGAAGTACAATGTGTGAACAGATGTCACAAAAAGAGAAATAAGAAAACACAATAATTCCCAAGCATCTGAAGAGAGGTTTAATTTTATCAAAACAGAAATGCAGACTAGAACTATACTAGCATGATGGCTCTATCCATAAAATCCAAACTATTGAATATATTAAAATCCAAACAAGATAGAATTATCCTTCAATATAAGTTAGATAGATTCAATTATCTTGGGTTTATTCTATACCTAAATTTACAAAAACTAAATATGATTAATATTCAAAATTATAGTATTGTTAGTATCAGCATAAAACTTGTAACCACAAATGACCTTCAATCAATTTTAAATTTAATAGTTGCATCCATATATTGAAATGTAGTGCTTGAACCAGATGTGGGAATTCCCCAATACACATTGTAAATTGAAAAAGGACAGGTGCTGCATTTTGAAAAGTACCCTAGGGGTAGGAAAAAAACAAATATTTATTTCTTTATGTTCACTTAAACAGTCTGAGCTTATGAAGGACACTAAAAAGAGACTACAAATGGTAAGCAAGACTATTTTATTATACACATTCTGTGTGTGTTCATCTGTGTGTCTCATCTATATAAATATATAAATGTATGTATACTGGAGTGATTAACCGTGTGTGCACCATAGAGATTAGAAGTCAACACTGGGATGTCTCCTTAAATCACTCTCTATGTTTTAAAAATCTATTATTTACTTTTAAAGTGTTTTTATTGTTGAGAATTTCAGACAATTATGCAATGACATTATCATATCCATCCTCATTTTCCTCTTCTGTCTTCTTTCATACTCACCCCCAATATGTTCCCGCCCTAACTTCATGTCTTTTTTTTTTTTTTTTTTTTTTTTGGCTAATTCACTAAGTCCAGTTAGTGTTTCTCAAATATACATGAACATGTTACCAACCAGTGGAACATGGGAAACCTACCATACACAAGAAATAATGTTTCTCCCTCCTTCAGAAGCTCTTCAGCAAGGAAGGAGTAGGACCTGTAGAACACTTTTATACAGTAATTTTGGCTGCCTTTGTCTTGTGAAGGTCTTGTGCAGGTTACACAGCTGCTATGAGTTCGTGTATGTGTTAGCCATGCCAAGCACAGAAGACAGAACTTCACTGTTCTTTCCCTCATCTTCCATATTTTACATTTTTTTCCATTTCATCGTCGATAACATTTCCTGATCCTTGATGTGGGGAGGGATTTATGCCAGAAGGTGCAATATAGGCAGCAAGCAAACAAACAAAAATATCCATGATTTCACCCAGCACTGATTCCTACGTGTTGTTATGTGGCTTCTAATGCTGTAGAGAAGATGGCAGAGTATGAAGGAATGAAAATACTGATTCAGGATTATCAGCAAAAAGGTTATTGCAGCTGCTGAGGCTGGGTTCTCTCCCTCTTTGCTCCCAAAGGAGAGTTTCTATTTCTTCTTTGTCACATTCTTCCTGTATTCCTTTTAAAAAAAAATGTTGGGAGAATGGCTGAACAATTGGAAAAGATGCAAGTTGATATGGAAGGGTCTGAGAAACAAAAACAAAAGAAAAAGGATGAAATAGGAAAGCTAGAAGGGTCACTCTATTTTCTTCTTTTTGAAAGGATTGCAGAATTGGCTGTGCAACTAGTGAGTTTGTGGGTAGAGGGTGAAGTGATTGGAAAGCAAAAAAAGCACCAGAAAATGGAGAACAAAAGGTTTCAGACCTAGTGGTTGAGAATGCCAGGCTCCCGAAATTGCCACTCTGCCTTGTACTGAGTACTTTCAGTTTCAAGTCCAATTCCTGAGCAGGGAAAGGAACCTGGAGGAGGAGGCCTTGTAGGGTGAGAGGGTTAAAGAGAATCAGCCAAGTGCAACAACAGAGGAATCGCCTGGTAACTGTGAGGCTAACGGTGTTGATCAAGAATACAAGAGAACATGGTATCCCATAGAAATGATAGACCTGAGGCATTTTAAAGAGGCTGTTGTTTCCCATAGAATACATCCCTTTTTGTTAAATAAATACCAGGTAACCGGGTTACTCAAAATAGAATTATTTCCCATGATTGGAAACATTTGGTAACAGCTATGCTGGAAGCTGGTCAGCAGTTACAATGGTTAATATGATAGAGGGAGGAATACAGAACAACAAAATAGAGCAAGGGGAATAAATATCATTAAAGATCAATTGTTTAGTGAAGGACGGTTTTCTGACTTACAAGAAAAAATTCAGTTTGATGATGCCATTATAGAACAATGCCACTTGGCAGCTTTAAGAGCTTGGAATATGGTTGAGGGAACCTGGGAAAAATATGCTTCATTTACTAAGATAATACAAAACTCTGGAGGAGACTTCTCAGACTTCGTGCAGAGATTGGTTTCAACTGTTAATAAAGCCATATTAAAACCTGATGCCAGACAGGCGTTCATAGAGAACTTGGTCTTTGAGAATACCAAATACTGAATGTAAAGGAGTCATTAGGCCATTAAAGGCACTAGCAGCACCAATGGACAAACAGATTAATAGACACTGATATTGGCTCTTATGAGCATCATGAAAATATTATAGGACAAGCTATAGCTAGAGGTCTCATATATCAAAATACCTAATACTTTAATTTTGTTGAATGTGGCTATTTGCAAGCAAATTGTAAGGCTAAAAGCCTCAGAGCTCTAAATGGCAGGTGTGTTAATTCTGAGTCCCAGACTTTTAGTGATAGTCGTGAACCAGCTGTTTTTGGTGGCAGTGAGTTCTCCTCAGGAAAAAAGCTAAGGCTTCCCAGGGTTTGTAGATGCTGTGGTAAGAGTTGTCATTTGACTAATGAGTGCAAGTCCAGGAGGGAACTTATCGCCATTAACAAGGAAACCTATCGCCATTGGGAAACAAACCTAGGGGCCTGTCAGCTTGAGTCCCTGCAGGAAAAAAAACAAAACAAAACAAACAAACAAAAAACATAGAAACTGTTTGCTTTTGGTTAGCAGGAGATAAAAAGCAGGCAGAGAAAGGACAAGTAAGTATTGCTGATTTCATGCACACTACTGAAGGCAGTGCAACTTTAGATCTGGACACAAATCTTTCGCCCTATCCCCAGAAGCACAATGCTACAAAATAACCACAGGTGTTTATAGTCCTTGGCCTTCAGGGACAATAGGGATGATCTTGGAAAGAAGCAGATTAACTTCCCAAGGACATATTGTGAATCCAGGTGTTATAGATGGGGATTAGAAGGAAGAAATTAAAATTATGGCAGATGTAAAAAAAAAAAAAAACCAAACATGCAAATTAACGCAGGGGATAGAATTGCTCAGCTGTTGCAGGTTCCCTACGCCAAGGGCAAAACCACTCCAGTAAAAAAGAACAGGAGGGCCTGGGAATACTGGGAAACTTGTGCTCTGGGACAGAGTGGTTAATGATCAGAGACCCAAATTAAAATTGCAAGTAAATGGTGTCTAAATACAAAGTTTGGTGGATACAGGAGCTAACATGAATATATTTCCCCCAAATCCTGGAATCCTGAATGGTCACTTTATGTACAATTTACAGGATTTGGTAAGTTATCTCAAATACAAAGTGTATGAAGGGTTAAATGTGTGAGACCAGAGGGCAAACAGGGAAGTTGAGACATCATGTGGCTGACATATTCATAATTTTATGGTAAAGGGTCTTTTACAACAATGGGGTACTGGATTAATATTCCTGCAATCCTAGAGACAACTCATGATGAAAATGGTGGGGGAGGAGGAGTAGTTGCTCCTAGGGAAGGTATTGATATGTGTTGTTGAATACAATCATAAGCTGTGCCCATTGTCCAAACACAGGATGTCAAAGGGATTGAGTTTCTAAATGTGTAGGAGGGCCATGCTGAACTAGAAACAGCCATACTCCTAAAATGAATGACTGACAAGTCTGTGTGGGTAGATCAATGGCCTTTAACTAAGAAAAAATTTCAGGCACTTGAACAACCAGTACAAGAGCAGCTGGAGGCTCAACATATAGAAGAGTCTACCAGCCCATGGAATTCCTCTGTGTTTGTTATTTAAAAAGAAATCAGGAAATGAAGGATGTTAATCAATTTAAGAGTAGTTGATAGAGTAATTCAACCAATGGGTCCTTTATAGCATTGTTCTTTTGTTAGAGATTATTTAGGCTATCTGGGGGTCTTTTTTTTTTAACTGCATGTGAATTTTAACTTAAGTTTTATGTATTTCTGTGAAGAATATGGTAAGAATTTGATTGAGATTGCATCAAATCTATAAATAGCAGTTTCTAAAATGGTCATTTTGATAATATGTTCCTAAGTGCTAGGGACAATAAATACTCTTGATATAATTACTAGCTATTTTTCTTTTCATTTTTTCAGGCTGTGAGAATTCTTTTTAAGACCCCTGGCCCATTTTTTAATTGATTCTATCAATCCATAAGCATGGAATGCCTTTCCATTTTCTATTGTCTTTATCTCTTTCTTTAGAGTTTTAAATTCATTATCAAATTTAAAGTAAAGAAGTTCTTTACTTCCTTTGTTTGTTTTACTCCTAAATATTTTATTTTCTTTGAGGTTATTGTTGAAGGAAGTGAGACCATAATTCTATGTGGTTTGTTGTTGTTGTTGTTTATGATTACGAAGACTATTGATGTGTGCAAGTTGATTCAGTATCCTTTCATACTGATGAATTTATCCTTCCTACAAGTTTTCTGATAGAATTTTGGGTATCTTTAATGTATAGCCTCATGTCATCTGCAAATGGTGTCTCTTTAACTTCTTTTTCAATTTATATCTCTTTAATATCCTTCTCTGTCATATTGCTCCAAATATTGAAAAAGAGTGGGGATAATGCACACTTCTATCACATTCCTGACTTCTTTGAAATTGCTTCATACTTTTCTCTTTTTAGGATGATGTTAGATGTAGGTTTCTCAAATATAGCATTTATCATAGTGTGATATTTTTCCTCTAGTTCTGAATTCTTTAAAACTTTTATATGAAGTCATGATGGACTTAATCAAAGGTTAGTTCTGTCTCTATTAAGATGGTATGATTTTGTCTTTAAGTCCATTTATTGTGATTTACTATTTTCATTAAATTGTGTATCTTTAGCCATCCTTGCATAACAAGGATAAAGCCAACTCAGCCATGCTGTAGAATCTTTTCAATATATGTCTGCACACACTAAGAATGCATTTAATGAAAAACTTTAGTATACATTTATCAGTGATACTGGCCAGTGATGCATCCTATTTTGTTGTGCTTTTCCTTGGCTTTGGTATTAAGAGTTTCAGTAATTCGGTATTAGACATTGGCTTCATAGAAAGGGTTAGAGAGTGCTCCTTCTGTCTCTATTGTTTTAATATTTTAAGAAGAATTGACTCTAAAAGTCTGTTAGAGTTCTGCTGTAAATCCATAACATAGTTTTAAGCTTTCATATAAACCCACCAGTTTGTCTATCATGTGTAATGTATATGAAAATATTTTATCCAGTTCTGACATTTCTCAAAGTAATTTTATCACTAATGCCCATGAAAGGTCAAATAAAAGCTTGTTCAACTAGAACTTGAGGCAGTGACAGTATCGAGCCTCAGGCAATCCTTTTTCTTGGAATGTTAAAGGTTGGTGTTACAACTTACGTTGTTATCTAATATTAACACTTCGATTGATACATTTTCAACATGTTTACTTGGATGGGCCTGAATTAAATTTTATTTCATTTTCTGTGGTCTTCAATGTTTCCTTTCATAATTAATATGAACAGAACCATTCTTCTGGGATATTTATGCAACATGTGCACAGGTTGTGAATTTGGTTTTGGTTCTCAGATCTAATAACATGGTAGACTTTAAAGAAAAAATCTATCATGATTATAATTTTATGTGATTTATTTTTTCTCATCATCTTTGATCTGTATGGTTCAAATCATAAATGCTTGAAACTCATGCTTCAAGTACTATACCTAGCCAATGGTGTTCTTGGCAATTGATGGAAACTTCAGGAATGAGGCATAATTGGATGAAGTAGGTCATTGGGTAATTTCTCTTAGCAAAGACAGCAAAAACTGGCTTACTGCACTCATTTCACCGATATGCATTTTATGAATACAGGAGCCTATAAAGAGGATACAATTACATACAGCATTAATGATAATTAGAAATGAGGCATCTTTTAATTAAAAACAAAGACGTATAAAGGGGATATTAACAACTTTTCAGTGTTCCTTCTCTTCCACAGAAGTACCTGCCGAGGCTGGCCTTACCTATGCTACATATTGTGAAAAACTTCCAGGGATGAAAACTGCCTCAATCTCCAGAGGAGCAGAATTTAAGCCAAGACAGTACTGAAGGATGGAATGAGGCTGCTAAACCCAAGAGAGCCTCCAAGTAATGGAGCCACCTCTGCTTAACAGATTAGGCATGAAAGGGGCTTCTTACACTAACTCAGTCTTACTGAAACTATTTTCAGTGAGGTTTGTAAACATGGCCATTCAGAGCCATTTTCTGTCCTCAGAATGTCTAGATCATATTAACTGTAATACATGTGACATCCCATTGGGCAAACAGTATTTGTGCGGTGTGCAAGATTGAGCTTCTCTGGGATGCCTGAATCCATTATTCCACTGGAACACCTCTGTTTTTCTTCTTTAAAACCCTGCTTTCAAAAAAGAAACATGATTTATTTCTTATCTGGACAAGGTCCCAGACACAGCAACCAACAAGAAAAATGTTTCCTGACGATCATAGTGACAAAAGTTCTCACTTATACAAGCTGAAAAGACAGTGATGTCAGAGTCCTTCTTAGTCACTGTTCTGTTAGCACAATCACTAAGATTGAAATTTAAAAAAAAAATTATTTAATAGCATTCAATCCAGATACAACTAAAGAGAACAGAAACTAATTCACCAACTGAATTATTTGGGAGAATATTTATGTTCATATAACAATAGAATAACAAGGCATATCATCTCTTTTGCTGTTACTTATGTTGAGAAATAGTAATTTATGCAAATTGGTGGCTTAGTTTGCCTGGGAAATTGATTCTCTACAATAAAAATAATACCGCCGTCTTTACCTTATTCATTTTGACAAGAAATGGCAAGACAAAGCTTCCCCTGCTTTAATGAGCTGCGGTTCTTTGTAGCTAAAGCGACTCTCTGATAACGATGAAAACCTGTCTTGTTTCTCACAGTGCTGTGGCGCCTTCTCACAGCTGGTGCGGGAGTGCAGTCAGGTGTGCTGGCGCCACTTTAGAACATTTATTGCATTATACGGCAAGAAAACAGAGTTTCCTCTGCAGGAAAGTGGTTTTATTTGTGTTTTCTTCACCATGATATTTAATTTGGACCTTTTTTGAAAATATAATCTAAATACAATTTTACAGTGTACTGGGCAAGCATTTTTTCACATAGACAGTATACATAATGCTTATAATCCATAGAGATATATATATATATATAATAAATAGTACCTGTATATATAGATACACAGAAACATCTGTGCCTTCCAAATAAAGTTTCTCCTTATGTTTTGCATGGGATTTCTTAATAAGTTGTAAAACTACACTTACATGTTATACCTGCACATACATTCATATGTATGCACAGATTTGCATCTATACACATATGCCATATGCTCACAAAGGAAGATGACACAGAAAAATGTAAACTAGTTTTGAGTTAGAGATGGACCAGGTTATAAGTTTTATGTCACACACTTGTTAGAACTAGTTGAATTACTTTTTCTTCCTGAGGCTGTTCACTTGCTTACAAAAATGAATTAAATATTTCACCTAGATACTTTACTGAATGTATTAGTCAGTTTTAGGATATCTCTGGTGAAGTCTTTAGGGTCTTTTATGTACAAAATCATATATCATCTGCAAATAAGGATTTTCTGAATTCTTTCTTATTTGTATCCTCTTTTGTCTCTTTTGTTTGCTTAATTACTCTAGCTAGGCTTCAAGCACTATATTGAATAGTAATACGAGTGGCTATATCTGCCTTGTTCCTGATTTTAATGGACATACTTTGAGTTTTTTTTCTTCATTTAGCATGATTTTGTCTGTGGGCTTGAACATATTGCCTTTATTATCTTAAAGTGTATCCCTTATCCCTAGATTTTTCCAGGACTTTTATCATGAAAGGATGTTAGCTTATGTCGGTTGTCCTTTCCATGCCTAATGAGATGATCATTTGGTTTCTACTCTATCTTCATGGGAGACGGTGGAAGATTGGAGGAGCCAAAGTTGGTAGATAACTTCAAGGAAAGAGTGTTCTCCAGGCACAAGAAGGTCGTTACACACAGGAACTCACAGCTATTGTGACAGCATGCAAAATACCAGTGCAAGTTAAAGCCAAATAAAATTGTTGCATTCTGTGGGCAAGAAATGCCACACCTAGCTGAGGAGCTATTGGTATTTGATAGCTTCTGGAAAGGGGAGAAAAAGTTTTTCTTAGCGATGTGACCCCCCCATGGTCAGTACACACTACTTCAAGGCAGTCCCAAGAGTAAGTGAGCAACACAATTAAACATAATGGAAAAGAGGGAGGAGGAGGAAGAGGAGGAGATAGCTACTGGATTTTGATGGGTAGGGGGGTAAAGGTGGAGAGAAAGGATCCAGAAGGTGGAGTAGAGAGGTGAATATGATCAAAATACATTACAGGAGTCAGTAGTACACCCATAAAGTCTCACCAATATGATCAGCTAAAGGGGAAAAGAACAAGAACAACACTAATATACACGCCAAAGTGGACAGGAAAATCCCATGAGGCCTCAAATCTACACAAAGAGTTACTAGGGAATGCTGAGAGCCAGTCAAATAGTCTGCTCTGCGGAAAGCATACCTATTGGTTATCCAATGCCAAAGAGTCAGCCCTGAAAACACACAAATTAGTAACAGTATGTAGACTGAGCAGATTATATTTAGGATTATGTATGTATATACATAGATAGTGGATGGAAGCTTAATGGAAATTATGTTCTCCAGATTCAGCACAATAGTTGCGCATATGAACACACGCAGCTATTTTTTTTATTTTTTTTAAATCTTTTATTATTATTATTTTTTATTAATTACATTATATTCATTTTGTATCCCCCCATAAGCCCCTCCCTCCTCCCCTTTCTGCATGCATGCCACTCCCCAACAGCGTGCAAAAGACCTGTGTAAACTCGAGCCCAACAAATTCACAGTATGCGGTGAGCAAGAAATCCCACCATTAGCTGGGGAGCTATTGGAATTTTATAACTGCTTGGAGTTATAAAAATGTTTTCATATATATGCATATACATATGTGCATCTAATAACGATGAAAAAGATGCTATGAATGTGAAAGAGAACAAGGTGTATATGGAAGGATTTGGAGGAAAAACAGGTAGGGAAGAAATGTAACTATATTTTAATTTTTTAAATAAAAGAAAAAACACATTGTATCAAGTTTTTAAAGAATTAGTAAAAATATTATTAAAAATAACTTCAATGAACCAAAAACAATCAATTTATTCCTACAGAGAGGTAGAGAAGAAATTTAAAACTGATGAAGAAATTTGTTTTACACATCTAAGAACTCTGTGAGAGAAAATATTTATTATTAGAGCTTTTACATACCTAGAAAAGAGGTTCAAAAATCTTAAATTTTTATTTGAAATGCTAAGTATCTTAATAATTTATTGTTTTTGTCATTGGACAACTTGAAACGCCTTAATTATAATTTTGATATGTTCTCGGCATACTCACACACTAACTAAGAGACACATACAAAATGCAGTCATTTCCTTTGTGTTTCTTATTGCAGGACACTTCAGTCTTTTGTTTGTTTATTTTGATTTTTAACTTTGGTTTGGGTTTTTTTTCAGATGACAAAAAGAGGAGAGAAATAGAAAGAGATGGTTGGGTGGGGAGGTAAAGCTCAAAATGCATTATATAAAAATATTTTAAATAAAAATAAACAGTACTTTATAATTGTTAAAAATAAAATCTTCCACTACAGCATTTTCAGTTTGTGTAGCTAAGTATAATAATAGAGAGAGCAGTCAAAGAGAAATGTTTTCTGTTGCAGTGGAGGAAAATACCTACTTAATTTTCTGCCTCGGTTGTTCAGCACTCTTCCTGCTTTCTTTCTGAAGTGTGTCTTTGTGAAAGTGAAAGTATATAATTATATTCATATTCATGTCAACATTTGTGAAGAAATTAGGATTTATTATTACTTCCTTTTTTGTTTTGTTTTCGTGTTTAAGACAAGGCCTCACCATGTAGGCCAGGCTGGCTGAGAATTCACTTTGTAGGCCAAGCTAGCCTCAAACTGTCAGGAATCCTCCTGCCTCAGGCTCCCAGGTACTGGGACTGCGGTTGATAGACACCACACTTTAACAGAACTGAGGACTTCTAATCAAAAACCAAAATGTGAGTGACATTGTGCGAAACTGACTGGGCAGTTGCTAGGTAGCGATTGTGGCATCTCGTGGTATGCCAACATGACTGCCTAACACAAACTGAGCAAGAACACCCACAGATGTGCCAGAGTGGATGTAAACAATTACCTGATAATTTTGCACAATTTTTATGGCAAAACAGTATAAGGAAATATAGTCTAATTATCCACAAAGAAAGCAAGAAAGAATTCCATCAGAGTTATCGGCCATATTAATTTCAAATGCCAAGTTAGCCACTTGTCTTGAAATAAATTTAATTATAAAAAACAAACGGAATTTAAAATGGAACAAATATTTTCCTTAAGCTATTAAAAAGACCCTCGTAGCAGAAATTCCTTAGGAATTTCTAACAAATCTCTCGCCCCACCTTAGACCCACCCCATGGGAGAGAGTCAAACTCTTAACCCTGACAATAACACTGTGCTGTGCTTGAGGAGAGAAGCCTAGCATCGCTGTCTTCTGAGAAGGTACACCCAGCAAAGGATAGAGACAGACGCTATGACTCACAGCCAAAGCTTGAGAAAGAGTTGGGGGAAGGATAAAAGGACCCAGAGGGGACAAGAGCTTCACAAGAAGACCAACAGAGCCAACTAACCTGGGCCAAGGGGGAGCCTGCAGAGACAGAAGCAAGGACCACGCACGGACTGGATGTAGGCCCTCTACACATATGTATCCGATGGGCGACTTGGTCTTCTTGTGGGTTCCTTAGTAAGTGAAGCAGAGGCTGTTTCTGACATGATCTCTGTTGCACGCTTTTCTATCACTTCCCCTTGGTGGGGCTGCCTAGCCAGGCCTCTGTGGAAGAGTATGTACTCAGTCCTGAGAAGACTTAAAGTGCTGGGGTGGGTTAGTGCCCCCCACATTCGTGAGGGAGAGGGGAGGGAGAAAAGAGGAAGGAAGGGTGGGACCAGGAGGAGAGGAGGATGGGGACTAAGACTGAGATGTAATGTGAACAACCAAATAAATAAAGTTAAAAGTTTAAAAAGATATTAAAAAGAATCAATGAAATTTCCAATATATAATGCTCAGTGTCAGTCAGGCTGATATCTGCTAGAACGCTTTATAACAAGGAAAGCTAAGACATTGCTGAAATAACCTGAATTTTGTCACAAGTTTAACCACAGTTCTAAGGGTTCCTTGTAAAATTGGATGGTTGTAGGTTTGCGGTTCCCACAGAAGTAGACACCGCCCTCAAGTGGAAATTTTAAAAATCACTCCCTAGATTTGGCCTTTTCAGAGCAAGATGCAAACAGCGTAGTTGAGCCAGTAAAATTAACATCAGAGGAAAAAGAAATGGGGGCTGACACTGCCTGAGGCCTCTGGCTGCTTCTACTTAAAACAGTGCCGTAGAACCAGAGCAAAATAGCTTTGTATCATCTAAATAAAACAATACAGTTTTATTTACAGAGCCTGAAGGTTGCCCTTCACTGAAATGACTTAGGTATTTTTGTTATTTCTTATTATTTAATCTATTTCTCCTTCAAACCAACTATCTCTAAGTCCCATGTCATTATCATCATCCCTATTATCAGGTAAAAAGACTAGAGCATTAAGCATTCAGCTATGTCTCCAAAGATCAAACAGAAAGCAGAGAAATCAAGAGGTGAGTCTCAGACCTAGATTTTATTCCAAATGTCTATCATCCTACATATTTTACAAGTAAAAAAAAAAAAAAATCGCAAAACTGGAGAAAGAACAAAGGCCCAGGAAATAGAGATATTTTCCTAACAGAAAAATAACAGACAATGGAAAATTAAAAGGTAACGCTCAAAGATCTGGGAGTTTCCATAAGCCTGCCCGCAAGAGTTGTTTCTTTCTTTGGAGTGAGCAACAAATTTAACACTACAAAGACAATCACAGACAAGTTCAGCGTTTTAGTAATTTGAGGAACAATCCCTATTAGGAAAAAAAAATTCTGGTTTTGTTAATAAATTTCTAATTAGCAAACTGAGGAAACATTAACTTCCGGTTTTTAACACATAGATTTGAAGAACTGCATTCTCACCACCTGACTCTGTGCTCAAATCTGCGCCTGGCACAGAAGCCCCGACAGACTGTTAATTTTCTTGCACCTGCTTTGATCACTTCTGCATCTATGTAGCCCATAATATTGTTTTCTGCATGTTGATGATTGCACTTAAAAATTAGCTAACATTTATGTAAGAATTTAAAACCCTACAAGCTGCTTAGTCTCAGATTTCTTGATAATATTTTTACTGTTTTATCCATTGCTTTTTAACATTTTGAAGATTTATTTTTTACATAAGTGCTCTCTCTCTGCAAGTCATACACATGCCAGAAGAGGGCGTCATATCCCAGTATAGATGGTTTTGAACCACCATGTGGTTGCCGAGATTTGAACTCTGTACCTCTGGAAGAGCAGACAGTGCTATGAACTGCTGAGCCATCTCTCCAGCCCCAGTTTTTAACAATTTTTGACAAGTTCATATGCAAGTACCATATTTACATAGTTTCTACCACACACTTTCTCCCCCAACTATGCCTGTCCCCTGCAACTCCTTCTCAACTTCATGACCTCTTCTTTATTGTTATTACACATATGTTGGTGTGTAGACACATACACCCACTTGTCTATATATAATTACAACCTGCTGAATCCATTTAGCATTGTTTTTATGTAGAGATATTGAGTGATGATCACTTAGGGTTGAATAACCTATTACCAGGTGTCTCCCCTAGAGAAGACTGATTCTCCCTCACTTAGCAGCCATTAATTGTCTATATCCCTTTATCTGGGGTCTAGGATGTGTGAGATTTCCCCATCCACATTGGCATGTCAATGGGTTTGTCATTGCTGAGGAGAGCATGCTGTTGAGATTTAATGTATTAACATGCAGCTCTCTGACATACACAGAAGATACCATCTTACAACAGACGTCCTGAGTCTTAGCTTCTTAAAAATCTTTCTGCCCCCTCTCCCATGTTAGCTGAGCCTTAGGTGTACCAGTTACGTGGTAAATGTGTCAAATGAAAATGGGTAGCCCATCAGCTTTCTTCTGCATTTTCACCAGTAGCAGATTTCTGTGATGGCGTCTCTCTGTTTGACAAAGAAGACTTTTTGGTGAGGAATGAAAGCTGTATTTATCGGTAGATATAATGATAGGTATTTTAAAAGGCAGTTGGACACTATATTGGTTTGAGCAAATGGGAGTAGTGGGTTCTGTCCTAGGGTTCCTGACCTCACCACAGGCACATGGCTACGTTTGCAGTACTGGGATGAATTCTTTCCGATTGGTTCTTTTACCATCCCGATATCAGTGCCCCTGCTGCATGGTTACAGATGTCTGTCTTGCCATACTGGTCCTTGTTGTGGTCTACTGGGCAGCACCGCTGATTTGCTCCCTTGGCAGCTTGCAAAGTGCTTGCAGATGCTCTGAGAGCTAGTCCTCAAAGAGAAGACTTCTGAGTCAATCACAGCTTTATTCTTAGCCTTGTGTCCAGAGTATGTGGTGTCATAAGCAGTAGGGGCTTACTTTCAAGTTCTGGGAGGGAGCCAAGGGCAATGACACAGTGTGTTGCTTTGGAAGATTTTTTGCATGGCCCTGACCAACAGCTCCAAGGGAGATTTCCCATGCCTGGAATTTTTTGTTAGATTTTTTTTTAAAGCTATGGGGACAAATTATTATCACCCCAGGTGTCATAATATACGTATACGTATACGTATATGTATATATAGTTATGGCTTTTTCAGAGTAGGACTGCAGGAAGAAATTCCCTAACTGCATATGCACCACTGTAAAAATCCGAGTCTTCAGAATCAAAATTAGTGTAATCTACTACTGCTGTAGGCTGGGCATTGCCTCAAGTGTCACTTTAAAGACTTGGTCCCTGGTGTGCTGCTACAGAAAGAAATAGAATCTTTAGGATGCTGAGCCTAATTAGAGTTCCCTGAGTCAATAGAGGCGGGCTGTTATTGCTGTTGTTCTGATTTGTTTTTGTTTTTTTTTTTTTGGGGGGGGGGTTGGTTTTGGTTTGGTTTTGTTTTAAAGAGGAGGGTTGTGAGAAGGATATTGGCCTTTTTCACGAAATGATAAATTTTACCGTCAGATGTTCTCCCCTTCTGCCACATATCCTCCCAGAGGACCAAAGCAAGGGGCCTGCTGATCTCAGACTGTAATCCCTTAAGCCATAAGACAAAATAAATCGTAGTAAAAATAAATAGATTATGCCCAGTATTTCATTGCAATAAGGAGATCTGATTATAAACCTTACTGAATGTATTCTCTAGGAATGATGAACTGAGAGGTGCTCTTTTTTTGTTTGTTTTGGTTTGGTTTTTTGAGACAGGGTTTCTCTGTGTAGCCCTGGCTGTCCTGAACTCACTTTATAGGCAAGGCTGGCCTTGAACTCACAGAGATCCTCCTTCCTTGCCTCTCTGAGTGCTGGGATTAAGGGGAAGAGCCACTACATCAAGGTAAGAGGTACTTTTGTAAAATCGATCAATCAATAAAGGGTTGTTTCTGGCTTCTGGCTATTACAAATAAGCCTGCTACAAACATGGTTGAGCAAATGTCCTTGTTGTATAATTGAGCATCTTTTGGATATGTGCCTAGGAGTGGTATAGCTGGATCTTGAGGAAGCACTATTCCTAATTTTCTGAGAAAGCGCCAGATTGATTTCCAAAATGATTGTACAAGTTTACATTCCCACCAGAAATGGAGGAGGGTTCCCCTTGCTCCACATCCTTTCCAGCATGTGTTGTCACTTGAGTTTTTTATCTTAGCCATTCTGATGGGTGTAAGGTGAAATCTCAGGGTCATTTTGATTTGTATTTCCCTGATGGCAAAGGACCTTGAGCATTTATTTAGATGTTTCTCTGCTATTCGATATTCCTCCTTTGATACTTCTCTGTTTAGCTCTGTATCCCAGTTTTTAATTGGATTGATTGATTTGTTGCTGTTTAACTTCTTGAGTTCTTTGTATTTTCTGGATATTAGTCCTCGGTCAGATAAAAGGTTGGTGAAGATCCTTTCCCAGTCTGTAGGCTGTCGTTTCGTTCTGATGACAGGGTCCCTTGCTTTACAGAAGCTTTTCTGTTTCATGAGGTCCCATTTATTGATTGTTGCTCTTAGAGCCTGTGCTGTTAGTGTTCTGTTCAAGAAGTTGTCTCCTGTGCCAATGAGTTCTAGGCTCTTACCTACTTTTTCTTCTAACTGGTTTACTGTGTCTGTTTTATACTGAGGTCTTTGATCCACTTGGACTTTAGTTTTCTGCAGGGTGGTAAGTATATTCTATTTGCATTTTTCTACATGTAGACATCCAGTTAGACCAGCACTATTTGCCTCAGTTGAGGAATGGACACAGAAATTGTCTACAGAGTGGAATATTACTCAGCAATAAAGAACAAGGAAATCATGAAATTGCAGTCAAATGGTGGGAACTGGAGAAGATCATCCTGAGTAAGGTATCCTAGAAGCAGAAAGACACACATGGTATATACCCACTCATAAGTGGATATTAGATATATAATATAAGATAAATATACTAAAATCTGTACACCTAAAGAAACTAATCAAGAAGGAATACTCTAGCTAAGATGCTCACTCCCCATTCAAAAAGGTAAAGAGAAAGACATCAGAAGAGGGAGGAAACAGGGAACAGGACAGGAGCCTCCCACAGAGGACCTCTGAAATGCTTTACCTTGCAGGGTATCAAAGCAGATGCTGAGACTTATAGTCAAACTTTGGGCAAAGTGCAGGGAATCTTATGAAAGAAGTAGGAAATAGTAAGACCTGGAGATGAACAGGAGTTCCACAGTGAGAGCAACAGAACCAAAAAATCTGGGCACAGGGGTCTTTTCTGACACTGATACTCCAACCAAGGACCATTCATGGAGATAACCTAGAACCCCTGCACAGATGTATCCCATGGCAGTTCAGTCTCCAAGTGGGTTCCATGGAAATGGAAACAGGGACTGTCTCTGACATGAACTGATTGGCCTGCTCTTTGATCACTTGCCCCTGAGGGGCGGGCAACCTTACCAGGCTACAGAGGAAGACAATGCAACCACTCCCGATGAGACCTGATAGACTAGGATCAGAAGGAAGGACAAGAAGACCTTCCCTATCAGTGGACTTGGGGAGGTGCATGGGTCAAGAAGGGGGAGGGAGGGTGGGATTGAGAGGGAAAAAGAGAGGGGCTACAGCTGGGATGCAAAGCGAATAAAATGTAATTAATGTAAAAATATAAAAATTTATTTATAAAAAAGAAGAAATATGAAGCCATGATTGAAAGCTTACATCTCAATTCACAAACAGAAAGAAAACACATTTGGAATGTTATGAATCTTCTGAATCTTCAAAGCTCACCACCAGTGATAGACCTTCTCTGATAAGGCCATACCTCCTAGTCCTTCCTGAATAGTTCCATCAGCTAGCAACCAAATATTCAAACATAATGACTATAGCAACCATTCCCATTCAAACCACCACAGTTATAATACTCAGAATTTTTTTGCTGATTTTTGGAATGCTTCCCTTTTTATTTCATATTCTGTTAATTTGTGTCATTACTTTCTTTTAATTGTTTGGGCCAAAGATCTGTCCACCTTGTTTATCTTCTCAAAGAACCAACTCTTAGATTTATTTACTGTTTGTATTGTTTTATTTATTTCTATTTCAGTAATTTATGCTTTTGCTTTTATTATTCCTTGATGTCTGCTGGTTTTGGGCTCAGTTTCTTCTTGTTTTGGTAAATTCTTGATTGGATGATTAAGTAGATTTTTTTGTGTGTGCTCCTCTTGATTTTTAAACATAGGTACTTAGGGCTATAAGTTCCCTTCTTAGGACTGCTTTTAATGTGTCCTAGAGGTTTTGTCACACTGTGTTTTTATTTTTGTTTTGTTCCAAAGCTATATTAATTTATTTCTTCTTTGAATCATTAATCATTCTATAGACAGTTCTCTAATGCCCATGAGTATATACACTTGCAAGTGTTTCGTTTGCTCTTGATTTTAAGTTTTATTTCATAATTGTTGGATAGGATATGGGGAATTATTTCAATTTTTCCGTATTTGCAAATATTTGTTATCCACCATGTGGCCTTTTATAGAGAAGCTTTGATGTGTAGCTATGCAGACAGTATTTTCTTTGGTGCTTGGGTAAAATATTCTGTTTATATCTATTAGGTCCATTCGACTTAAGGTGTCATTTAATTTTAGAGTTTCTCTGTTTATTTTATGTTCAGATAATCTATTAGGGAAAGTAGGATGTTATATAAGCAACTTTTTTTTTTCATTTTGTGATAAACTGTGTTTTTTTTCTTATTTCTTTTGTTATTAATATGCTTTTTTAATGAAATTGGGTGGCCAAAGTTAGTATTGTCTAATATTATATATTTTCTTAATTGAAAATAAGATTATATATAATCTTAATTGATCCATTGTTTAGAATGAAATGCCCTTCTTTGTCTCTTCTGATTAGCTTTAGTTTGAAGTCTATTTTGTTAGATATTAGTGTGGCAGTACCTAGAAGCTTCTTGAGCCCATTTGCTTGGAACACTTTTTCTATCCTTTCTCTTTAAGGTAGTGCTAATCCTTAAAGCTAAGATAGGTTTCTTTTAGACACAGAAAATAAGTTTTGTTTCTTTTTTTTTTAAATCTTTTATTTTTTTTATTAATTACACTTTATTCATTTTGTATACCCCCATGAGCCCCTCCCTCCTCCCCTGCCGATCCCACCCTCCCTCCCCTTTCTGCATGCATGCCACTTCCCAAGTCCACTGATAGGGGAGGTCCTCCTCTCCTTTCTGATCTTAGTCTATCAGTTCTCATCAAAAGTGGCTGCATTGTCCTCTACTGTGGCCTGGTAAGGCTGCTCCCCCCTCAGGGGGAAGTGATCAACGAGCAGGCCAATCAGATTATGTCAGAGGCAGTCCCTCTTCCCATTACTATGGAACCCACTTGGACACTGAACTGCCATGGGCTACACCTGTGCAGGGGTTCCAGGTCATCTCCACAAATAGTCCTTGGTTGGAGTATGAGTCTCTGGGAAGTTCCCTGTGTTCAAATTATCTTGTTCTGTTGCTCTGCTTGTGGAGTTCCCGTTCCCTCCAGCTCTTACTATTTCCCACTTCTTACATAAAATTCCATTCACTCTGCCCATCAGTTGGCCATCAGGCTCAGCATCTGCTTTGACAGTCTATACTGCAGAAGCTTTCAGAGGCCCTCTGTGGCAGGTTTCAAGGTTGTTTCCTGTTTTCTTCTGGCTTTCAGAGGCCCTCTGTAGCGGGTTCTGAGGTTGTTTCCTATTTTCTTTTTCTTCTGATGTACATCCTCTTTGCCTTTCAGGATGGGGATTGAACATTTTAGTTAGGGTCCTCTCTTTTGCTTAGTTTGTTTAGATGTACAGATTTTAGTGGGTTTATTCTATATTGTATGTTTATATGAGTGAGTATATACCGTGAGTGTCTTTTTGCTTCTGGGACAACTCACTCAGGATGATCCTTTCCAGGTCCCACCATTTACCTGCAAATTTCATGATTTCCTTATTTTTCATTGCTGAGTAATACTCCATTGTATAGATGTACCACAGTTTCTGCATCCATTCTTCAGTTGAGGGGCATCTGGGTTGTTTCCAGCTTCTGGCTATTACAAATAAAGCTGCTACAAACATGGTTGAACAAATGTCCTTGTTGTGTACTTGCGCCTCTTTTGGGTATATGCCTAGGAGTGGTATGGCTGGATCTTGAGGAAGCGCTATTCCTAGTTGTCTGAGAAAGCGCCAGATTGATTTCCAGAGTGGTTGTACCAGTTTACATTCCCACCAGCAGTGGAGAAGGGTTCCCCTTTCTCCACAACCTCTCCAGCATGTGTTGTCCCTTGAGATTTTCATCTTGGCCATTCTGATGGGTGTAAGGTGAAATCTCAGGGTTGTTTTGATTTGCATTTCCCTAATGGCTAATGAGGTTGAGCATTTCTTTAAGTGCTTCTCTGCCATTCGATATTCCTCTGCAGAGAATTCTCTCTTTAGCTCTGTTCCCCATTTTTTAAGTGGATTACTTGGTTTGTTGCTTTTCAGCTTGTTTAGTTCTTTATATATATTGGATATGAGTCCTCTGTCAGATAGAGGGTTGGTGATGATTCTTTCCCAATCTGTAGGCAGTCGCTTTGTTTTGATGACGGTGTCCTTTGCTTTACAGAAGCTTTTCAATTTCATGAGGTCCCATTTATTGATTGTTGCTCTTAGAGCCTGTGCTGTTGGTGTTCTGTTCAGGAAGTTTTCTCCTGTACCAATGAGTTCTAGGGTATTCCCCACTTTTTTTCCTAGCCGATTTAATGTGTCTGGTTTTATGTTGAGGTCTTTGATCCACTTAATCCATTCAGAAAACCTGTATCTTTTGGATTGGAAAGTTGAAGTAATTAATATTTAAGGTTATTATTGAAAGGTGTATATAGATTACAATCATTTTGTTATAATATTGTATTGTTTTTATGTCATTACTTGTGTATTTTATTTTATAATTATGGTTTCTTTCTAGAGTCTCTTTGCTGTGCTTCTTTCTCTCTTCAGTTCAAAGCATTGTTTTCATTATTCTGTTTAAGTGTTTTCTTCTTTTCTTATTCTCTTATACTTTACATCCCAATGGCAGCTACCCTTTGCTGCAGTCCTTTCAGTTCTTCTTGTTATGATATGTATGTTGTAGCACACTTATCTGTAATAATATATAAATTATACACTGCAAAACAGGTCTGATACAAAAAGGTTCTTTTCAGAGACAGAGTGGGAAAGAGACAGTGAGAGAGCATAGGAGAGGAGAAAGGGGGTAAGGGTGGAGCTCCTCAGGAAAGAGCATCAGAACTCTTGAGTTCAATGAAGTGACTTGTGTCATTTTTTAATTTCTTGAATTGATAGAATTCATAGATTGTTCCTTGAAATTCTGCCATGTGCTTATCAAGGTAGTGCTCATTAGAGAAGACTGCTTGAAGACCTGTGGATTTAAAAGTAGACTTGCTGCCTTGGCAATTTATGTTGTCTTAGTTTTTGTGATATTCTTGCTCCTACCTTAGAAAGGAGCTGTGTGACCAGAATCAGGCCAGGTAAGGTGATAGTTGAGCTGTTTAATTGGACAAGGCAAAGGTGGCTCTGAAACTATAGGTCTGGTTTATGTCTATGGATATAAAGAGTGGCAGCATGCTTTGGAAAATATAGGAGATGAAACGAGTGTTTTCTCAGTCAAAGGTGGAGCCATGGATCTGGAACTAGGGCTCATGGAGATGACAAGAGAAGCAATAAAAGATGGGGAAGGGAAGAAGCCAGTGACTCAGTAATCCTTGTTCTTGGGCAGGGTATGAATCTAAGCCTGTGGATTTGGCGATGACTGAGAGTGAGGGCCTTTGGAAAGGAGGGATGGCAAAGAAAAAGGAAGAACTTACCCTGTAAGGGTACCTTGTGAATAATGACGGTTCAGAGGGCCATGTCTCTGCAGCTAAGCTTGTAGGCATATAGGTGGTTGTGGCAGGAAAAAGATGGCAAAGGGAAGAAACAAATTCACACAAATGTAGGGAGCTCTCACAGATCATTCAAAAACATACATAATGACATATACAGACAGACAGACACATATTTGTTGGATGGTTAATAGAGAAAAAGTCCAATCAACCAACGACTTTATTTCTGTCCTGGATATTTATATCACATATGAAAAAAAAAAAACATCATTCAAAAACAGATACAATCATTACAAAAAGAATTATAGCAGGACTATTGATTTTAAGTTCTTTCATTAGAACAATATCTAGGGGAGAGTCCAAGATGGCAGCTACCAGTGTGCACCATATCTGGGGGGCACAGCATCCGAAACAATTAGATTGGTGAGTGGAGGGGTAGCTGAAGCCAGAACATCGACATTGAGGCTTCCTGGGTGAGAGGAAACAACCCATGAGCTGGGAGAGTTTGGATCCAGATCACCAATGGCAGTCTGTGGGGGTGGGGCAAGGGGTGCCTTGCCCTTCTCCTTGCCCCAAGCACAGACCTCCTTGCTCTGATGAAGCTGCAATGGTTGCCCCAAGCACGAGCCTCCAGGTTCAGTGACTGACACAGCAGAAGCAGGGACTGTACAGGCCTCCCAGGTCTGCAGCTACAGCTAGCTCAAGCAGGAGCCTTCTTGCTCCCTACCTGATATGGCAGAGGCACCTGCCCCAAGTACAGGTCTCCCTGCCTGACGGACAAACAGTGGACACCGCTGAGCTGACAAATCTCCCACATGCTCATTTGCGCCTGCGGGCACAAATCTAAGAGCCACACAAATAGAAGCACATGAAGAAGAAGTGAATAAAAAAAATAGCGGTTATCATGAAAAGACAGGAATCCACATTCAAACAAATGAAGGAAATGGTGCAAGATATGAAAACAGAATTAGAATCAATAAAGAAAACACAAGCAGAGAAAACCTTGGAGCTGGAGAACTTAGAGAAAAGATCAGGAACACAAAGTTAAGCATCCCCAACAGAATAAGATGGAAGAAAGAATTTCAGGTGCTGAATATTCAATTGCAGAAACTGTTATATCATTCAAAGAAAAAATAAAATTGGGAAAGTTCCAAGCACAAAACATCCAGGAATAAAAAGGATGCCATGAAAAGAGGAAATCTGAGAATAATAAGAATAGATGAAAAAGAAGATTACAGGCTCTAAGGTCCAGAAAATATTTGCAAGAAAATCATACAAGAAAATTTTCTCAACTTAAAGAGATGTCCATTAACATACAAGAGGCCTACAGAACACCAAAGAGATTAAACCAGAAAAGAAACTCCTCATGTCACATAATAGTCAAAACACTAAATATACAGAACAAGGAAAAATATTAAAAGCAGCAAGGGAAAAAGGCCAAGTAACATGTAAAGGTAGACCTATCAGAATCACACCAGACTTCTCAACAGAAACTATGAAAGCCAGAAGGGACTGTGCAGATGTCATGCAGACTCTAAGAGACTACAGATGCCAACCCAAACTACTATACCCAGCAAAGCTTTCAATAGATGGAAAACACAAAATATTCTGTGACAAAACTAAACTTAAACAATATCTACAGAGCAACCCAGCCCTACAGAAGAAAGAAGGAAAACTCCAATCCAATGAAATCAACTACACCCAAGAAAACACAGGATATAGATAATTTCACAACAACAACAAAAAAAATCAAAAGAAAACAAGCATAGGAAAACACTATCACCACCAACTCCGCAATAAAAGGAAATAACATTCATTGGTCCCTATTATCTATAACATCAACAGATTCAACTCTCCAATAAAAAGATACGAACTAACAGAATGGTTGTGGAAACCGGATCCAACATTCTGCTGCATCCAAAAAAACAGTCCTCTGCAACAAAGATAAACACTACTTCAGAGTAAAGGGCTGTAAAAGGTTTTCCAAGCAAATGGACCCAGAAAACAAGTTGGGGTAGCTATATTCTAATATCTAATAAAATAGACTTTCAACCAAAATTAATCAAAAAAGATGAGGAGGGGCACTACATTCTCATCAAAGGAAACATCCACCAGGAGAACATCACAATACTGAACATCTATGCCCCAAATAAAAGAGCACCTGTATTCCTAAATGAAACATTATTAAAGTTGAAATCACACATTGATCCCAACACCTTAATAGTGGGAGACTTCAACACTCCATTCTCACCAAGGAACTGATCCTCTAAACAGAAGCTAAACAGGGAAATAACAGCAATTACAGAGGTTCTAAATCAAATGGACCTAATAGATGTCTACAGAACTTTTCATCCAGATTCAAGAGTATACTTTCTTTTCAGCACCCCATGGAACCTTCTCAAATATTTATCATACAGTTGGTCACAAAGCTAGCCTCAATAGATACAAGAAGAATGAAATAATCCCTTGTATCCTATCAGACCACCATGACAAAAAACTAGACCTCAACAAGAACAGAAATAACAAAAAACCTACATACACAAGGAAACAAAACAACTCTCTACTCAATGACAGATGGATCAGGGAAGAAATAAAAAAAAAATAGAGACTTCCTAAAATTCAATGAAAATGAAGACACAACTTACCCAAACTTATGGAACACAATGAAAGCAGTAGTAAGAGGAAAGTTCATAGCACTAAAGTGCCTACAGAAAGAACTTTGAGACATCTCATACAAGCAACTTAATGACACACCTAAAAGCCATAGGAAAAGAAAGAAGTAGACACACCCAAGAGAAAACAGTTGGAAATAATCAAACTCAGAGCAGAAATAAATGAATTAGAAACAAAGAAAACAATTCAAAAAATCAATGAAACCAAGAGCTGGTTCTTTGAGAAAATCAACAAGATAGATAAACCCTTAGCCAAACTAACTAAAAGGCAGAGAGAAACTATCCAAATCAGCAAAATCAGAAATGAAAAGGGAGACATAACTAAAGACACTGAGGAAATCCAAACAATCATTAGGTCTTACTACAAAATCCTAAATGCCATAAAATCTGAAAATCTAGATGAAATGGACAATTTTCTTGATAGATTCCATTTACCAAAAATTAAACCAAGATTAGGTAAATAGATTAAATAGTCCTATTTCCCCCAAAGACATAGAAGCAGCCATCAAAAGTCGCCCCTCCTGAACAAGTCAGGAGCCTGACACAGAGGACCTCTGAAACACTCTGCCCTGCAGGCTATCAATGCAGATGCTGAGACTTATGGCCAACCTTTGGGCAGAGTACAGGAAATCTTATGAAAGAAGTGGGAAACAGTAAGATCTGGAGAGGATAGGAACTCTACAAGGAGAGAAACAGAACCAAAAAATCCAAGCACAGGGATCTTTCCTGAGACTGATACTCCAACCAAGGATCATGCATGGAGATAACCTAAGACCCCTGCACAGTAGCCCATGGAAGTTCAGTCTCCAAGTGGATTCCATTGTAATAGGAACAGGGACTGTCTCTGACATGAACTGATTGGCCTGCTCTTTAATTACCTCCCCCTGAGGGGGGAGCAGCATTACCAGGCCACAGAAGAAAACAATGCAGCCACTCCTGATAAGACCTAATTGACTAGGATCAGAAGGAAGGAAAAGAAGACCTCCCCTACCAGTGGACTTGGGGAGGGGCATGTGTGCAGAGGGAGGAGGAAGGGAGAAAATGGGACGAGAGGAAGGAGGGAACCACAGAGGGGGTACAAAGTGAATAAAGTGTAATTAATAAAGAATTTAGCCCAGGGCCAGATGGTTTCAGCGAATAATTCTACCAGACCTTCAAAGAAGAGCTAACTCCAACTCCAATTATCATCAGACTATTCCACAAAATAGAAACAGAAGAAATATTACTAAATTCATTCTATGAAGCCACAGTCACCTTGATACCTAAACCACACAAAGACCCAACAAAAAAAAAGAGAACTTCAGACCTATCTCTCTTATGATCATTGATGCAAAAACATGCAATAAAACACTTGCAAACCCAAATCCAAGAACACACAAAAGATATCATCCACCATGAACAAGTAGGCTTCATCCCTGGCATGCAGAGGTGGTTCAATATACGGAAATCCATCAATGTAATCCACTATCTAAGCACACTGAAGGAGAAAAACCACATGATCATCTCCTTAGATGCCGAAAAGGCATTTGACAAAATGCAATATTCATTTATGTTTAAAGTCTTGAAAAGATCAGGGATACAAGGCATATTCCTAAACATATTAAAGACAATAAATAGCAAGCCTATAGCCAACATCAAACTAAATGGAGAGAAACTTAAATAATGCCACTGAAATCAGGGACAAGGCAAGGCTGCCCACTCTCTCCATATCTCTTCAACATAATACTTTAAGTCCTAGCTAGAGCAATAAGACAACTAAAGAAGATCAAGTGATACAAATGAGAAAGGGAAGAATCAAAGCATCACTATTTTCAGATGATATGATAGTATACATGAGAGACCTTAAAAATTCAACCAGAGAATTTCTTCAGCTGATAAACACCTCAGCAAAGGAGCTGGATACAAAATTAACTCAAAGAAATCAGTATTCCTCCTGTATAAGAAAGACAAAGGGGCTGAGAAAGAAATTAGGGAAACTACACCCTTCACAATAGTCACTATCAACATAAAGAGTCTTGGTGTGACTCTAACCAAGCAAGTGAAAGACCTGTATGAAAAAAAAAAAAAAATTCAAGTCTGAAGAAAGAAATTGAAGAAGTCATCATAAGATGGAAAGATCTCCAGTGCTCATGGACCAGTAGGACTAACATAGTGAAAAAGGCCATCCTGCCAAAAGCAATCTACAGATGATTCAATGCAATTCCCATCAAAATACCAATGTAATTCTTAACAAGACTTGAAAGAACAATTCTCAATTTCAGATGGAAAAAGAAAAAAAAAAAACAGCATTGTGAAAACAATCCTGTACAACCACGGATCTTCTGGAGGTATCTCCATCCCTGATCTCAAGCTGCCCTACAGAGCAATAGTGAAAAAGGTGGTGGGGGGCAGGCAGGGGAGAATCTTCACCAACCCTTTATCTGACAGAAGGCTAATATGGAAAATAGATGAAGAACTCAAGAAGTTAAAAAGCAACAAATCAGGTAATCCAATTTAAAAATTGGGGTACAGAGCTACAGAGAGAACTCTCGATAGAGGAATATAGAATGGCAGAGAAACATTTAAATGTTCAACATCCTTAGTCATCAGGGAGATGTAAGTCAAAACGACCCTGAGATTTCATCTTACACCCATCGAAATGGTTAAGAGTTTTTATGTCATGGTTTTATTCTAATAAACAGGTATCTGTCTTGTCTTGTATAGCTAACCATTTATTCTTTGTTTCTATATCTATACGGTCTTTCTTATCATGGTACACTTAGGCCTTTTCCTTAGACTAAACCTGGAATGAACATATTTCCTTGATCATTAATTTGTTTCCTCTTATTTTCCCTCTTGGTGTAAATCAAGTGTTTGATATAGGAGGGTTCACAGAGTGCCTAGCAGTTTTTGTTATACTATAGGAGGATTTTAAAGTTACCTGAATCAGATCAGAAATTTTTTAGAATCATTATTAGGGATTATGAAATCATTAATTCTTTTAAACAGCACTATGCCATGAAAGTACACCTTCAAAATAATCTGCTGAAAATCTGCCCAACAGAGTGAAGCAATACTGTGAGGGTCCCTGCCATGCCAGCTGTATGAGACAAGCATGGAAAGGCAGTTTAGCAACAATAAGCAGTCTTGAGACAAAAATCTTTGGGGCTTTGCCTAAACGAGAGATGCACCCATTCGTCAGCCATGCAAAAATGAGTGGGCTACCTCCAGGAAACTTGCTTGCTTGCTTGCTTCTGCCAATACAGCATAAAATTGCTCACAGCATCTATTGTTCATACTAAGGAATTCTACTGTGTGTGTGTGTGTGTGTGTGTGTGTGTGTGTGTGTGTGTGTGTGTCTGTGTCTCTGTGCGTGTCTGTATGTATGTGTGATTTTTAACCAGATGCCTTTTTAATTTCCCTTCATTAATTATAATATTTCTAATTATTTTTAATCTTTTTTACCCTTTTCAGCAAATATTACTGTCTTTTTACTATACACACTGTACTACCCTGGCTAACACTCTAGTACCCATTTAGTTGAAACAGTAATTTTTTTCTCATCTTTTTTCTTGCATTATTTCTATTTAGAGATAGAATCAATTAGAATATTTGTTGTATCAAAATAAAGTAGTTTTAATTTATGGTAGAAGCAATGGTTTATCCAATCAGTAGTCATTTCTTTGCAATATTGTCTAATGTCTATGCACATTCAATTAAAGCACATAGCTGCCCTATGGTTACACTAAATCATGTAATTGTACCTTGAATACTGAAACATGAAAAGATTCCTGCTGGGTATTTTTTAAATACTTCACTTTCCCTCATATTGGTACCACACAGACAAATACTAGTTTCAACCGTTGCTTGTGAAGAGAGTGAATGCTGTATATTCTGTCCAAATCTATTTAGTGGCATCAGTTTAGCAATTTGAAATCTATGACAGGACAATAATTCGAACCACAGAAGTGAGCACATACTTCCTAAGAGCTATTTCTCTCTTGGAGATCTGTGAAAATGTGGATGTGAGAGATGAAACCACGAGAGACATGCACACCAGAAACTTGTGTCCTGGACTTTTACTGACATGAAGCAGATCTAGAATGTGTAGACGCATACACTTAAGAAAGACACATCCCAAGTCTCAAGCTCAGTTCCCAGATTCCCCCTGTACCTCAATGTCTCCTCCATAAAACAGGACAAATGTTTTGTGTGTTAATATATTTGCAAAACGAAGAGGGTTACATGAACCTATTTAATAATTATAAATACGTAGTCTACTAAAAATAAATTTCAACTTCTCTCCCTTATAGCTGAGCTAATCCACAGTTTCTATCCCTGGTTCTAGGAAGGGTTTATTTTTCATTGCAACTGAAATTTATCAAACATTTTTACATTCACACATTTATGTATAACATTTTCTACATGTGAGCAACTATATCAATAGATTTAGTGGCATGATACCTTTTTATCCATGGACTGTATTTTTGGTTTTAGATAGGTAATTGACTTTGATGTTGTACTCTCCACTGAATAAGATCTCTCCCTGGTTAGGGGACAAGGATGTATGTGTATAACGTGCTTAACTCATTTCTATTTCTATTATTCAGCCCTCAGTCCTACTGTCAACTTTGAGAAATATGTTCAGCCTCACATTATCATCTTTTTAAATTTATTATTATTATTTATCTACAATCTATTCACTTTGTATTCTGGCTGTAGCCCCTCCCTCATCTTCTCCCAGTCCCACCCTTCCTCCTTCTCTTCCCCCTGATGTCCCTTCCCTAGTCCACTGATAGGGGATATCCTCCTCCCATACTATGTGACCCTAGCCTATCAGGTCTCATCAGGACTGCCTAGATCCTCTTTCTCTGTGACCTAGTTAGGCCACCTTGCAAAGGGGAGGAAATCAAAGAGTAGACAACCGAGTTCATGCCAGAGACTGCCTATGCTCCCCTTACTAGGAAGCCCCCATGGAGACTGAACTGCCCATGGGCTACATCTGAGCAGGGGATCTAGGTCCTCTCCATGCATGGTCCTTGGTTGATTAATCAATCTCTGTAGGGCTCTCTGGGCCCAGATTTTTTGGCTCTGTTGGTCTCCTTGTGGAGCTCCTGTCATCTCCAGGTTTTTCTATTTCCCCCTTCTTTCCTAAGTTTCTCTGCACTCTGCCCAAAGTTTGGTAGAGTGATTTCTTCAATACCCTGCTGGGTAGAGTCTTTCAGAGGCCCTCTTTGGTAGGTTCCTGATCTGTTCCCTATCTATCCCACTTCTGATGTCTATCCTGTTTATCTTTCTGAATGAGGATTAAGCATCAGTTTGGTGCTTTCTCAGAAAATTGGGAATAGCACTACACAAGATCCAGCTATACCACTCTTGGGCATATACCCTAAAGATGCTCCACCATACTACAAGGACATTTGCTCAACTATGTTCATAGCAGCTTTGTTAGTAATAGCCAGAATCTGGAAACAACCATATGTCCCTCAACCGAAAAATAAATACAGAAATTGTGGTACATTTACACAATGGAACACTACTCAGCAATTAAAAGCAAGGAAATCATGGAATTTGCAGGCAAATGATGGACCTAGAAAAGATCATCCTGAGTGAGGTAACCCAGAAGCAGAAAGACACACATGGTGTATACTCACTTATAAGCCATATATTAGCAGATAAGCATACTAAATCTATAGTCCTAGGGAAGCTAAACAACAAGGAGGACTCTAGGAGTGATGCTTACTCCTCCCATTATCATCTTAATTCTTAGTATTGTGCATCCAGTTAAGTTGCACGAAAACGGGATCAAATTCCCATGGTCCCTAATCTTTCCGTTGTTTCCTGTCTTTTGTGTAGAGACGTCAGTGACAGTACAATAAGAAAAGACTATTTTATCTTTCTTCAAAGATTATAGCAGTCAGGCTATCATCTCAACTGCATTGTAGGAATGGCCTTGAAGCATTGTGGAAAGATTAATCTTTCCAGTGATAATACTGAAAGGAAAGATTGATAGTAAAATATATAAGAAATGAGTCATGAACAGTGGACAACAGTTTGATTGGATAAGAAAGTGATTAAATGTCCAAGAACATTGGACAAAAAAGTGATTAAATCTAGAAAAATAAAGATATGTGGGAAGACTTCTTGAAATGAACACAAATATATGTATGTACTGTCCCATATAAATCCCAGCAAAGTGCAAACTCTGAAACTTACCATTTCAATAACATCTATAGCATAGCCTATTATTTGGATCTAGAAGAGAAACTTTATGCAGAGATGGAGCTTATGTTCTATAAGCAACACGAACTTTCATTCACCAAGGCCAATTTGGCTAAGAGCAGACATCAACACAGAACTCCAGACATGGCACCATTTCCCAAGGAAACCAGCCAGCCATCTCGTGGCAAGTTGATTGCATTGGACCATTTTCATTACTGAAGGAAAAGCTCTTTGTTTTCATTGGGAAGCAAACAAACATACTCTTACTAATATAATTTTTCCCTTTTACGTTTCCTTCCTTTCATATTTCTGCTAAAACCACCATCTTAGTATCCTATACATTATGTGTAACAAAGAAACTCATACTATATCAAGTACTGGGCATATGCCTATGGAACTCATTGAACCATCCTGTTCTCCTCATCCAGAAACAGCTGTTCCAGTAAAATTAAGAAATGTCCTTTGGAACACTGTATTATAGCTCCAGCTAGTGAGAGCATGTTTAGGGCCAGAATAATATCTTTCTGTATATAACATAGGCTCTAAATCCATGTAAATACACAGAGATGTTTTGCCTCAACTCAAGATCCAGGAGCCTGAGAACCATGGGACAGATGTGGGAATGGTGTTTTTCAAACTGCCCCTGATGATTTTTTTGTGTTTTGGGTTTTCATTTGTTTGTTTGTTTGTTTCTTCTTTTCAACTTTTGACATATTAGTTTACAGGGCTAATTTCCTAAAGGAGAAATTGTACCATAAGAATATATATTTTCCTAGACCTGGAGATGATCATTGGTCATTTCAAACAACAGTAAAGCTACAGGAACAAGCCCCTTTAGAGAGCTGCTTCGTTTTCCAAAGTGTTGTTACAAAAGTTAGTGGAGAATTGAGAAGGTTTGTGTAAGAGGAACTGTTAGTGATACAGACTCTTCAACAATGAAGACTTGATTCATTCACCGTAGTAAGCAACCACAGTTTAAGTAAGGCACCTGCTGGAGACAACAACAACAAAAAGATGAAAGACGGCATAAATATAACTATGACTCCATGGCCAGTTACAAGCCAATCTATAGCAGACAGTAGTATTTACTTTTTCCTTCCTTCGGAGAAACTGTGGTGGTGCTGGTGGTGCTGGTGGTGCTGGTGGTGCTGGTGTTGATGGTGGTGCTGATGGTGGTGGGGTGGTGGGGTGGTGGGGTGCCTGTGTGTGTGTGCGTGCGCGTGCACACACACACATGCACATCCATGGTATGTATGTTTGTGTGTATGTGAGCATATCCATGTTCACACATGCATATATCACAATAAACCCACTATATGCTGAACATATATACTTAACACCTAAAATACTAAATTTAATAGCTTAGCAAAGCTGTGTGCTATAGAGTATTGGCTGTTTAGAGTAGAGCATTTGAGGCAGACTTGGAAGCCACACATAGCTGTCGCCACCCAGCATCTGAAGAGATTAACATATCACTATCTGGGAAAAGCTTAAGTTTGAAATACTGCAGCTGCCACTGGATGCCGAACATGCTGGCACTGTCACGAAGGTGGAAAGGCCTAAAAACTGTGGTAACCATCCTTATATAGAAATCTTCTCAACTACAATACCTACCCTAACAAAAAAGTGTTAAAGTCTTCTAGGGTTCAAATGCCAAGGTCTCTCTCTGCTTTGTCAAGTTTCCAAGGTCCAGGATAGGATCTGGGACGAAATGCAGAGTTCTCTTGGGTTGCTGAGGTGATGGCTCAGACAACCAATCAGCAACATCAGCAACTGAACACAAAAGATGATTGAAAGAAAAACAAGTCTCTAGGCTTCTTTGGGTCTAGAGACTGACTACACTGCCATTACAGGGAAAACTTGAATTTGATACCTTTTTTTTTTTCTGCAGTCAAAGCCCTTCTAGCCAAAACTGTAAGGGGTTGTGAATTCCCATCAAATTACCAACACAATTCTTTACAGACCTTGAAAGAAAAATTCTCAACTTCATATGGAATGACAAGAAACACAGAATCAGTAAAACAATCCTCTACAGTAGAGAAGACCTTCTGGAGGTATCTTCGTCCCTGATCTCAAACTGTATTATAGAGTAACATTAGTAAAAACTCCATGGTACTGGCATAGAAACAGACTGGTAGATCAATGGATTCAAATACCAGCTCCAGAAATAAACCCACACACTTATGGACACATGATTTTTTTTTTTACAAAGATGCCAAAACTATACAATAGAAAAAACCATCTTCAACAAATTGTGCTTGTCGAACTGAATATTCTCATGTAGAAAAATACAAATAGATCCATACTTAGCACCCTGCAGAAAACTAAAGTCCAAGTGGATCAAAGACCTCAGTATAAAACAGACACAGTAAACCAGTTAGAAGAAAAAGTGGGGAAGAGCCTTGAACTCATTGATACAGGAAACAACTTCCTGAACAGAACACCAACAGCACAGGCTCTAAGAGCAACAATCAACAAATGGGACCTCATGAAACTGAAAAGCTCCTGTAAAGCAAAGGACACTGTCATCAGAAGAAAACGACAGCCTACAGACTGGGAAAGGATCTTCACCAACCCTATATCTGACAGAGGACTAATATCCAAACTATATAAAGAACTCAAGAAGTTAAACAGCAACAAATCAAGCAATTTGATTAAAAAACGAGGTACAGAGCTAAACAGAGTATTCTCAACAGAGGACTATCAAATGACAGAGAAACACTTAAAGAAATGCTAGCAGCTTTATTTGTAATAGCCAGAAGCTGGAAACAACCCAGATGCCCCTCAACTGAAGAATGGATGCAGAAACTGTGGTACATCTATACAATGGAGTATTACTCAGCAATGAAAAATAAGGAAATCATGAAATTTGCAGGTAAATGGTGGGACCTGGAAAGGATCATCCTGAGTGAGTTGACCCAGAAGCAAAAAGACACTCACGGTATATACTCACTCATATAAACATACAATATAGAATAATCCCACTAAAATCTGTACATCTAAACAAACTAAGCAAAAGAGAGGACCCTAACTAAAATGTTCAATCCCCATCCTGAAAGGCAAAGAGGAAGAAAAAGAAAATAGGAAACAACCTCGGAACCCGCTACAGAGGGCCTCTGAAAGCCAGAAGAAAACAGGAAACAACCTTGAAACCTGCCACAGAGGGCCTCTGAAAGCTTCTGCAGTATAGACTGTCAAAGCAGATGCTGAGCCTGATGGCCAACTGATGGGCAGAGTGAATGGAATTTTATGTAAGAAGTGGGAAATAGTAAGAGCTGGAGGGAACGGGAACTCCACAAGCAGAGCAACAGAACAAGATAATTTGAACACAGGGAACTTCCCAGAGATTCATACTCCAACCAAGGACTATTTGTGGAGATGACCTGGAACCCCTGCACAGGTGTAGCCCATGGCAGTTCAGTGTCCAAGTGGGTTCCATAGTAATGGGAAGAGGGACTGCCTCTGACATAATCTGATTGGCCTGCTCGTTGATCACTTCCCCCTGAGGGGGGAGCAGCCTTACCAGGCCACAGTAGAGGACAATGCAGCCACTTTTGATGAGAACTGATAGACTAAGATCAGAAAGAAGGAGAGGAGGACCTCCCCTATCAGTGGACTTGGGGAGTGGCATGCATGCAGAAAGGGGAGGGAGGGTGGGATCGGCAGGGGAGGAGGGAGGGGCTCATGGGGGGATACAAAATGAATAAAGTGTAATTAATAAAAAAAAATAAAAGATTTAAAAAAAAAAAAAGAAATGCTCAAGGTCCTGAGCCATCAGGGAAATGCAAATCAAAACGACCCTGAGATTTCACCTTACACCCATCAGAATGGCTAAGATCAAAAACTCAAGTGACAACACATGCTGGAGAGGATGTGGAGAAAGGGAAACCCTCTTCCACTGTTAGTGGGAATGTAAACTTGTACAACTGCTTTGGAAATCAATCTGGCACTTTCTCAGACAATTAGGAATAGTACTTCCCCAAGATCAGCTATACAACTCCTAGGCATGTATCCAAAATGTGCTCAAGTATACAGCAAGGACATTTGCTCAACCATGTTTGTAGCAGTTTTATTGATAATAGCCAGAATCTGGAAACAAACAAGATATCCCTCAATTGAGGAATAGATACAAAAATTCTGGTACATTTACACAATGGAATACTACTCAGCATTTAAAAACAAGGAAATCATGAAATTTGCAGCTAAATGGTAGGAACTGGAAAAGATCATCCTGAATGAGGTATCCCAAAACCAGAAGGAAACACATGGTATTATATACTCACTTATAAGTGAATATTAGACATATGATATAGGATAAACATAGGGAAATCTGTACACCTAAAGAAGCTAAGCAAGAAGGAGGATCGTGGGTAAGATTCTCAATCCTCATTCAGAAAGGCAAACTGAATAGACTTCAGAGAAGCAGGAGAAAACAGGGAACAGGATAGGAGCCTACCACAGAGGGTCTCTGAAAGGCTCCACCAGCAGGGTATCAAAGCAGATGCTGAGACTCATAGCCCAACTTTGGGCAGAGTGCTGGGAATCTTAGGAAAGAAGGGGGAGATAGTAAGACCTGGAGAGGACAGGAGCTCCACAAGGAGAGCAACAGAACCATAAAATCTGGGCCCACGGGTCTTTTCTGAGACTGATACTCCAACCAAGGACCATTCCTGGAACCCTTGCACAGATGTAGCTAAGGCAGCTCAGTCATGAAGTAGGTTCACTGCTAAGGGGAACAGGGACTCTCTCTGGCATGAACTCAGTGGCTGGCCCTTTGATCAGCTCCCCCTGAGGGGGGTGAGGGGCAGCCTTACCAGACCATAGAGGAAGACAATGCAGCCAGTCCTGATGAGACCTGATCGGTGGTTAGGGTTGAAGGGAGGGGAGGAGAACCTCCCATATCAGTGGCCTGAGGAAGGGGTATGGGAGGAGAAGATGAAGGGAGGGTGGGGTTGGGAGGGGAAGAGAGAGGAGGCTACAGCTGGGATACAACAATGTGAATGAATTATAAAATTTAAAAAAATATATAAAAATGAAAAGGGAGTTCTTTGATCTGAGATTACCTCCTGTTCAGGGGCAGACTGAAAGGGTTAGACTAACTTTGTAACCTGTATGTCTTCTAAAGCCTATAGTTTTGAGTTTTAGGTTCAGGTTAAGCTAAAGCCTCTTAGTACCTTTCCAGAGAATGGAAAAATGTGACCCTATCTATGAGGACAGATAAAAAAAAAAAAAAAAAAAAAAGGCAAGCAAGCAATGACCTTCACTCAGCAAAAAGAAAAACTCCTGTCTTTGAGATAGCATTTCTTAGCAACAAACCTAGACTTCTTCTGAGTAGCTTTTGACCTCCAGCCAAAAGTCTGTAGCCCCTAATCTTCAAGGATGAGCTAACCACCCCCACCTTCAATTGCAGCTGCATCCACACTTGGCAGGACTGGCCAAGCTTGCGCACCTAAGACTAACCAATTATCTTACTTTATAGCTTCCTCATCCAATCCTAAATTGCCAAGACTGCAACTTCAAATCTCCCGCAATTTTTCTTTTAAAAACCTAAAGGCCTTTGTCTCCCGGTGCCACTCTTTGCTGACCGGCAGGGGTGACCCCATTGCGAAATGGTTAATAAACCTCTTGCTTTTGCAAGGAGTCTTGGTCTGGGGGAGTTTCTGGGAAGGGTGCGATCTTGAACTCCTGAGCTGTGAGACCCCAGGTCTTACAAGACCACAGTGAAGGCCTCCACAGGCTAAAGCAGAAGTTTTCCTGCTTGTCCTAGGATGATAGTTAGATCCTGAATCACTGAGGATTTGTTTACAAGTCAGTGAGGAAAGGAAAAGGGGGAGAAAGTTAGCAAAGACCATTCACACACACATGCGCAAGGGAAAAAAAGGTGGATGAAGTTAAGAACTTTAACTTCAATGAATTCCTACAAGCTAACATATGACCATGGTGTTGATTTCTATTAACATCTCTTCTGCAGCCCCTATGTACACACAGACAATCAGACATATAAACCTGTACATATTTGTACACACATTCAATGGTCGATACAAAAGGAGCTCTTTACGTAACAGACAATTGACATTCATTCATGTAACATATGTGCAAAAAAAAACAGACAGACACATTTACATGCAAACACATATCTATATACATATTTACAACTCATAGATGAAGCAAATTCCAGCCAGCTTTTACTCAATGGACTTCCACCACCTGGCTTCTGCCCATGCTGTGTGTGTCTTCCTCTGCCACTGTTTATTGTACCTCTCAGACAAAGCTCCCAGAAAAGAAATTACCTCATAGTCAAAAAGGCAGTTAACCTCAAAAACGGATGAATTTGAAAATACAACAGGTTATGTGTTTTAAAACTAAACATCTCTTATCTATGTGTCCATTACATAAGTTCATAGTGAGTTCAGAGTGACAAAGTTTGACAAGACCTAAAGCTTAACAGGGTCTAAAAGTTACAAGAATACGTGTCTTTTCAATTAGGCCTGACTTGGCTCTACACTTTTCAGCTATCTCTGGGGTGACAATATTCTCTGTCTTTCATTCCAAGAAACAGAGTAGATTTAAAATGACAGTATTTAATGCCATAGGGTGACAAAGTATAAGTAATTACAACAGAAGAGTTTGTATATAATGACATCTAGGTTTGTGCTTAATTAGACGTTGCTAATTATAATTTGGGTTCATGGGAAGTTTAAACCAACTTGCTCATGTTTATGGTGTATACCAGGGTTCGTGAGTAAAGGCTATATGAGGCTACAAGTCTGCCTTAAGCTTGTCTACTAGTGAGGCATCTGAAAGTCCACAAAGGTATCTATTGCAGCCATAAACTTTCTATACTTGTTTAAGAAGTTCTAAAACAATTTAACTATTAAAACTATTTAAATCAAATCAAAACTTCTATAATCAGCAATTAATCTATCTAAACAGCAGTACATCTTCATTAAGATCTCGTAAGAAGTTTGTTCAATCAAAGTGTGTAAATACCCAGAAAGTGACGATTCACACATACCAGAGTATAGAGAGATACAGAAGTGCACAAAAAATGAATTAGAAGCCATTCTGGAGTGTATCATGGTACAGACTTTGCAAAATACTGTACCCCCTTCCAGAAGGTCCACCTGACTAGTGAGCTCCTTTAACAGAACGGTAACTGACAAAAAGGAACATTATTTCCTAAATGTATTTCTGAGTTAATTTTATAGGGTATTTAAACGTTGCATTGGCCAGATGAAAGAGATACGAGCACCTCCCAAAGATGGACAAGTTACTTTGTGTGTCCTCTTTGGGAGAGAAGATCAGCAGTTGGTTTTTTTTTGTTTGTTTGTTTGTTTGTTTTGTTTTGTTTTTTATCCAAAGGGCAGTTTTATCTGCTTTGGGTGAAAGATGTTCTGTTTGCAGCAACTACTTCAAAGGAAACATGGCAGACATGAGTGATTATGAAAGCTGTGTTGGCAAGGACTATGCTGGACTAGACTCTGCTAAGTCAGTTTGCCTAAAGTATGTAACTTTATCATTCAGAGTGAAAGCTGACCCAACATTCTGTAGAATGATAGATGAGGTTTGTCAGAGATAGGTAGAATAGGAGTCAACAAGTTTGAACACCCAATGTGTTTCTACATTGACCTCATTTTTCCTGACTCCATGTTTTTCCCCCTGCTGACTTCACTGACCCTCCACCTGATGCCTGTGTGAGACCTAGTGAACTCAGAGCTGCGAGAAGTCTCTGGTTCACCAAAGACCTTTCTACCACCCAAACTTGAAAGCCCTTGTCAGGAAGACACTGGACTTCATAAATTTTCTGAGAGTCTCTGCTTGTCTACCCACACAGTGCTCTAGCCAGATTGATTAGTGATTCTCAGATATGCCAGTTTTCTTCAACAAGATGTTTATTACCAAGATCCTCCTTTGTGTTGGTGGAATATTCTGTAAATCCTTTATTTCCACATGCAGTTACAAGGGCTCTGCCTTCCTAACCGAATCTTAACCAATTAAAGGTAGTATGAACACAGAGCTGTGATTGTCCTGGTCACTTCCTTCAAACCCTTAAAAGAATCCTAAGTAGTAGACACACAATAGTATGTTGTGAAAGTGTGACTCACCATGATATGAAAACCAAACAGGAAGCCTGGAACTAAGCCTAGATATTCACCAGTAATACCTGCCCTTTGATTCTACATCCAGTAAGTGGATTAAGCACAATCACAGAGCTCTGTGTTGAATGACTGCCACCAGGGGGCAAAGATAATATCTTAATACAAAGCAGTAACAGTGAGAGTTGTTTACTTAATACCAGGATATAAGCGTTACCATACTCTGCAGTTTATTCAAGCTACCTTTTATCTCCATAAATCTTGCAGGTTAGATATTATTATCCTTGTTTTACTGAGAAAAAGCAGATGCCCAGAATATAAGTAACTTTCCCATCACAATACCTGTCTCAACAGTAAAGCAAACTATTCTTCTAGGAAGATATGTGGTTATATATTTTGTACAACAAATCATCCATATTTGCCTTCAGTGCTTTCTCATGTCCTATCACAATCTTCTTCCTTCTTGAACATGGGTGTTTCACACTAACCTCCACACTGACTCCCTTGTAAACCATGCACTGTGCTCTGTCTCCTCCTTTTACTCATTCTGCTGGGAGGCTTTCACATAGGAAAAAAATATCATAAACAGTGTTTATTGACAAATAATGTCTGTAGGCATTATAATGTCTCAGAACCAAAACTCGTTCACTTATTTAACAAATTGTCTCCATGTTTCTGAATAACTGGTAAATGATTCCATCACAATATGTTATAGCAGTAATGACACATCTCATCAAACAGGCCTCTGGTATTTTCAACACAATAATTTCAGTGGAAATATTATGCCACATTTGGTGATGACTAACTGTGAAAAAGCCACTCCTTTTGTTCTTCTCAATTTAGAATCGTCAACATCTGTGTCTTATACAATACCTAGAGTAGAGATAATTTGGTTTGGATCTGTGGTGTTCAGCCATTGTCTTCCTAACTGCTAACTAGTGGGTTAGGTGCCAAGGTCTCAAGTAGTTTAGACGCATGAATGCCATGAGTGTAAAGAACTCACTGATGTACTGACATTGGCAAATGGTTCCAAACTGAGCAGATCAGCTGGTTGTTCTTAGTACACAGGGGAAAACAGACTATGAGAAACTTGAGGTTGGATAGTCTATTAATCATATCTCTCCCTTGTACCTAGCTCAGTGTCTGACACAAGTACATGCTTAATAAAAGGGATAGCTCAATCTCTAATCTAATACTTTTATTTAATTTAGTGAATGAAGAAATTCTATTTTCCACACATTATGTATCATACACCACACAAAACTGTGAGGGAACAACCAAGCATAATCCTTCCTCCCACCAAACAGTCTGAAATCACTAAAGTAAAAACCCCTTCTGCTGACTCACACTATTGCCCTGGAGACTGGACTTGAAGTGCTGATCTGAGCTTCAGTTTCTTCACTGTCTAGATGGCAGCTGAAAGAAACACCTATTTTACAAAGTTATTTAAGTCTTAAGAGCCTCATGAATGTTAAAGTTATATAAAGCATCATAGAAATTAACTTTATTAGATTCTTAAATCAGTATGTCCACTTTTTTTTTGAGACAGGGTTTTTCTTTGTTGCCTTTCCTGTCCTTTGTAGAGCAGGCTGGCCTCAAACTCAAAGATTTACCTGCCTCTGCCTCCTGAGTGAGGAATTGAAGGCATGAAACAGCACCGCTCAGCCAATATGCCGCATTATTATGTTAACCTTATGAAAGGACACGGAATTAATGTCCTTTCTGCCATTTCGTGCAACTCCCTTTACATCATACTCTGTATTTGACACCCTACATGGAATCTAATATATCTCAAAAAGAGAATGTAATAGATAAATTCATAAAAACAAAAACAACTCAAGGATCATCAGGAATCATGAATTTCAGAATATCAGAATAATATTAAGGAGACATAGAATCTCACTACACTGTACTCAAAACTATGTGTCAATAGGCCACTTTGTAGAATTACTGGGTTGAAAGATCCATCATCCAAAATCATTTTTTTTTTTTTTATCTCAATGTGTGTTAGCCACCAGGCGTTGTATGGCAATTTAGGCTCTGAGCCTGAAAAGTTTCTGTGTTTTTTCTTTCTTTCTTTCTTTTCTTTTTTCTTTTTTTTCTTTTTTTTTTTTTGTACTATCCCACCCCTGGAAATGTTGAGCATTGTATCCATCTAAATTTTGCAGTATTTTGTACCTACACTGTATCATTAAAATTAATGCAAATTGTTCAAGAATTTGCATTCTAAATCAGCACTAAATACTCTCCAGTGCGTTATGATATTTGCAGGTAGAATATACTGTGAAAACTTATTAGCTTGGTGAAAAATACAAACATACATAAATGTAACTGAAGAAATTTCTAGTAATTCTTGCTGCTCAGATATCTCTAATTCCTGCTACATCTGAGTTTTTGCTATTCCTCACAATAACAATAAAACTATTACTCTTTTAAAAATGATAGCATTTCAGGAAAACTTTGTAGAGATGTTTTGTGAGCAGTTTTTCTGTGGTTTCCCAGTGACTGAAATGAACAGTTGAATGGACAGCTTTAAAATGCCCCAGATGGGGAATGAAATGTATGTCTAAAGATTCCACAATACCTCTAAAACTTAAAAGCAGTTGCTTCCTTTGGAAAAATTTCACCAATACATTAAATATACTTTATACAGAATTAGTAGATATTTGTCTGAGCAAGTATTTTAATTTCTGAATAAAATTATTTTTTACCATTGAGAATGGGTGACATTTTACTATCTCAAACAAATACAAAGGACTGTTTGCCCAGATAGAAACATACAGCACCCAAAAATTAAAATAATCTTCAGTAGAAAGTCACAACATGAGAGTTGAATGCAGTGTGATCCAAAATGGTTATTTCATAAACTTGTTAGCCTGTGACAGAAAATCACGTGCTTCTGATTTACTCAGAAGAACTGAATTGCAATTTGTGATAGTGGCCAGAAGAGGGCAAGGTCCTGTTTCTTAAAATCTAGTAGTTCTTTGTGCGTTTACAAGGTTAACTTTAAAGAGAACTGTTTCCAAAAAAAATTCCTTTTTACAAATAGTAGCTAGAGAGCAAAAAGTCAGACATTCCAAAAGTAATATATATTCAAATTTATTAGATTTATGTACTACTGATCATTTATCTGCAAATAAAATATTTTTAAATACTTGGAATAACTTCCTGCTCACCTGTGGCAGAAGAGGAGAAGGGGGAAGGGAAAAGACGCTAGAGACAGAGAGGGAGAGGGATTCCTTTTAGAGTAATAACCACAATCTTCCCAACCCTCTCCCTTGCTCATTTTCTACTATATAAGTTGCTTTTTACAAATTTTTACAACTATAAAGCAAACTTTGCAATAAAATAAAAAGCAGGTATGGCTTTACAATAATAGTGTTAATTTACGAAGAAAATTCAATAGTTTAAAATAAAATTATTTCCTGAAATAGGTCTATTCAAGGCACATATAATGTACATTTTTTTTAACAAATGCTAAAGAAAAGTCTTCAAATTTAAAGTCTATTATACTGCTTAGAAAATACCACTTAAACTGGGAAGCTACTCATATACTCAATGAAGTACATTAACAGATTTTGCGTGTGCATGTGCGTGCGGGTTGGGTGATTACAGAAACACTACAGAATGGTAGACTGGATGTGTTACAGATGTTCCTGATTGGGCCTGAAATAAAGTCTACCACCAGTTACTAAGTGCTTGCTGGAAAGGTGGGACTGCTCCCTAACCATCCCTGGAAAGGCATAATCCAAAGCTGGCTGAAACGGCAATGCTGGCACCAGTCCAGGCGTTAGGTAGGGCGACACGAAACCAGACAGCGCTCTTCCTGGAGAAGAATATGCCAGGCGCAGCGGGCTGAAAGCTAGTCTAGGATTGAAACTATAGAGACTTGAATCTCCTCCGTAAGCAGCAGACGTGGCTTCAAGGGGAGAGAGGGCTGATTTATTACTAAGAGTCCCAAAGCCAATGCCAGCAAGACTAAACTCCGAAGCTCTCTGAAAGGCTGCATTTTCCAAGTCTGCATGTGCGAGGTCCCTGCAGTCTGGCTTGTGTTCTTTTCCGTTTAAGATATGCTCAATAGCTTGGACTACATCTCCCTTGCAGAACTGTAGAATACCTTCTAGGCGGTTACGCCTGTAACCTGGAAAAATCCTGGTGAGAATTCCGAGAGGGTCTCGCGGTCTTGAGTTCACCGTGGAGAGTCTGGCTTTGGTAGCAAGATAGTCTCTGAGCCACTCGCTTTCATTCCCTGATTCCAGGTCAGAGGAAGAGAAGGACCTGGGACTATCCTCTCCTCCTGACTGCTCCGTGGGGGAAGGAGACAGGATGATGGTGGATTTGTCTGAGTGTTCTGCAAAAGATGACATGAAGGCTTGTTTCTCGATGGTGCCATTACCCTTAGATGTTCCCAGAGAACAATGATGGGGATTGGAGACTGGGTCTTCATGTCTACTATGACACGACTCACAGTTTCTCTCTTTTGGTTCTGCAGAAAAGAAAACAGACAAACAAAAACAATCAGATGTATGAAAAAGTTGCCACAATATAGTAATGGCCACTCAAAGACGATGATGGCTGAAATAATTCACTCATTCATAATATTATATATGTTTCAATCTGTATAATATAATTAGCAATTTTGATTCACCCAAAATCATCTTCGTGAAGGTCACAATTTAAAGATCACACAGTACTAACACATGCTGGAAAAGCGGAGAGTGCTCTTTCTCGTGTGTTTCAGAATATAAGGTTATCCAGTAATTATCTGAATTCCCTTAAAATTAAGAATTGAAAGAGGAGAGTTTATTACTACCCAAAAGTGTCAATGTAACACCATCTTGGGATTAGAGGTTTTCCAAAATGTCCAAGTTTTGCTTTTATCTAAGTGATGTTCTTGCTTCCCTCCCCCCCCAAAAAAAAAAACCTTACATAAAAGAACTAAGTAAAGCAGGTAGCTGAGAATAAGAACTCATTAAAAAGAAAAAAGGTTACCTTAAAAGTGAATATTCTATTTAAATTTTAATGCTAAGATTTCAGTAAATGATTTTTAACACTTACAATTCAAGTTCTATTTAAGTAACCTAAAAACTGTGGTGGGTATTTCAGACCAGGTGCCTTCAAGGTGACATGGCTGTAAACCATTTCAAACTAAAGCAGGGATGTCCCTGGGGGCAGAAATCTTGAATTGCATGAGACTGGGGTACTTCATTTTATGGGAAAGATAGCAATAATAACAGGAGTAGTAATAATGATGATGGTATTTTCCATAACTCTTGGTGAAAATGCGTTTTCTTTTTCAATCTACACAAATTGTTAAGAAAAGATCTTTGAAACCAATTGCTCCTAATAGAAAATTACAACTTCATGATTGTAATCTGGGTGGACCCTGTAGAAACAATATAATATCAGGAAACTAAAAACATGTGCACAAATACACACACACACACACAAACAAACAACATACCAAATAACATTATCTGTCTTTTCATTTTTTTCTTGTCATCTACATATGCTATAGCTCTGAAAAGGTAAAACTGTAAGAACTTCAGGACATTTCTTTCTCTACCGAGTTTAATAATATAACATAATAAAGAAACGGTGATCTGAAATATTCTTTAATGTTTCCCCTTGTCTTTAAGAAATAGTCCTAAACATGCTCCATAAGAGTCTACCATTTATTTTAAAATGTAAATCATGTCCAATTTCACACTATGGGGTCAAAGCTCAGTCACTACTCCAAATATTTGATGAAAGAAAACATTGTGACTGTTGTAACAATGTGTTTTTAACTTTAAGTAATGTAAAAATTTGTCAGATGACATTTGCCACATGGAAATAAATTTCCGTTGCTCTTTAGTTCCGCTTGTTTATAAATGTGATTGACTATTGTTACCGAAAAGGCACAAAATATCAAAATTACATCTCTGCCATTGTACCTAAAAATAATTTATTACTTTGGGGTTAAATTCCCAGGGTGTGTGTGTGTGTGTGTGTGTGTGTGTGTAAATACTGGCTGCAATCTGTGCATGGGGATTCATACCTGTGATCCCCGTATTCAGGAGGCTGAGGCAGGAAGACGGCCATGAGCTGAAGGGCAGCCTGAGCTACATAGTTTCAAGCCACTAGATATAGTGTGAAACACTGTCTCAAAACAAACACAAAGGGAAAAGGTGAGAAATGGTGATTGTATGTGACTACTTGAAAATAGGTTTCTTGTAAATACTTGGTATAATTCCTTCCAACTCTGTCCTCTCAGCCTCTGGGGATTGTTTGTTTTAGTTCTGAACGCTGATAGCCCTCCTGCTTCTGAACAGAAGCTCTTCTTACACAGGGAATACCTATTCACCTCTCAATAACTGTAGGTCTTTGTCTTTTGCATGAATAAGTTCAATACAATATCTTACTATACTTCATGCATATTGTGTAAGAGGAGGGTAGTCAATTCAGAAAGCCAACCAAGAAGCGTTTGAAATATGGGCTTGCTTTTTACAGGCAAGTCACTGTGGCAAAATAATCTACTAAAATCATTAGACCTGTAAAATGTACAGTTTAGCACCAAAAACTTACATAAATCCATTCCACCAGCCAAATCTCAGTAGCAGTGTATATAAAGAAACTCCAGTGTTTGCCTCTCTTTGGAAGAGAGTTTTGTAATGTCTCCCATCACACTCTCCATGAGAAACGCCTAAAGTCTATTGAAATAAACTAGAGCATATGTCAAAAGCTAACGTAAGTGAACGCAAATTTCCAACACAGAGATGGTCGTCTTTCAAGATTTTGATCTGTTTTGCTGAGATCCGCGATTTTCACAACCAAGGAAAGTTTCTAATTAAGAACGCACAGCCTGGTTATTGCATTACTTCATGTGATACAACCTGTTTGAGATGTTAACAAAGAGATTAGAAGGAATTTTTCATTTCTCATCGGCCCTTTGGAGGGCTGCGAAATTCATGAAATCACAATGACATTTCTATTACAGGAAAAGTTATTTTGGGGGCCGTTTTGGTTGCAAATCCGAACAGGGGATACTGACCATAATTTTGCAGCCAGAAACTACTTGGAAATACTAAAACTTACTGTGGTAGTTTAGATCGTACGGCTGTAAGCGGACATCGTTGCCAATGGTTTCACTCTCTGGAAGGCTTGAACTTATTTCCAATGGGAACTAAACTTCAGTCCCTAAAGCTTTCCACGCCTTTGGAAATTGTGCTTAAAGAATTAAAACAGTGGGGGGTGGGGGGCAGTGTCGCGGAGGAGAGGCATGTTAGTTAGCAATGGAGTTTCTTAAGTTCTAGCTGGTGAGAAAACCTTGTCCCCAAGTCAAAGAACTTCACCTCAACCACAATCAACGGGTTTCCCGTGCAAGATCACTGCGGTTTCACAAATGGAAAGAGAACAAGCACACTCGCTCAAGTTCTCTCTCAACACCCGCTTAAGTCCTGACCACACAAACTCAAAGCCCCGCTGTGCCTCAGTCCGTTCCCAGGACGGGTCCGCGGCTGGCAGCACCCAAACGTCACTTTTTCATTGTCTTTATTTACCTGGAACAGCTCTTTGGTGAAAGCCTGGTACCTGTCTCACCGGTAGCCAACCACGCGGCATGCCCACTTCCCTGAACTTCGGCGCTTCTTTCAAACAACCCTCTGCCCACCTTTGGGGAGCTGCTGCTCCTCTCTCCACACCCTTCCAGAACAGTCATTCCTTTCACGCGAAAAGCAAACCGAACAGGACTCACCCTGCTTTCCCTCCGCGCAGTCTTGCTGGAAAACCTCGAAAGCGGGGACCGCCCGGCTCCCAGGGTGCCTAGAGGCCCCCGCTCCCAGCATAGCCACAGCCCCAGAGCTGCGCACGACCTGGAGACTCTCAGTCCTGCCGCTGCCTCCCGACGCCGCCGGAGCCCCGGGCCCCGACGGCCCGGGGTACAGGAGGCGGTGCAGCCCGCGGGCCTCGCTCTCCTCCTGCGCCTGCTGCCTGCGCAGCGCCACCTGCGCGGCCATGACGCGCTGCCTCTCGGCGATCAGGGTGCACTTGGCACACGCGCAGTCCCGCCAGCGGCAGAAGCGCTTGTGGCCCTTGAGCGCCGACACCACACCGTGGTTGCGACAGCGGGCGCACTTCGGGGTCCGCGGGTAGCCGCAGCCCACCGCCCCCAGCGCCCTATCCAGCCCCGGGCCGGGAGCGCATCCTCCGCGAACCGCGCCCGCGGTGGATCGCAGAATCAGACCAGGAGGCTGCAGAAAAGCCGCAGACACCGGGACCCCCGACGACACAGGCCGCGGGGCCGACGCAGAAGGAGCGGCCCGCAGCCCCGGGGCCAGGTGGGGTCGGCAGCCGCCGCTGTGGTCCCTACGACCGAAAGGAAACTGCTCCATTCTGAGAAGGTGCCTTTGAAGAGTTGAGGCCTGCGAAGGCGCTATCCAGGGCTACCCGGTGGAGATGCGGGCTAAGAACCCGCCTAGGTTCTGCTGTCCGGCTCTGCACGGGGACCACAAGTTTACTCCTGGCCCAGAACAAGAAACCGCCGAGTCCAGGACCTCAAGAACTGGACAGACCACGAAGCCAGCCAATGAGCCTCTGAGTCCAGAAGCGGGGGCAGGGTCCTGAGCTCTGCCAGGCTGGAGGGCCACCCCGCCCACCAGGTTGGCTGGCCAAGGGAGGAGGCCAGAGGAGGGCCTGAGGCGGAGAATGGGGACTTTATGGGAGGCGGGCTTTGGGACAGATTAGAAATTGTCCTGGTGAGACTGAAAGGTTCACAAGGAAAAAAAGAAACCCCCACGACCTAACATCTCCTCTTTCCCTTCCCTAGATGAAGTCTTCAAGAGACCAACCAATATGACACAGAGACAGAGTGACAAAGAGACACAACACAACCTGGAAGACTGTGGGCTGCTGCTCACAGAAAAGCTATTTTAAATAGCTCCTGAGACCGCTTCCACAGAGTGTATAAACAGAGCCAAGGTGCTTTCTGTTTACTTAACATGTGCACAAGTGGATTGTAGAGGAGAGTATGTTTAAAACGTTTGCTATCTAAGGTCACTATGAATCTCTTTGGAACTATTTATGGGTAGCAATTGTGTTAAGCTCTCTCAAAACTACTTCACATTTCTCTTGTGAAATACTGAGGAAGGCCATGAAGATCTGTCTTTATGCTTTCAAAAGGCGTTCTTGAACCATACAGTTAAAGGCTTTAATTGTTAAGAGATCATATTGCCTCTAAACCACAGGAGCTTTTGAAGCAAAATAAAAGTCATGATTGTTTGCAGGAAGTGAAGAGTCAGCACTCTGCAAGGTCCTTATGAAAGCATCCAACTGTTTTAACAGGTATTCATACCCTGGCCCTAAAAATAAATGGCGAATAGTCATGATATTTTAATTATTCACCATCCTTCCAGGTTGGACAATCTGGATGACCCCTGCCTGCCCATTCCAAAGCTTCACCACACTTCACCTCCTGGGCATACAGACATCCTCTAACTGAGACATAAGCACTGGAATGACTTTGGGAATTTTAAAAACATATGGTTATGCCATTCCAAGTGATCTGATTCTCTTGTAGTGAATCTTACACTGTCGTGGCGATGGTGATCTGCAATCAGTGCCTGAACTACCATACCCGAGATAACCAAATGTTTTCAAATCTGCCTAAGGTCTAGTGAGTCTCAGCTGTGGAACTAAAAGCCAGCACACAAAAGGTGGGGTTTTAATGGTACATAAGACATAAAAATATGAATAATAATAGGAAGCCCCCTTTCCTATTCGTGTAAAAAAAATGGGCGTGTAAAGAAAACAGTTTAGATCGGCAAAAGTGTCTTGAAATGTTTCATCACTTGTTGAATATGCCTTGTAATGTGACTGCAAAATACCTCCAGAATTAAAGCAGTTACTAAACTTCAGCAATATTCTTTTTTAATTAGATCCTAATGCTGCCTTCCAATTATGAAAAGTGATAGTGGTTTTCTTTCAAGAAAAAAGGTGAAACTAGTTTTTGAATAAGTGTATTAGAATAAAATGTGAAAACTAAAATCCTGAAGTGATGCAGATAGATGCGCATGGCATAGAAAACACATGTGCTTTTACTTATGGTTTTAAACTCAGCCAACAGACCCTCAAGGCCTTCGGAAAACAGCAAGCTAGCTCTGAATGAATACGAACCTTTTCCCTAAAATCAGGAAGAGAACAAAAAGAGGAAATCCACTCTCATCACTCAGACTCAGTTATACTGGAAATGACGCCCAATGTAATCAGGCAAGAAAAAATCATACTGAAGTCATGCAGATCAGGATGAATGTCATTTAAAAAATCGCTCTGTTTACAGGTTACATGACCTACATATTTGCAAAACATTTTGAAAAATCTCTTAAAACTCAGAAGCAGCTTTTGAAAGTTTGCCAGTTATGAGATTAATATTCAAAATTGATGTGTTTCAAAATATTGAAATAAAGTCAAATAGCCATTAAGTTAATTGAGAAAATAAACTTATTCATGGTAGCATTCAAATCTAAAACATTTGCCCTATTTATAACGAAATGCATGAAAAATTGAAAACTAGCAAAGTTTTGCTAATATAAACTAAGACATTGTGTTCATGAATAAGAAAACAGCTAAGATTGTAAGTCTGACTAAATTAATCTGTCAAAAAGAACTTAATTATTCAGTCTTCAGGATAAAATTCCAGTAAGATTTTTTTTCATAACTGTCAGGCCCTTTCTTAAATTCATATCAAAGTGCAGAAGAAAAACTTTATCAGGACCCAAAATATCTTTAGAAAAAAAAAATAGTTACAGAGCAAATGTTACCTTTTTTCAGGAATTATTGCAAAGTCGTGGAAATCAAAATTATAATACTGGTGTAAAGAGAGAAAACCTAACCAATAAAACAGAACAGAGTTTAGAAACACAGAGACACTGAACTAGTGTTTCACAGATGTGCTGAGGCAAGTGTTCTCCCTTCAGGCTTTGCCAGAACAACTAGGCCTTTGTATGCAAAACGTCAACTTTGACTTATATCTTGCTTTACATATAAAAGACACCAAAAGTGGATTCTATGTCATAATTGTCCTATAATTAATAATTAACTATAAATGATATAAATATGTTAATTATTAATAAATAATTAATATGCAGGGAAGGAAGAAGAAAAAAAGGAAGATGTATGGTACAGTTTGATCTATTAAAAAAAAAAAAACAACTAGAAATTGAAGCCACTCCACCACTTATTCCCCAGGATGAGCAAGAACATAGAAAAATAGAAGAGATTGAAAAAGATTAGAAGAACAAAAGAGAGACAACCATTGTGGTATCATTTTGATTGTTGTAATTGGGTTTTTGCTTGTAGGTCCATATGCCTACACGTACCTAATCTTGCTCAGAACAAACCTACTGCTCTAAGCAGAAAGCATAGACTAACATGAAGTCAAAAATGAGCAAAATTAGCCCAACCTAAATTCCAAAGCTGTAACAAGGATTTCCATATGTTTCTTATATATATTGACTGGAAAGCTCCTATCTTTCTCTGCTCCTCTCCTCTCCTCCGGCCCCTTACTTTTTCTTTTCTCAGGACCATGTCTCTCCTCATTTCTTATCTTATAATAATACTGTGTGTTTCTTCTTTCCCCTAAATTATGTTTTTCTTTTTCTTTTTGGTACATCTGACAGCAATTGAATACTGTCCTTTTTCTCACAAGTCACACTAAGAAGATGTTAGCATCTATGATTTAACAGTGGCATCACTTTCAGCAAATGAAAAGTTGATGTTTTAATTAAACTATGTATATTACAACTATTGCGATTCAAATGTGTCCTAAATAATCATCTGATAAATGAAAACTGCTGAGGTATATCAGAATTGAAGAAAGGCGCTAATAAATACTATTTTTCCCAACTGAAAAGCACCTACACATCTTCATTTTTTAAAAGATCAGTTTTATTGCAATTCTAACTCCCTAGCTATCCTGGACTCTGGAAGTCAACTGATATTTGTTGTTAATGCCATACCAAACGCTGGACCTGGAGGGATGGAGGCGTCGTTTTGTACCTGTAAGTATAGGTTTATCTCTAATACTAACTGTAATACCTAGGTGCAACCATTTATCCATTCAGCTTTACTCTCTCCATTGACAGGTGAATACAACTCATTTCCAAGGATGCTTTCAAAACTGTGGTTCACTTCATTTGTCAGTGTAGTCTGTAGTTACTTTTCACTAATGTTCTTCACCTATAAAGCGTCTCATAACTGCCCAACTGCAGCCTCTTTCATAATGCTGTCATCACAGCTGTCTGAACTTCTACGGATTATCTCAGCTCCCACAGGGAACTGTCTCAACTACATTTTCTCTTGTCCTGGGTTCTCTCCTTCTGAGAGCAAAGTCCAGAACAAGACAAAACATCCTGAGTCCTAATCTCTCTTTCTGCTTTCAGGGTTTTTTCCTTGGGGGGGGGGGGTTCATGCTAATTCTTCCAGTGCTTCTGACATGGTTCTATTTTTATAATCTACAAGTCAAATATCAGTTCGCCTTTTATTTTCTTTATTTGATTATTGTTTCACCTCTAGATATTTATCAAGAAACTAATTTTGTGCAGGGAAGAGTTGAAAGCAAAATATGGATAATCTTGAAAAGGAAAAAGTGAGCCTATCAAGAGGGTTTCCTTGTGATATGCAGCTGAATATACAAAGCAGAAATCCAAAGTAAATGAGCACAGACTGCAACTGACAGAAGCCCAAGAAAAAAATAAGAGTATGCCATAGTCCCAGATACAGTGTCGATAAAGGACAAACGGACTGCACTAGGCTGAAGGAAGGATTTGCAAAAGGACTAAGTGTTTGAGTGGTCAAGTTCTCCATGGCCTACTTTTACACACATTAAGATGTACAATGTACTCTTTTGCTTAGAAATACATGAGAGAACACCTTATAGGGTCCATTTAGGCTCTCCAAGCCAGACAGTGTGTAGTAATGCCACAGTCTGTCAGATGACTAAAGGCTAATTGTGAATAACACTTGTCTTTTCCTGGATTTGTTCAGAGTCTTAGAGGGCATTGTCATTATTGAGAGGCTACATTGTGCAGGATGCCAACCTGATTTTTCACGTTTAATCTTACCATACTTAATTATTCTACTTTGTGCTATTGATATTATTTCAATTTTTCCTGGTTTAAAGGACACGAGTATGTGTGTTCATCAAAAGTCTTTGTTTGTTTTGTCGGTTGGTTGGTTTTTCTAAACAGGGTTTCTCTGTGTACTATGTAGCCTTGGCTGTTCTGGGCTTGCTTTGTAAAAGGCTTTATAAATCAAATTATTCCTTTAGATTACATTTTCTCAGGTACAAGTACTAAAATAAATGTTGCAAATACTTTCAAAACTTTTGATTTATGTCACAAATTGCTTTTCTAAAGTATCCATGAATTTGAATTCTAACATGTAATTCATTTGCTCATAGCCCTATATGTGAACTCTTGAAAAAAAACAAAAACGAAAACAAACCCTGATGCTTCACTCTCCTGAAGAGTAGTAAACCTGAAATTCCACAAAGAACATAATCCAACAAAATTTTACTTCAAAAAAAAAAAGTGATTAATTTTCAGATCTCTGGTGGACTGTATAACTTGGGGTATCAAAGCAAATTGTAGCAAAATCTCCATTCATTATAACATGCCTTGATGGTTCTCTATGAAAACTATATAGACTGGTACAAACTTACTGAATTAACCAGTCCTTTACAAAAGAATCTGTTGACTTGCTGGCTAGCACACACACGAAAAAAGTTAGGTGCCACTGTACTTACTCATAAACACACATATTAAAATAATATCTCCTTTATTTTTTACTCCAATGCAACTCATGGCACTTTCATTGTGTTAACTATGAAAGTCTTGAATTCCTTTTTTATTGCTTTTATTTTTTGAGTTTATAATATAATTGCATCATTCTTCCTCTCTATCCTTTCAAACCCTCCCATTTACTCCTTTCTTGGATTCTTTCATATTCGTAACCTCTTTTTAAAAAAGTCATTGTTGTTGCATATGTGTGTGTGTGTGTGTGTGTGTGTGTGTGTGTGTAAAGAAACTCACATTTGCTTTTTCTAAATAAAACCTGCTTGGCCTATATAACGCTACCTGTATGTATGTTTCCAGGCTAATCATTTGGTATTTCTCACAGAAAAGTCAGTGCTTTTCTGGAATTTTCTTCACATCACTCCCTCTTCTGAAATTAACGCTGAGCCTTAAGCACAGTGCTGTGTTGTAGATGTCTCTATCTGTGGCAAAGAGAAGTATCCATGATAAGGTGTGAGGACAATACTTACCTGTGGGTAAAAGGACAAATATTTAAAATGTTGGTTGGTACTGGAAGATTCCATGCAAGCTTCCACAAAGGAGGGAGACAACCGCTGTTTCTACCCAGAGCTGTCACCCATGAACCACAACGATGGCCAGCATGGCACAATAATCCTAAGGCACGGTGATAGCACATACATATGGGTGGCAACCAACAGCGCTCTAATTGGAATTAAGACCTGATTAACGAGAAGTGATTATGCCTGGTACTGGTGTTTTTGTGTATCATACACTGTGCAAAGCTCTTTATTGAGGCCATTTATATCATTCTTTTACAAAGAAAAAAAAACAAATTTTCTGAGAGAATTACTCCCCAAGATAGTCTAATATTCATACACCTTCTTAAATCCAAACTTCTCTTCACGGATCGGCCTGCAGGGCAACTGCTATGCAAGTTAGAACACCAACCTTTTGGGTGGCCCTGCGAGTGACACAGTGTCTCAGAAGTGCTGCTTGCTGCTTTACTCATCAAAAGTCAATAACTTAACAGCAGTACCCCTTAAAAGGCAAGGTATGGGGATTGAGAACTGTCCCCAAGGTTAAGAGCGCATGTTTCTCTTACAAAATAGCAGAGCTCAGACCCCAACACCCATTTCAGGCAGGTCACAAATGCCTGTAATTCCAATTTCAGGGGATTCTGTGCCCTTTTCTAGCCTCCCAGGGCACCTTCACTCACACACACACACACACACACATACACACGCACACAGTCACACACACACAAAATTTTTTTAAATAAATCTTTAAACAAATAAGGAAGGTAAAACCTTGGCAAATTAAATGTAGAAGTCCTGAAGTCTTTAATTTTCATGACGTCTCCTAGTAAATTTCAGGAATATTCTCCTATTCTTTATTTGCTTTTTGTTTTTCTTGGCTACATCCCACCATGTAAACAGAAGTAAGTCAGAAGTCAAAGTAAGACTTTTTCCGGTACTTACTCAACTAGAAATTTGAAACATCTTTTCCTTTTACTTTGTCGAATAAGCAAAGCCAAATTAGATACGTTTTTATTCCTGTCAAGCTGATTTCAAAGGCAATCTTGCTTTCTCAATGGCACTGTTGTGAAGCCTTGCCAGTTGGCCTTAGAGAAACAGTTAAAAACCTTTCCTAGGAAGTTCCTATCTGCCTGTTTGACCTTAAAACAAGATAGATGCTAGTGTTTGTTCTTAATATAATCTACTGACTGAATACAAAGAAGATATATAAATCAAGTCCTCGAATATAAGCAAATACCTATATGTACTTCAAGAAAAATTACTACAGGAACAAGAAAACATTTTGCTCAGTTTCATGATAAAATGTGATAACACTGACTTTGAACATTCTACACTAATGCTTTCTGTCTTCCGTCTTTTGCCCTGCCTGCCTGTGATGCCATTTGAGGTGTCCCAATTAAAAAGCCATGTGAGTAAGAATAACGGCTTCTATTCAGCACAAGGAGCCTAAAAGAGTAAATTTGGTAAATCGGTCCCTCCTTGGCTCCTTGCCAACTGAATCTCCTAGTTTCTGAAATCCACTTCTTTGTAAGCATCAGGTGGTTGTGAAGAGGTGTTGTCAGGTCTCGACAGGATTATTGTGCTGGGTAGAAGCTGGTGGGTTTTGATCAGTCTCTTCAAAGTCAAAGCTTGGAAACTAATAGCTGCACATCAAAACCCAGCTAACATGGACTCTTTCAGGTGGCCCCAGGGACTGCCTTAATTCTCATGCGAAGCTTCACTGTAATTAATTGTGTACAGTGGGGTGGAAAGATGCACATGAAGACACACGTAAGCTTGAAATTCATTAACAAATGTGATTTTGGAAAATAATCACCAGAGGGAGAATGGGAAAATCTCTTTACTTCATTACATCTTGCTTTTTGTCTTGTTTTGTTTTCCTGAGTCTGATTACCTTATTTTTCTTGCAAAGACTCTTATTGGATTGGTATCTTTATAAAAATGATTAAGTTTGGTTTCTAGGCTCCTTTGTCACTATTTTATAATATTCTGGATGACAAACAGATACTTCCCTTAATGCCTTCTTATGTATTCTTCTTCTTATTATTATTCCTATTATTATTATGATTTCATTATTATATAGCATTTCAAAAATAATATACCTTAAATTGCTTTGAAGTTACAATGTATTTTTTAAATTTTTTATCAAGAGGTTATTGATTTTGACTAGGAATAGAGAGACATTTCATTTATGTAGCAATGAAAATAGCACAGTTTTCATGCTCATGCCTACTGATATAGCCATATAGATATGTATATAAACACACAGGATTTCTTAAAGAAACTGAAATCACAGGTGGAAAATACATGATATAAAGTCAAATAAATCCACACTTAAACATTAACTTGCCATATGCTTCTCTAATATTGAGACCCAGTGGGGTGCCTTAAGAAACTCATTAAGTCCATGGAAGTAGCAGCTGGGCTCTGTCAAGATGTCTATTCACTTCACTTATAAAAAAGAAAAAGAGTGAATATGTCCCCATTCTTCTTGGGTTTACACTGATCATGACAGCACAGGGTTAGTGCAATGAAAAATGCAAGCATAGCTTCTTTCTCTGCACCTAATTTGATAGGTGACATTTTAATAAATACTTGATAATTTTTTTTTCCAGTAAAGGCAAAGATGTCTAACTTTCATTCCTTTTTTGACTTTTTAATCACAAAAACTTAAGACTTTCCCAGAATAGCTGACTTACACAGTACAGCCACACAGCAGACAAACAGAGCCTGGTAAAATGCGTGGGCCCTAAAAGGAGGCTTCTCATGTCTGTTTTGACTTTATGGGTGTCAGAGTAAAATGAATGTCCTAATAAGATTCATCATTCCTCTACAGTTTTGTGGGATTTGGAGAAAGGCCTTGGTTCCCAAGGCAGCAGCTTTCTCGTCTGTAATATGTAGTTTTAGCTGCCCCATTTATGCCAGTCACAATACAATGAGAACCTGAACAAGCCCACATATAAACAGAGTTTTATGCAACATTTCAAGACCACTACAAAATTGAGAGCCATGAAATAGAAGGTGTTTAACCTCCCTTTCTAATTTAAAATTCTATGATTCCTTCTGAATGTCACTACAAAGCCACTAATTTATGGAGCACCAATGTCAAACTGAGACAGCCTTTGAAGTTTACAAGAGAAATTCAACTTGCAGTATAGGAGTTTGAAGCAAGCGGAGTTGTTTGTAGTTTTTTATGTTGATAGATACAATTAATTCAAATATCTGCATTCATGTTTTTAAAAATGGTATGAACTGAATTAAAATAAGCCTAAGAAATAGATGAAACTGCCATTGTGTCCAGGACAAGTATTCATCTTCTTAAATTAAGTTATTTTTTATTAATTACAGCTTATTCACTTTGTATCTCTCCCTCATCCCCTCCCAATCGCACTCTCCCTCCCTCATCTCCTCTCAAGCCCCTCCCCAAGCCAGCCACTGAGTCCATGTCAGAGACAGTCCCTGCTTCTATCACCAGGGAGACTGTTGAAGACTGTGATGCCATGGACCACATCTGTGCAGGGGTTCTAGGTCATCTCCCTGCATGGTCCCCGGTCTCAGAAAAGACCCCTTTGGTTCTGCTGCTCTCCTTCATGGGTTTGAGATATGTCTAACAAACAAGAGGGGCAAGTAAATGTATTTTTCTTAGTTGGTAGTCAGCACACTGTCAACAGCAAATTATTTGTGAATAATTCAAATTTTCAGTAATTAATTCCAATATGACAAAGCTTTGCTTCTGAAAATGAACTCCACATTTTTATCTGTGATAGCTAAAGACCACACTGAAGTTTAGATACAACCCCTAAATATTCATATTCCAGAAACTTGGTCACTAGAGTGGCAATGTTGCAGGCTCGTGAAACCTTCCATTTATGGAGCTCACTGCAACATAGTTAGATTACTTGAGAGCAGCAACTTTGTAAAGAATGAGCGTAGTTCTCGTGGGGGTCCCAGTCAGTCCTCATGAGAGTGTACTGCTGAAAAAGCACACACCTACTTGTGAACCATTGTCTTCCTGACGTAATCTAAACGTGTTCTCCTAAAACATGTATAACCTGTGTGGAAACTCAAGCTCATAAGACTGTCTGAGCTTACACTTTAGGCCTCTGAAACTGTGATCTAAATAGACCTCTTTTCTTTATAGAATATCCAGTTGGAATCACAAAGATCAAAAAACCAACTGGCAACAAATGCTGGAGAGGATGTGGAGAAAGTGAAGACCCTCTTTCTACATTGTTAGGATTGTAAGATAGTACAGCCACTATGGAAATCAGTGTATAGAATTCTCAAAAGCTAAAAACAAATCTTTGTTACCCATCTATACCAATCCTTAGCACACAGCTAAAGGACCCTACCCCAGTGATACTTGCTCAGCCATATTCATTGTCATTTTATTCACTATAGCTAAGAAAGGGAAACGACCTAAATGTACTTCAACTGATGAATGTAATTCTTTGGCTAGGTCTGAGACCATATGAGATTTCCCCGGTCCACACAATCATACCTACTGGTGTTGTCCTTGTTCAGGTTCTTGTTCGGCCATATTGGTGAGGTATCATAGGTGAAAATTACTTGTCATTTCTAGAAGACAAAAATCTCCGCAGATTTCTTGGTTGTCTGGCTCTTTCTGCCCACTCTTTCCCCATGTTTCCTGAACACGCAGAATGTGAGTGATGTTATAGATGTATCCACTAGGGGTGGAGAAGCCACAAATAGTTTCTGCATTTTACCAGTTGTGGTTCTATTTATGTATCTGTTTCTTTGTTTGTTTGTTTTTAAGAATCTTGATTTATTTTTTATTCACTGTACATCCTAGTTGTAGCCCCATCACTCCTCCCCTCCCAGTCTTACTCTCCCTTCTTTCCCCCTCATCCCCTGGCCTATTCCTCAGCAAATGGAAGCTCTCTTTCCCATCCACCCCAGCTCATCACATTTCATCAAGACTATGGATGTCCTCTTCTCCTGTGGCCTGGTAAGGCAGTCCGCCCAGAAAGTGATCAAAAAGTTGGCAAATGGGTCCTTGTCCAATGTAGGCTCCGCTTTCCTTACTAGAGGACCCACAAGAAGCCTAAGATGTAGGTCTGCCACATCTTTGTAGGGGGCCTAAGTCCAGGTCCTGAATGGTCTTTGGTTGATGCTTCAGTCTTAGCAAGCCCCTATGGGTCCTGGTTAGTTGGCTCTGTTGGTCTTCTTGTGGCGCTCCTGTCACCTCTAGGTTGTTTTCTTTTTCCTCCCACATTTCCCCCAAGACTCCCTAAGCACAGCTCAATGTTTGGCTGTGAGTCTCAGCATCTGTTTCGAGGTTCTGATGGATAGAGTCTCTCAGAGGACAACTTTGTCAGGCTCCTGACTGCAGGCTTAGCAGAATATCATTCATAACATCAGGGGTTGGCACAGTTGTAGTTTTCTACAAGGGTCTCTGATGCAAAGAGAAGCTGATTTGGTCAGGGTTAGGACCTATGTGTGGGTATAAGGATACATATTTATAATGCACTTAGAAATTATGCTGGTTTAGTAAAGTGGCAGTGGTATGTTTTTCTTTAAGATTCTTGACCAAATTAGCTAGGGTAGTTGGAACAGTTTCTAGTACCAGGTATGATTTCTCTCCTGGTTAGCAGGCCTTATGTCCAACTACACAGCTGTTGATACTGCCAATATACAACTGCCGCTATTGCATCTTCAGTGATATGTTAATATGCTGGTCATTGTGGTTTATAGATTTTATAACTGGGTAAGACTACAGATTGCTTCCATTCCTTGGCAGTTTTTATAATGCTTTCTGAAAAATTCCTTGGCAGTTTTCATAGTAATTTCATAGTACTATGAAAGCTAGACCAAAGGGAGAAGACTTTCATGTCATCTGCAGCTCTCATCCTCCAGGTCCTGCATCTTCAGTACGTGGTATCTTCAGTAATAAGGATGTACTTCAACCCCTGGGAGACAAGCAACGGCAAGGACAATCTCCTGTATTATTTTGAGAGTCTCTTGGACTACCCAGACCAACAACCTAACTGGGAATACCTTGTGCTTGGCTCTGAGTTTTCTTTTCTTTTATTAGAGAGTCTATGCTCTAGATGGTAGCATTGTGAACCCAGTGTCTTAACATTATGAAACTATATATATGTATATATACATATATATGTATGTATGTATATATGTGTATATACATACATATATATATATACACACACTTGTATGCATTTATGTAATTTTGGATGTATGGAAAACAGTACAAATTTGTAAGTTTTCCCAAACATTCTTAGTGTTACTGTTCTCTTCTCTCCCCCTCTCCTGCTTGAACCCCTCTCTGCCGCCCCAGTGAGGGTCACCCTTCCGTTTTACACATTTCCTCCTTCCTATCACAAGTCTCTTGCTATTCTTCCCTCTTTGTTCCTCTCCTCCCAGGAAAAAGAATACATTTTACCATCCTGGTTTCTGACTAGTTCTTCCTCCAAACACCTCACATGGGGCTGAAGACATGACTCAGCAGGTAAGAGCACTGGTTGCTCTTTAAGAGGACTCTGGTTCGGTTCCTAGCGAGTGACTACATATAAATCCAGTTCCAGGTGATCCAATGCCCTCCTCTAGCCTTCAGGCGCACTCCATGCGTGTGGTGCCCAGATATACATGCAGGCAAAACATCTATAAATATAAAAATAAATAAATCTCAAAAATACTTTTAAACAACAACAACCAGAAAACAAAAAAACTTTAGACTCTTGACTGAAATAGGAAGCTGCTTAGTCAATGATTCTGGAAAACAATGTTTCAGGTACTTTAAAAATGAATAAATTTTACTTTGTTTTCTTATTTTGTATAAAAAAAAACTCTCATATATGTTTAACAAATAAACTTTCATTAAGTGTTTGTTATGCATCAAAACCCATTGTAGTCAATAGTGAAGAAATCTAATCATATCCCCAATTCATTCCCACAAAATCGTTACCACACACTATTTACATTAAAAATGAAATTGATGTATAAATCTAGATTTGTTTCATATGTGAATTCATGTTCTGAATAGTCAAGATTGCTATGAAGTGGAAAAGCTTAAGTTGGCCATGTATCAGCAAATATAAAATCAGACATGCTAGGAAGGTGTATATATTTCTATTTCATTGCCTAGGACAAAATCCTAGAAATAGGAAGGTATCCCACTTAATGTCTCTTGTCTTGGTCATATGACCCCAAATATCAAAAGAATATTGCTTAAGCAAATTTCCTGAGCAAAGGTTTTCAGAGTTCATGGGAAAGGCCAACAAGTTATTGTGTTTTGACAGCAGAATAATGATTTCTACCTGAATCTTTTGGCTCCAGAAAAATAAAATTCACCCCTTATAAAATTCAACAGCAGCAGTATTTTTAAGCACAAAAATAAAACTAATAGTAGCAATTTCTGTTACTACTTTGTAGATCTCAAGGGGCATATTTTAAGCTCTAATTTCATACTCCATTAGTTTCAAAACGACTTACATTTTTAATAAATTCAAGTGAGATATGACTGCCAAAATATCAACCAACATTTATTTATGTGCATTATAGTATCAAATATGGCCAGCAAATTGTTCCCATATAAATTAACATATTTTGTTACTCTGTTTTAAATAAAAACTGACGCATCATTTGAAATAATGAAGATCACATTACTTTGCTTTTCTGAGTTCTTCTTAACCTCCTCAGAATCGACTATTACAGCTCACAAGTCTCTGTGAATCCACAGTAATTTGACAGAACAGAGCAGTAACAATTAAACACAAAACAACACTTTATCTTTAGATGGTTGATCTCAACAAACACCTGGGGCCAGTAAGAGTAAAGTAATAACGTTACTGTCTCTCGGGAGCTCAGGCTATTAAAACAGTTCTAGAGAAATTGTTCTTACCACTTAGTTAACATTCTTCATTCTAATAGCCATGCCCATACAGAAGAATTTTTAACAACTCCCACCACCAATCACTGTCTTTTTAGCTTCTTATGAAATCTTCTTTTCCTCTGGAAGGTCAAACAAATAATAATTATTTTAGCAAATACAAAAAAAAAATTCATATGAGCAGCTTGAATGTCATTAGGGATATCACAAGTCAAAAGTCCCAAGTTCAAACCAAACATACTGCCGCTAACATGAACTTGATTTAAAGAGAAAAACCCAACTCCCTTGGCAACTGGCGAAGAGACACTTTTTTGGTGGTGTTGTTCTTATAGGGGTAGAGCAGATGGCAGTCTGCTTGATGCCTGGCTTGATAGACTAAGCTGGCTTATACCTAAGAATCATACAAATCAAATCAGAACAAATCAAAGACAAGCAGCAAAACTCAAGAAGAGGAATACAGGGAGATACCTGTGGACCATCGTGCCACCCACAGCACAGGTGGGAAGTCACTCAAGGGCCTGCCAACCATGTGGCCAGCCGGCAGTGGGAGCCACCACCAGGTGTGAATATGTGGAGGTGAGATGGGGGAAAAAGAGAAGTGGAGCAGGTTGAGCATTATGAAGAAAGGTGGAACTGAAGGTAGAGAGGAATAGTCTGATGTGAGGGGCCAGCTCTACCTCCTGGTGCCATGATAAGGTTCCAGCCCAAGCTGCCTGCTGAGGGCCATGTCTGAATCTGTGGCTACACAGTGGCTGGGGTCAGTGTCAATGTTGGTGGGTCATATGACCACTAGAGAACATGGAGACATCTCAAGTCTGAACAGTTTCCTGTGTCCATGTGAATGTCCAGGGGCTGTGCATAACTAGTCCTGTCCCTCACTGGATGTGGTACTCTGGAGAGCTGGCCCCATCTCTCACCAGCAGCAGTACTTAGGAGAATACTAGCCCAGGAAGCACAGTGGAGCTGGTCCTTGTGGTTTCAGTGTGGAAGAGTTGACCCTGCCACTCATCTGCCATGATGAGTGCAGAGGTAATGCCACCCTCCCCTGGTGAGCTGCCCCTTGCTAACTCCAGGAAGTCAGGAATGCTGGCTTCAGGGTCATGAGCTCAGGAGAGCTGTGTCTGGCCCTCACCACTGCAGCACTTGGGAGAGTGAGCCCTGGAAAACACAGCAGAGCTGATCCTGACTGGGGGCGGGGGGGTCAAAAGTGAGCCAGCCCTGAAGGTGTGAGAGTGGGAGAGCTGTCCCAGCCCCTCAGGCTGTAGCACTTGGAGGAGTAGGCCCCACACCTTAGGTGGAATTAGATTTGGAGGTGTGATGTGGGTGATCGAGCATCAAGAGCATAAGGGCAGGAGAACTGACCCTGCCACCTGCCTATGGCAGCATTGAGTGGCCTAGTCATAGCGGTGCTGGAGACCTCACACTGATGGTGTGGATAAGGAAGAGTTGGAAGGCTGATCAGCTCAGCTATCAGCCAGGCCCAAATCCAGGGCTCTGAATTGGCCCACCCCCAAATCTATATCACCTGCAAACAGTTGTGACATGAGAAAGGGCCCGTCCTGCTGCTCCAAAGCTGTAGGATCTCCATGACACAGGGCAACAACTGGATAACCAGGAGGAAGCCCAGTGAGGATCCAATATTGATTGTGTCACAGAAGCCAAAAATCTCAAACCATACAAATGACTCGTTGCAGTTGAACGAACTGCAAGTGAAGATGTGTGGACAGAGGGGTACAGTGTGAGACACACTGTGACAAACTACAGCTTCCATGATAAGATGTTTTCCTTCCTTTGATTTGTTGTGGTGGTGGTGGTGGATGTTTGTTTATTGGGGAGAGGTTGCAAGGGCAAAGGCAGGTATGAAAAGTTGGGGAGATGAGTGGGACTGGGGTGCATGATGTGAAACTCACAAAGAATCAATCAAAAGTTTAAAAAAAAAGAAATATTAAATAGTGCCTTTCTATATAAAATGATGGTAGGAGTATGTGAAAGAGGATAGTAAATGTGTGTGACATGAAAACAGAAGATATTCTTTGGAGTAGAAAGATCAACAAGAAGGAATATCGGTATAATGTTCATTTGGAATGTATACACCTAACCCTTGTTCATTCAAATGCTGATTTCTCTCCCCCACTACCTGGTTTCAATCAGGACATTGCATTGTGATGTTTATCCTAAGCATCACCTGTCTCAAGTTTGTGTAAACTTGCCACCACCATTTGTTCTCCAATTTGTCAATTAAAACAACCAGCCACAATGTTGACTAATGGAAAGGATAGGGTGGGACATCCTGGTTCAGAGTCAGAGGAGAGAAAGGAAGAGGAGGACAGGAAAGAGTGGGAAGCAGAGGAGGAAAAGCAACAGGAGCAGAAGCTGGGAGAGCAGAGGCTGGAAGAGAGGTCTTGGAGTGTGGAGAAATGAACCAGACCTAACATATTACTAAAAGCAAGTATAATGGGTGAATCTGAATGGTATGAAACTATGCAGGATTGGAGGTTTAGGATGGAGTAAATATTGCCCAGGATTGTGTTCTAGGTTAACTAAATAAATCCTAGTCTCTGTGTGGTGATTTGGGTATATGGCTGTTTAGGATTAACCGCAGCTCTACTAAAAGATATATCAATAGCAAATATTGATCACAACACAACAAAGGAAATAGTAGATGGGCTGGCAAGATGGCTCAGTGTGTAAAAGCCATGGCTATCAAGCCTAAAGACCTGATTTATATCCTAAGTGTTCATACAGTAGACCAAACTAACTTCTGCAGTTGTCATCTGACCTCTGCACATGCACTGGAGCACTTGTGTAATGAGTATGTACATACATACACCACACACAGACACACAAAGAGATAATTATTAACAATTAAAAGAATGAAGGAGCTCAGTGATGTTAATGGGTAGGGCTAAATGAAAGGAAACTATATAGAAATAAGTATCTGAAAATACAATGCAATACTACTCTGTATGCATCATTTTTGTCACATTAGAAATATATTGAAATTTCATATGTATACAGGAATTAAATCCGTAACAATATATGTCAAAATACCTAAAAATTAGTGGGTGTATTTAGACATTCAGAAAATATGACTCAGATCGATTACATCAACACTGATAATTATGCTCTCATCACACAGTTACTTCCACATTTTTTCAAAAGATGAGCAATCTCCTTCAATGCTTGTCATAAATGCCACAACAATATCAGCTTTAAGGAAAGGAAAAGGAAGAGAAGAGAGGAGTCGGCTGCTGAAATGTTGCTGAAGCATCCTGAGAGACATGGGTAGCTCAGACTTCAACAATATGCAACATTACACCCATTAATACGCCTAGTTTCTATGAGCAGCTCAAAAGCAGTCCAGGGACTGTTGTCCAGTTATTTCATAATGAAATGTAGCAAAATGTGCCCTTTTTGCTAATGAATAATAATAATCATAATAATAAATTTTATTTATTCTTTCTACATCTCGTCCCCAGGCCCCTTCCACCTCTCCTTCTGATACCCCTCCCACATTTTCTGCCCTTTTCCTCTTCCCCTTCTCCTCAGGAAAGGGGATCACCCATCCAGGCACATCAAGCTTCATCAGGACTCAGTGCATCCTCTTCCACTGAGGCCAGAAAAGGCAGCCCAGTTAGGGGGAAGTGATCAAAAAGCATGCAACAATGGAACAAAGATAGCATCTTCAACAAATGGTGCTGGTCTAACTGGATGTCTCCATGCAGAAAAAATGCAAATAGATCCATACTTAGCACCCTGCACAAAACTAAAGTCCAAGTGGATCAAAGACTTCAACATAAAACCAGACACACTAAACCTGTTAGAAGAAAAAGTGGGGAAGAGCCTTGAACTCATTGGCACAGGAGACAATTTCTTGAACAGAACACTAACAGCACAGGCTCTAAGCGCAACAATCAATAAATGAGACCTCATGAAGCTGAAAAGCTTCTGTAAAGCAAAGGACACTGTTGTCAGAACAAAACAATTGCTTACAGATTGGGAAAGGATCTTCACCAACCCTATATCTGACATAGGGCTAATATCCAGACTATATAAAGAACTAAAGAAGTTAAACAGCAACAAATCAAGTAATCCAATTAAAAAATGGGGTACAGAGCTAAAGAGAGAATTCTCAATAGAGAAATATGGTATGGCAGAGAAACACTTAAAGAAATGCTCAACATACTTAGTCATCAGGAAAATGCAAATCAAAACGACCCTGAGATTTTACCTGACACCCATCAGAATGGCTAAGATCAAAAACTCAAGTGTTAAAGACAGCCTCACTCCCCTTGCTAGGGGGCTCTCATGAAGACCAAACTACCCATCAACTGTGTATATTTCAGGGGCTTAGGTCAATCCATGTGTGGTCTATGGTTGGTACTTCAGTCTCTGTAAGCTCCCATGGGTCTAGGTTAGTTGACTCTGTCGGTCTTGAGGAGTTCTTGTCCCCTCCAGGACAAGAACTATCCTTTTCCCCTTACCCACAGCTCTTCCACAAGGCTCCCTGAGCTCCCCCTAATGTTTGGCTGTGGGTCTCAGCATCTGTTTCAACCTGTTCCTAAGTGGACCCTCTCAGAGAACAGTTATTCTAGGCTCCTGTCAGCAAGCATAGCAGAATATTATTAATAGTGTCTTGGGTTGGCTCTCTCCTGGGATGGGTCTCAGGTTGGGCCAGTCATTAGTGGGCCATTTCCTCTCTGCTCCATCGTTATTCCTGTGCATCTTGTAGGCAGGGTAAATTTTGGGTCAAAAGTTCTGTGTGTGGGTTGGTGGAGGGGTTGGAGGGGTTCCCTCCCTCCACTGGAAATCCTGCCTTGCTAGGAGGTGGCCACATCCATCTCCAAGTCCCCTGCAGCTAGGAGTTTCACCTAGAGTCATCCCCATGTCCTCCTAGAAGCCTTCCTGCTTTATGTCTCCAGCATGTCTCAGAGATTCCCTCCCCACTCAGTTTCCCAGCCCTCTCGCCTTCCACCCCCACTCTCACTCCCACTACCGCTCTCCCCACATCTGATTTCCGCCTTCGTTCCCCTCTCCACACCCTTTTCCACCCAGTTCCCTCTCGTCAGTCACTTCTGATGTCTATTCTATTTCCCCTGAGATTTCACCTTACATTTTCTCCTGAGATTCCACCCATCAGAATGGCTAAGATCAAAAACTTAAATGACAGCACATGCTGGTGTGGATGTGGAGAAAGGGGAACCCTCCTCCATTGCTGGTGGGAGTACAAACTTGCACAACCACTTTGGAAGTCAACCTGGTGCTTTCTCAGAAAATTAGGAATAGTGCTACCTCAAGATCCAACTATACCACTCCTGGGCATATACCCAAAAGATGTTCCACCTTACCACAAGGACATATGCTCAACTATGTTCATAGCAAATGTAATCATAATAGCCAGAAACTGGAAACACTCTAGATGCCCCTCAACTGAAGAATGGATGGAGAAATGTTGGAAATTTACACAACTGATTAATACTAAGCTGTTAAAAATAAGAAAATCATGAAATTTGCAGGCAAATGGATGGAACTAGAAAATATCAATCTGTGTGTGGTAACCTAAACCAAGAAAAACACAATTGGTATGTACTCACTTATAAGTGGATATTAGCCATATAGTACAGGATAACCACACTAAAATTTACAGACTCCAAGAAGCTAAATAACAAGTTAAAGGCTCGAGGGAGGATGCTTGAATCCCACTCAGAAGGGAAAATTGAATAAAAATATGTTAAGCATGATACAATTACATAATTTCTCATTTCTCTGTCCTCCTTCCAACCCCTTCTTTGTCCCTTCGCTCAATTCCCTTTTATAGCACATACTCCCTGTCAAGTTGATGTACTCCTATAGATTTTTATTGTTAACATATATACACACACACACATATATATATATATATGTATAATGTAAATACAACGTGCTGAGTCCCTTCAGTGTGACTTGGATGTATATAATTTGAGGGTGGGTACATTGTATTGGACAATCAGTTAGGGGGCTCATCCCCTGAAGAGGTTAATTTTCCTTATCTCAGCAGTAGTTGATTGCCTGCACTTCTTTCTCTAAAGGTGAGAACCAGCAATAGTGTCCTCACTTCAGTATCTCAGAGGCACCCAATAGGAGCAATAGCTTATATTGTTTGGAATTCACTTGGACAACTCTGACCAACAACTCAAATGAAGCTTTCTCATACCTGTACTGGGGTTTTTCTTATAGAGTTTATGGCTCTTCCAAGAAGCATTATCAAATAACATAACTTCGTTTAAGATATGTAGATCTATACATATTTAAATAAATACAACACTATCTGTTGAAGCTTTATCAAACATCCTTGGAGTTACTTGTCTCTCCTCTCCCCATTCTTTCTGTATTGACCTCCTTCTCCCTTCCCCAGTTAGAGCTCCCTTTCTCTTTCCTATTTTTCCCTTCATATCACAAAATAAGTTTTGTTTATGGGCTATTTTTCTGTGACAGCAAAAATCTATTAACTCTTCTCAAAGACCTTCGTTTGATTTTTAAATTCTTTGCCACACTAAGCAGAACCTGAATATACAACATGATCCCATTGAATGGTTGTTGAATAAATGTATAGTAAATGAAACAATAAGTAGATTTCATTGGTGATAAAAATATTTATTCACTGTTTATATTTCATTTTCCATATGATCTACAATATATTACTTTCTCCAATTTAATAATATTTTGAAACATTATTTGGAATCAGCAGTTTCAATCCATTAAAGAACACAATATTGTATGCTTATGAAAGATGCCCCTGCCTCTTATAATATACCAATTACAAAAAACATAGTTGCTTCTTTTTGCTAATGAAACAATATAACACCTTATTACCTTTAAATCTCATTATGCATGTATGACTCTTTTCTTATCATGCCAGTTGTGGCCTCAGTCTTCAGAGGACATGTCTCTTAGACAGAAATGAAAGGCTACAGTGACCTACTGAATTTATTACAGCTATAAGTACAATTACTAAAATGTAACTTAGCTAGTAATGGGAAGAGGGACTGCCTCTGACATAATCTGATTGGCCTGCTCGTTGATCACTTCCCCCTGAGGGGGGAGCAGCCTTACCAGGCCACAGTAGAGGACAATGCAGCCACTTTTGATGAGAACTGATAGACTAAGATCAGAAAGAAGAGGAGAACCTCCCCTACCAGTGGACTTGGGGAGTGGCATGCATGCAGAAAGGGGAGGGAGGGTGGGATCGGGAGGGGAGGAGGGAGGGGCTTATGGGGGGATACAAAATGAATAAAGTGTAATTAATAAAAAATTTATATATATACACTTTAGCATGCCATAATCATTTGCTATGTTTTGGTACATATAACCAAAACATAGCAAATGATTATGGCATGCTAAAGTATTTCTAATTTAAGATGTAAAATCTAATAAAGATTCATTGTTTTCTGGAAAAAAAAAATGTAACTTAGCCAAACAATGTAGGAACAGCTTAAAATTAAAGGTCACTGCACTGAAATCCATGAAAGAAATTCAAAACAGAAAATAATATTCGCTGTGGGAGGTGGGAATGGTTGTCAGCATAGGCCCAAAGCCCAGGCATGAATGACTTCCCATGAGTGTCTCACTCTAGTCCATTTCTAAGTCTTACTGCTATCACACAGCCATCACGTTTAGTGATATTTAGTAATAGCATTATTCACAGCAATCAAGTTAACTACACCCTGTTCCTTTGCTATTGACACTGTTAGTTTTATAGTCTCTCCTTTGTCAATATATAGAAAACCAACTGAAATTGGTCCTTTGTTCCACTACTAATGAAGTGACTACTCTCAAGTAATCCAAATAGCAACTTATTCAACTTCTAGACATGAACTACTATTTTCTTCCCATGTGTATAAAAACTATACTTTCAGTTAGAAAAGGTAATATACATAAATATAATTTTCTTTTGTCTCAAAGAAAAACTACTATCAAATGCTGTTTCTTGACTTATTTCTTTTTTCACTTTATTACTTTATTTATTTTGTGTGCATATTAGGGTGCACAGTAGCCACAGTGTATGTGTAGAGATCAGAAGACAACTTTCAGGAGTTGTAGGATGCAGACTCAAACTCACTTCATCAGGCATTAGCACTAAGGGCCTTACCCACTGAACCACCTTGCTACCCATCACACGTTTTTTTGTTTAGAGACAGGATCTCATTTAGCTCAGGGTGACTTCATGCTCACTGTGTCCTTCTTCCTCCTCCAGAGTGCTGGGAAAATAGGCATGCATGTACCATTGTGCCAACCTGGTGATAAAATTCTTAGAGATATTCCCTTCAAAAATCATTTAAAAAGAATTGTGTGTGTGTGTGTGTGTGTGTGTGTGTGTTTAACAGGCACACAATTTGCTGTGTAGGAAAGTTATGTTTCTATGAGTCAGCCCTTATCTTATTAGCTCCCATACTATTTTTATGGCAAATGTGACAGTTTTCGTAAATTTCCACAAATCTCTCCAGAGGCCTTTTCAGTCATATACTTGTCTTTTAATTATGTTTTTTGGAGGACTCATATTTATGTAATCAGTTTCTTCTGATATCTGAAAATTGGTCATAATTTAATTTTTAAAGCTTAGAAATCAAAGGAATAAAGGATAGGGAAAACCCCTAAATCCTTAAAACACAGATGCAAACTGTATGGAATATCTCAGGCTGGTATTTTGCAACTTGTTCGTTCCTGGACTGCTACTGTTGAGAGTTCAGAGCATATAAATAGCTCCAGTTGAGGGCAAACATCTGCCTCATAAACATCAGACACCTCTAAGCCATTCTGGTCAGTCGGGTTTATTACCTTATTTGATTTTGTAACACAAAACAAAGTCTTTAAACTTCACTGCAATGGGAAAATTTTTTAAACAGAAACTATGAAAATTTGTCTTAGAAATAGGCACACATAAAATTTTGCATTTGCTTTCAGTGGACTTCAAGGAATCTCTAAACCCCTTGCACGAATATCACATGGCTATAACTGACAGCAGATTCTAAACTCCCAATTTCAAATGTGACAGTACGCCTCAACCTTGTTCTATTGCTCTGTTTCAGATTGGCAAGTTCCAATATCTAACATGAAATATCAACCTTTTCCTTTGAACAAATCAACAAATTCTATTTGTGCACACATCAAATTATAATGCACTTATATGCACACACACAAGAATCCACACAGAAACTGTCCTCCACAAGCACGAATAATAGTAAAACGGTAAATTTTCTGGTAAAATGGACTGAGAGGCATCCACCCATATCTACTTCCTTTGAGCATAAATATTCTTCAGAATATTCTGCAGTGCCCCAGAGAGAAGCCTCTTACACCAAAGACGCACCAACATATTGGGTTAAGTACATCCTCAGGTTCTAGATTGCTCTATTAGATTTCTAATAGCTTTTCTATTTGGAGTCTTGTGCTTCCACACTAAGCCATCAGTACCAATCAGTACCAAACAGACCATCAGTACCAATCTCAACCACCAACTGGACATACCAACAAAACTAATGATGGCTGTATATGTCATGCATTTTACATACCTAATCTCTAGCTCACAGCTATTCAATACATGTATTGCTGTCATCATCTTATAATGAGAAAAACCAGACTTCAGATAGACTGAGTGAAATTCCAAACACTATTCCCCAAACACAAGGTAGAAATTCCTTGTTGGGAAAATTATTCTCCAGTGTGAAACACACACACACACACACACACACACACACCTAGTACAAATGTCCTTAATGTCCATGAAGTAACGAAAAAGAATGATTGAAAGAGCTGAACAAAGACAACACTAATAGACATGACAAAGTGAACAGGGAAATGTACAGGAGGCTTCAACCCTACACACAAAAAAAATACAACTAAGCAACTAAAGAATGCTTAAAGATGAAGACATTGTCTTCCTCAGGGAAAAGCACATCAAGTAGATATTCAATGCCATCAGCCATTAAAACATAAATGCAAGTAACATTATACAGTCTGAGAAAGTTATATATATATATATATATATATATTCATTTAATAATAATTAATGAAAATAGAGGCCATGAATTTGAAAGCAGAAAAGGAGGAATATATGAGGGTTTTGAAGGGAGGAAAGAGAAAGGAAAGCATAATTATAATCTCAAAAATAAAAGAGAAAAATTTTAGATAGAAACTACATTCTTCTGTCATCATTAGGTAGCCTTGACTCAGTCCTTTCTCTAACCATCTTTCAACATTAGGGTTGTAGTTATGGTTTCACACTTGCATAACAACTTAAGAATCTGTGCTGCTGACTTTATTTTTGTGCATTTACCAGTTGTGAACTCTAATCTATCAGGGCTCTGCTTCAACTCCCTCACCTGTCCCCTAGCTCACATCTCTACTTCTTCACTAAACGATAGACTGACTGACACAGCTAAGAGTTCATTGTTTAAACATCACTCTCTTGCTGGTGAGTGACTGACCTAATCAAAGCACAGCTTTTTCTTATCTTTCACCTAAAAATCCAAATGGTCTGATTAGAAAGCTGAACTGCTTGGAGAGTGCTGACAGATGCCTCTTAGCTTCCTTCTGACCACCACGAGTGCATAGGCATTCCATGCAGCTGCTTAACAGTGGCAAAAGCAACCATGTGTTTGGGTACATGACCATGTCAGACATTCATTTAGTTGAAAAGTCCCACATCCACATTCAACAATGGATTTCTTCTGGAAAACAATTAGAAGAGTAGTTTGTCTTGTGAATGTTGTGAGTATGTTATGGGTCAGTTGCTGTGATTTCAGGATAGAGTGACTGCTGAGACTGAATATCGGCAGAACTGAAACACAACCTGAGAAAGTTACAAGACAGGAAAACAGGAAGGGTGAGAGCCAGAGGTGTCACACATAATGGAAAGTCCAAGGAGCCTGGGTTTTGTAAAATAACCCGGATTTCTTCACAGTGCATAATTGTTTAAAAGTATCTTTTCAAAAATAATTTAAAACAAAGTATACTTGGAGGTCCACAGGAACCTTGGAGGTATCAGGAACAGAAATTTTGAATTTAATAACACAAATGAAAATAATTATAGAATTGAAAAGTCAATATATTTTGCATTCCAACATGCACATGTGTGCATACACACATATGAAAAAGGTTTTCAGTGAAGAACAAAATGTGAGTCCCTCCGTTTCCCAGCAGGTTCATATTCTATGAAAACCAATTAAATTAGATAATTTTGAGTATGGCATGAAGAAATTGAGGCTTAGAGGAAATAAATATTTTGAGAGGAGTGCTAACGAGAAATGAATATGATTGTGGAATAAAAAAGGAAGCAGGCAGTGTCATTTCAAATTACATAAGGAGTCTTCCGTCTCTTTCACAGCTAACCACTCAATGTCTCCTCTCCCAGTTGCATGAAGTTCACAGGCTTGCATGTCACACCAGTGCTGTTGGGAACATAGAAGGCTGTGGCAGGGTCTGGCACATGTTAGGCCAGAAAGTTCCAGGTTGAGTGAAAGACTCTATCTCAAGGGAATGAGATAAAGAATGAGAGAGTAGGGTGCCCAGTGTCCTCTTATGTACTCTGTACACTGGTGCAGATGTGCATGAATCCTTGTATATGTGCACACACTACAATCACACAAATGCACACATCAATAACAAATAAATGCTTTTTAAAAGAAATGATCGTCTTTTTGGGTATATGCCTAGGAATGGTATGGGTGGATCTTGAGGAAGCGCTATTCCTAATTGTCTAAGAAAGTGCCAGATTGATTTCCACAGTGGTTGTACAAGTTTATATTGTAGCAGCCTTATTTGTAATAGCCAGAAGCTGGAAACAGCCCAGATGCCCCTCAGTGGAGGAATGAATACAGAAATTGTGGTACATCTACACAATGGAATATTAATCAGCAATAAAAAAAAAACAAGGAAATCATGAAATTTGCAGGTAAATGGTGGGATCTGGAAAAGATCATCCTGAGTGAGCTATACCAGAAGCAGAAAGATGCACAGATGCAGAAAGATGAGTGAGTATATACTCACTCATATAGACATATAATATAGGATAAACCTACTAAAATCTGTACACCTAAAGAAACTAATCAAGAGGGAGGACTCTGGCTAAAATGCTCAATTCCTATCCAGAAAGGCAAAGAGGATAGACATCAGAAGAAGGAGAAAAGAGGGAACAAGTCAGGAGCCTGACACAGAGGACCTCTGAAAGGCTCTGCCCTGCAGACTATCAATGCAGATGCTGAGACTTATGGGCAACCTTTGGGCAGAGTGCAGGGAATCTTAGGAAAGAAGTGGGAAATAGTGAGATCTGGAGAGGACAGAACTCCACAAGGAAAGCAAAAGAAGCAAAATATCTGAGCACAGGGGTCTTTCCTGAGACTGATACTCCAACCAAGGACTATGCATGGAGATAACCTAAGACCCCTGCACAGATGTAACCCATGGCAGTTCAGTATCCAAGTGGGTTCCATTGTAATAGGAACAGGGACTGTCTCTGACATGAACTGATTGGCCTGCTCTTTAATTACCTCCTCCTGAGGGGGGAAGCAGCCTTACCAGGTCACAGAAGAAGACAATGCAACCATTCCTGATGAGACCTAATTGACTAGGATCAGAAGGAAAGAAAAGAAGACCTCCCCTACCAGTGGACTTGGGGAAGGGCATGCATGCAGAGGGTGGAGGAAGGGAGGGATTGGGACAGGAGGAGGGAGTGAACCACAGGGGGGATACAAAGTGAATAAAGTGTAATTAATAAATAATAATAATAATAATAAAGAAATGATCATCCCCCAGTAGACTAAGGAAGAGGGACAGGAAGAGAAGATGAAGGGATGGTGGGACTGGGAAAAGATGAGGGAGGGGGCTGCAAAAAGGATACAAAATGAATAAATCATAAGTGGATATTAGCCATATAATATAACTATACTAAAATGTACAGACCTAAAGAAGATAAGCAATAAGGAGGACCCTATGGAAGATGCTTAAATGTCATTCAGAGTGGCAAACAGGATAGACATGAGAAGTGGTGGAAGAGAGAGAACACGACAGGAGCCTAACATAGAGGTCCTCTGAAAGGCTCTACCCAACAAGGGATCAAAGCAGATGCTGAGACTCATAGCCAAACTTTGGGCAGAGCACAGGGCTCTTTCTTATGAAAGAGCTTCTTTCTTATGTAAGAAGTGTGGGACAGAAGGACCTGGAGGGGACAGGAGCTACACAAGGAGACCAACAGAGCCAACAAATCTGGGTCAGTGGGGCCCTGCAGAGACTGATGCACTGACCCCTGTTCAGATGTAGCCTATAGGCAGCTCAGTCTCCATGTGGGTTCCCTAGTAAGAGGAGCAGGGTCTGTCTCTGACATGAACTTGGTTGCCTGCTCTTACAGCCTTGCCAGGCCACAGAAGAAGACGATCCAGGCAGTCCTGATGAGACTTGATTAGCTAGGAAGAGGACTTCCCCTTTTCGTGGACTAGGGGAAGAGGATGGGGGAAGGAGAGAGGAAGGGTGGGACTGGGAGAAGATAAGGGAGAGGGCTACAATCAAGATATAAAATGAATAAATTTGTAAATAATAATAAAAGTTTTGTGTCACACACATAGCAGTACTCACACTTAACAATGATGTATTTTAGATTTTCATTGACACTATTGGTTCTGACAGTCTGAGGACCAGTAATACAGTAGTTAATAGCACAAAACAGATAGACACTCCAAGGTTGAAATGAAGGTTTTGTTTCACTTGCTCTTTGATGGTGAAGTACAGAATCTCTGCAAGCCCTCACTGAAGCCCTTACATGTCTTGCAATCTAGGAATCATAATAATCTCTATTTCATTAATAAATAATGTATACAGGCTTATGTGTTGGTCAGCTTCATGTTACTATAACAAATATTTGAAATAATCAATTTATGATGGAGAAAGAGTTATTTGCCTCATAGTTTTAGAGATGTAAGTCCATGGTCAGTTGCTCTTGCTGTTTTGGGTTTCTGGTAAGGGTGAAATGACAGTCAGAGGGAGCAGATTGTAGACTGAATCTATACTCCTCAAAGGAGTGAAAGACAAGGAGTTGCAGATCCCACTATCTCTCCCAAAGTCATATTGACAAAAAAAAAAATCTGAAGACCATTCACTAGGCCTCAACTCCTAAAGGTTCTGCAGCCCCAGGGACAAAGCCCTTAACACATGGACCTTTAAAAGATACTTCAGATTGATTTCCAAAGTGGTTGTACAAGTTTGCATTCCCAGCAGCAGTGGAGGAGGGTTCCCCTTTCTCCACATCCTCTCCAGCACGTGTTGTCACTTGAGTTTTTGATCTTAGCCATTCTGAAGGGTGTAAGGTGAAATGTCAGGGTTATTTTGATTTGCATCTCTCTGATGAGTAAGGAAGATGAGCATTTCTTTAAGTGTTTCTTTGCCATTCGATATTTCTCTATTGATAACTCTCTGTTTAGCTCTGTACCCCATTTGTTAATTGGATTATTTGGTTTGTTGCTGTTTAACTTCTTGAGATCTTTGCAGGGTATCAAAGCAGATGCTAAGACTTATAGCCAAACTTTGGGCAGAGTGCAGGGAATCTTATGAAAGAAGTGGGAAATAGTAAGACCTGGAGAAGACAGTTGCTCCACAAGGAGAGCAACAGAACCAAAAAAATATGGGCACAGGCGTCTTTTCTGAGACTGACACTCCAACCAAGGACCATTGATGGAGATAACCTAGAACCCCTGCTCAGATGTAGCCCATGGCAGTTCAGTGTCCAAGTGGGTTCCATAGTAAGGGGAACAGGGACTGTCTCTGACATGAACTGATTGGCCTGCTCTTTGATCACCTCCCCCTGAGGAGGGAGCAGCCTTACCAGACCACAGAGGAAGACCATGCAGCCAGTCCTGATGAGACCTGATAGACTAGGATCAGAAGGAAAGAGAGGAGGACCTCCCCTATCAATGGACTGGGGGAGGGGCATGGGTGGAGAAGAAGGAGGATGGGATTGGAAAGGGAGGAGAAAGTGAGCAACAGGTGGGATTCAAAGTGAATAAACTGTAATTAATAAAAAATATAAAGGGAGGGGGCGGAGCCAAGATGGTGACTAGCACACACAGTTTCCGAGCTGTGGAAGAGATAAAGTTCTGAGTTGATGAGTGGAAGAACTTCTGAAGCCAGGGAAACAACGGAGAGACTTTCTAAACAACAGGGAACATCGCAGGAGGTGAAAACCTTGGTCTCGGGTCACCCAGGGACTTGTTTGGGGAAGGTGAGAAACAATCCTTAGATCTCTCGGCACTCCCCTCCCCCAGACCTCCCTCCTCCTCGGCACAGCAGACTCGCCTTTCTCAGCACAGACATAACTGCCTGGGGCCTGCAGCCACTGAGGCGGAGCCCCAAGCCCTTTATCGGCAAAGGCAGCAGTACTTTGTCTCGGAGCCCCAGATTCACGCGCTGCGGCTGCACCATCCTCCCATGGCCCAAGTCTGCTAGACGCCATACTAGCTCCGCAGGAGCGCCATCACTGACAGTACGGCCCGCCCAATCCCACAGTGACAGAGAATACACTATATACTCACCAAAACCAGACAGAAACGCCATACAAGCTAGACACACCAGGCGCTGGGCCTCCGAAGCTTGGAGAGCACAGTGAAGAGACCCCAGGACTTCCCAGAAAGCATCTGGACTAGCAACCCAGTCTCCAGTTACAGCGGGACTTTCTAACCTGGCGGCGGAGCAGCACTGAGCTGGCGGGGCACATCAGCCCTCCAGTTTAAGACTAACCAGGGCCAAACCAGAGAACAGAAAGGCTGGTTACCCCGATTCCTACTGACGTGACCACACTGAAATCTCCAGCTGCAGCAAGACCTCATAACCTAGCAAGTGACAGCAGCACAGAACTGGCAGAGCACATCAAAGAAGCAGGGCCAAACCAGAGAGCAGAGAGCCCAGATACGCCAATCTCTGCCAAGTGTCCTGCCTGTAAGTGAGTGCACCCTTGAGAATCTGCAGCCCCACTGATCCTGGGTTCTTATAAAACAGAAGCCAGGCATCGAACCCCCTCCCACCCATACACCCACTTTGAGAAAGAGAGGGGCACTTGGAACATTGAAGTTCCTGCTCTGTGGGTCTAATTGAGGAGTTAAGGCAGTTAATGCCAGAAATTGCACTGCGATCATCACTAGCGCCTGCGACATATACATTGCAGAGCCCCTCCCACACACTCAAGGGTTCAACATTAGCCATCACTCTGTCCCTCGAGACACACGCCCACACCCACTTACACACACACACACATATACACACGCACGCACGCACACTAGCATTTGCCTCTGTTTGCGCCTGCGTACTTTCCTCCCACAGGTACAGCTAGTCCTCAGCATACGCTAAGGACACGGGACCTCTACAACTTCCTGAAGAATTCTCCAGACTTGAGAGAGAGACAGTACCAGTCTGATCGGCAGAATCCAAAAACAAACAGGGAAGGTCTCAGATAAGCCAATGGCCAGGGGTAGGCAAAAGAACACTTCCAACATAAATCAGGACATCATGACTTCACCAGCAAACCCCAAAATCGATGTATACTCCAATTCATCAGAAGCACAGGAAAATGACCTTAAAGCCATGCTTGCTCAATTATTTGAGGCTCATAAGGAGGAAATGAACAAATCTTTCAAAGAGTTGGCCAGTCAATTGGAGGTAAAGAAAGAAGAAATAGACAAAACCCTTAAAGAAACACAGGCAAACATAGCCAAACAAATAGAGGCACAAGTAGAGAAAAAATTAGTGGCATACAAAAAGGAAATGAACAAAGAAATAGAGTCTATCGTAGAGAGACAGGAATCCAAATTCAAACACATAAAAGAAATGGTGCAAGGCATGAAAACAGAATTAGAATCAATAAAGAAAACACAAAATGAAAACACTCTTGAGCTGGAGAACTTGGAGAAAAGATCAGGAACCACAAAAGTAAACATCACCAACAGAATACAAGAGATGGAAGAGAGAATCTCTGGAGCTGAAGACACACTTGCAGAAATTGATACTTCTCTCAAAGAAAAAGTAAAATCAGAAAAATTCCAATCACAAAATATCCAAGAAATCAAGGATGCTATGAAAAGACAAAATCTAAGAATAATTGGAATTGATGAAAAAGAAGACTCCAAGCTTCAAGGTCCAGAAAATATTTTCAAGAAAATCATAGAAGAAAATTTTCCCAACTTAAAGAAAGAGATGTCCATAAATATACAAGAGGCCTACAGAACACCAAATAGACTAGACCAGAAAAGAAACACATCACGTCACATCATAGTCAAAACACTAAATCTACAGAACAAAGAAAAGATATTAAAAGCAGCAAGGGAAAAAGGCCAAGTAACATATGAAGGTAGACCTATCAGAATCACACCAGACTTCTCATCAGAAACTATGAAAGCCAGAAGGGCCTGGGCAAGCATCATGGAGACTCTAAGAGATCACAAATGTCAACCCAGACTACTATACCCTGCAAAGCTTTCAATCAACATAGATGGAGAAAACAAAATATTCCATGATAAAACTAAATTTACGCAATATCTATACAGCAAACCAACCCTACAGAAGATACTAGAAGGAAAACTCCAATCCAACGAAAACGAATTCACCCAAGAAAACAGGGCATACAGATAATGTCCCAACAAAAATGAAAAGAAAACAAGCAATGAAACAAGGTAAGATCATCGACTCCATTACAAAAGGAACTAACATGCATTGGTCAATATTATCTATCAATATTAATGGACTCAACTCACCAATAAAAAGACACAGGCTAACAGAATGGTTACAGAAACAGGACCCAACATTCTGTTGCATCCAAGAAACACACCTATGCAACAAAGATAAACACTACCTCAGAGTAAAGGGCTGGAAAAATGTTTTTCAAGCAAATGGTTCCAGAAAACAAGCTGGAGTAGCCATCCTAATATCTAATAAAATAGACTTTCAACCCAAGTTAATCAAAAAGGATAAGGAGGGCCACTATATTCTCATCAAAGGAAAAATCCAACAAGAGGACATCACAATTTTGAATATCTATGCCCCAAATACAAGAGCACCTACATTCGTAAATGAAACAATATTAAAGCTTAAATCATACATTGATCCTAATACCTTAATAGTAGGAGACTTCAACACCCCACTCTCACCAAGGGACAGATCAACCAGACAGACACCAAATAGGGAAATAAAAGCACTCACAGAATCCCTAAATCAAATGGACCTAATAGACGTCTACAGATCTTTTCACCCAAACTCAAAAGAGTACACCTTTTCAGCACCACATGCAACCTTCTCCAAAATAGACCATATAGTTGGTCACAAAGCAAGCCTCAACAGATACAAAAGGATTGAAATAATCCCTTGTATACTATCTGACCACCATGGACTAAAGCTGGACATCAACAACAACAGAAACAACAAAAAGCCGACACGCACATGGAAACTGAACAACTTACTACTCAATGACAGCTGGGTCAAGGAAGAAATAAAGAAAGAAATTAAAGACTTTCTAGAATTCAATGAAAATGAAGGCACAACATACCCAAATTTATGGGACACATTGAAAGCAGTGCTCAGAGGAAAATTTATAGCACTAAGTGCCTACAAGAAGAAATCTGTAACATCACATACAAACAACTTAATGGCCCAACTGAAAAACCTAGAAAAAAAAGAAGCAGATACACCCAAGAGGAGCAGACGGCTGGAAATAATCAAACTAAGGGCAGAAATCAATCAATTAGAAACAAATAAAATTATCCAAAGAATCAATGAAACAAAAAGCTGGTTCTTTGAGAAAATCAACAAGATAGACAAACCCTTAGCCAAACTAACTAAAAAGCAGAGAGAAACCATACAAATCAGCAAAATCAGAAAGGAAAATGGGGACATAACTACAGACACTGAGGAAATCCAAACGATTATTAGGTCATACTACAAAAGCCTATATGGCACAAAATTTGAAAATCTAAATGAAATGGATAACTTTCTTGACAGATTCCATCTACCAAAATTAAGTCAAGATCAGGTAGAAAGACTGAATAGTCCTATATCTCCCAAGGAAATTGAAGCAGTCATTAACAGTCTCCCCTCCAAAAAAAGCCCTGGACCAGATGGCTTCAGCGCAGAATTCTACAAGACCTTCAAAGAAGTACTAACACCAATTCTCCTCAAACTATTCCATAAAATAGAAACAGAAGGAACACTACCAAACTCATTCTATGAAGCCACAGTCACTTTGATACCTAAACCACACAAAGATCCAACAAAAAAAGAGAACTTCAGACCTATCTCTCTTATGAACATTGATGCAAAAATACTCAATAAAATACTTGCAAACCGAATCCAAGAACACATCAAAGATATCATCCACCATGACCAAGTAGGCTTCATCCCAGGAATGCAAGGGTGGTTCAACATACGGAAATCCATCAATGTAATCCACCACATAAACAAAATGAAGGAGAAAAACCACATGATCATCTCCTTAGATGCTGAAAAAGCATTTGACAAAGTCCAACACCCATTTATGTTTAAAGTCTTGGAGAGATCAGGGATACAAGGCACATACCTAAAGATAGTAAAGGCAATATACAGCAAGCCTATAGCCAACATCAAACTCAATGGAGAGAAACTTAAATCAATCCCACTGAAATCAGGGACAAGACAAGGCTGCCCACTCTCTCCATATCTCTTTAACATTGTACTTGAAGTCCTAGCCAGAGCAATAAGACAACTAAAGGAGATCAAGGGGATACAAATCTGAAAGGAAGAGGTCAAAGTGTCACTATTTGCAGATGATATGATAGTATACATGAGCGAACCCAAAGATTCAACCAGAGAACTTCTTCAGCTGATAAACACGTTCAGCAAAGTGGCAGGATACAAAATCAACTCAAAAAAATCAGAAGCCCTCTTGTATACCAAAGACAAAAAGGCTGAGAAAGAAATTAGGGAAACAACACCCTTCACAATAGCCACTAATAACATAAAGTACCTTGGTGTGACTCTAACCAAGCAAGTGAAAGACCTGTTTGAGAAAAACTTCAAGTCTCTGAAGAAAGAAATTGAAGAAGATCTCAGAAGATGGAAAGATCTCCCGTGCTCATGGATTGGTAGGATCAACATTGTGAAAATGGCCATCCTGCCAAAAGCAATCTACAGATTCAATGCAATTCCCATCAAAATACCAACTCAATTCTTTACAGACCTTGAAAAAAAGATTCTCAGCTTCATATGGAGAAACAAAACACCCAGAATCTCCAAAACGATCCTGTACAACAACAGATCATCTGGAGGTATCTCCATTCCCGATCTCAAGCTGTACTACAGGGCAACAGTAATAAAAACTGCATGGTATTGGCATAGAAACAGAAAGGAGGATCAATGGAATCGCATAGAAGACCCAGAAATAAACCCACACACCTATGAATACTCAATATTTGACAAAGAAGCCAAATCCATTCAATGGAAAAAAGACAGCATCTTCAACAAATGGTGCTGGACCAACTGGATGTCTACATGCAGAAAAATGAAAATAGATCCATATTTATCACCCTGCACAAAACTAAAGTCCAAGTGGATCAAGGACCTCAACATAAAACCAGATACTCTAAATCAGCTGGAAAAAAAAGTGGGAAACAGCCTAGAACTCATTGGCACAGGAGACAACTTCCTGAACAGAACACCAACAGCACAGGCTCTAAGAGCAACAATCAATAAATGGGACCTCATGAAACTGAAAAGCTTCTGTAAAGCAAAAGACACTGTCATCAAAACAAATAGACAGCCTACAGATTGGGAAAGAATCTTCACCAACCCTTTATCTGACAGAGGGCTAATATCAAGTATATATAAAGAACTAAAGAAGCAGAAAAGCAACAAACCAAGTAATCCACTTAAAAAATGGGGAACAGAGCTAAACAGAGAATTCTCGAAAGAGGAACATCGAATGGCAGAGAAACACTTAAAGAAATGCTCAACCTCATTAGCCATTAGGGAAATGCAAATCAAAACGACCCTGAGATTTCACCTTACACCCATCAGAATGGCCAAGATGAAAAACTCAGCACATGCTGGAGAGGTTGTGGAGAAAAGGGAACCCTCCTCCATTGCTGGTGGGAATGTAAACTGGTTCAACCACTCTGGAAGTCAATCTGGGGCTTTCTCAGACAACTAGGAGTAGTGCTACCTCAAGACCCAGCTATACCACTCCTAGGTATATACCCAAAAATTGCTCAAGTACACAACAAGGACATTTGTTCAACCATGTTTGTAGCAGCTTTATTTGTAATAGCCAGAACTTGGAAACAACCCAGATGTCCATCAACGGAGGAATGGATACAGAAATTGTGGTATTTTTACACAATGGAATACTACTCAGCAATCAAAAAGGAAGAAATCATGAAATTTGCAGGCAAGTGGTGGGATCTAGAAAAGATCATTCTGAGTGAAGTATCCCAGAAGGAGAAAGACAAACTTGGTATATACTCGCTTATATAGACCTACAAGACATGATAAACATAATGAAATCTACACACCTAAAGAAGATAATCAAGAAAGTGGACACAGGGGAAGGTGATTAATCCTCATTTAGAAAGACAAATGGGATGTGCATTGAACTTATGACAGGAGTCTGCCACAAAAGGCATCTGAAAGACTCTACCTAGCAGTGTTTCAAAGCAGACACTAAGACTCATAACCAAACCCTCGGCAGAGTGCAGGGAATCATATGGAAGAAGGGAAGTTAGTATGATATGGAAAGGATAGGAGCTCTACAAGGACCAATTATATCTGGGCACAGGGTCTTTTCTGAGATTGACACTCAACCAAGGACCATCTATGGATATAACCTAGAACTTCTGCTCGGATGTGGCCTGTGGTAGCTCAGTAACCAAGTAGTTTTCCAAAGTAAGGGGGAACACGGACTATTTCTAACAGGATCTCAAGGGCAGGCTGTTTGACCCCCCCCCCCAGGGGAGGAGCAGTCTGTTAGGCCACAGAGGAGGACTTTGCAGCCAGCCCTGAAGATACCTGATAAAACAGGGTCAGATGAAAGGGGAGGAGGTCCTCCCCTATCAGGGGACTTGGAAAGGGGCAGGGAGGAGACCAGGGAGGGAGTGTGGGGTTGGGGAGGGAATGAGGGAGCGGATACAGCTGGGACACAGAGTTAACAAAATGTAACTAAAAATAAAAATTTAAAAAAAGTATATAAAGGAAAAAAGAAAAAAGACACTTCAGATCTACACACACACATGCACACGCACGTGTTAACACACACACCATTCAATTCCTTGAGCATACAGCACAGTAGAAAATTTCTTTTGGTGTGTCCAAACACCTTTGGTATATCCTTCAGCTAACTACATGCAATGACTGGATTCTAAGCTTCCTGCTGATGCGAGTTAGCAGGAAGTCCCATTCCCACCAGGACCTTTCATTTATCAAACCCAGATGGTTACCGCATGCCAGAATCATTTATTGGCTGTGGCTTCGACAAATGTGTTGAATGGAGGTGACTCTCTTCTTGTGAGTGAACAGAAAGCCACTGTGCAGCTCAGAGAACTAGAGGAAAATTCGGGATAAGAAGAAAAGGAGACTTAGAAGTAGCATAGTCCCAGATCCTATAGCAACCTGACCACATAGGATTGGGACAATGCCCTGAAGAATTCCTTTTCAGAGCGTGGTCTTTGAAGAAAATCTGTCCATCAAGGTCAGAGGCAGGACTGATGCTCTAGTGCCAGACAGAAGCAAAGATAATCGTGTCTTATGAGTGCCTTTGATAAATAGACAAATTTGTAGAACACGTACCATAACAAACAACAGGAAGCCATTGCTTGGGTTAGTAGGGAACAGGAAATTTCAGTGAGAATTCACTGAAAGGGAAATTTAAGACTACAGTTTCTGCATCACTCCAAGCTAGTTAGTACACGGTATTAGAAAAGAAGGTCTACCCCAAAGCACTGAACTTTCAGAAGTCTAGATCAAAAATCTAGAAATTTGTTCACTTTACATCCCAATTGTAACCCTCTCCCTCATCTCCTCCCAGTCCCACCCTCCCTCCTTCATCCCCACATCTCCTTCGTTTAGTCCTCAGAATGGGGAGCCTTCTTCCCCTACCATCTGACGGCAGCCTGTCAAGTCACATCAGGACTGCCTGCATTCTTTTCCTCTGTGGCCTGGATAGGCTGTCCCCACAGGAGGAAGTTATTAAAGAGAGAGCATCAGAGTTCATGTCAGAGACAGCCCTTGCTCCCCTTACTTGGGTACCCACATGGAGAATGAGCTGCTTAAGGGCTACATCTGAGCAGGGGCTCTAGATACTCTCCATGTATGGTCTTTGGTTAGTGCATCAGTGTCTGCAGGCCCCCCGTGTCCAGATTTCTCGGCTATGTTGGTCTCCCTGTGGATCTCCTGTCCCTTCGATGTCCTTCTATCTCCCCACTCTTCTATATGACTTCCAGTGCTCTGCCCAAAGTTTGGCTGAGTGTCTTAGCATCTGCTTTGATCTGCTGCTGGATGGAGTCTTTCAGAAGACATCTATCATAGATTCTCATCCTGTTCCCTCTCTTTACCCACTGCAGATGTCTATTCTATTTACCCTTTTGAACGAAAATTAAGCATCCTACCCAGGGTACTCTTTTTAATTTAGCTTCTTCTAGGTCTGTGGAGTGTAGTATGTTTATCCTGTATTGTATGGCTAATACCACTTATAAGTGAGTATATACCATGGTTGTCTTCCTGATTCTGGGTTACCTCACTCAAGATGATCTTTTCTAGTTCCATCCATTTGCTGGCAGATTTCACTATTTCCTTGTTTTTAATAGCTGAGTAGTATTCCATTTTGTAAATGTACCACAATTTCTGTATCCATCTTTGGTTGAGGGATATCTTAGTTATTTCCTCTAGATCCTTTCTTATCTGACCCAAGAAAGGTCAAAATTTACATTGTTGGTCCAAGAAAGTACAACAGAAGTCATGCCAGGATTATGCATTGTGGCTTCTGAAAATTCCAGAAGTAGGCTATCAAGATCCTTTTTCATATAGGTTAACTAAATGTAGTTTGTCTCTTCCAGCAATGAGTAGGGTAGGCTAATTCCATGCAGCCTGACCACACTCCAGTAGTGGCTTCTGTTGGCAGGCTCAGCTGACGAAGCTGCCTAGGGAGTCAGAGGGGAAGTCTTCCAGGGAGGAAAAATCTGTGCAGCCATTTTAAGTATTCAGTGCTTGAGTTACAGAATTGTGGGTGATCTCAAATAACTAAGTGTGGTCAGCTTGCATAGAGATGAAAATCTCAAAAACCTACAGGTGGAAACTGTATTAAAATGGGGATTTCTGATTTTACCAGCTATAGGAATCATATGGATAGGCTGTTAACCCAGGGAGTGTTAAACACAGTCCCAAGGTTCGTGAGTGAGAAGTTATTGGATGAGCCTGATAGCTGCATTTGTAGCAACGTTTCATATAAGGCAGATCTAGTGGTGTGGGAAAGCACACTCTGAGAACTCCTCCCTGAGGATTATCTGCAGTCTAAACACAAGTCTCATTACATTGTTACTTGACCTGAAGGAGGGAACTATGGGAACTTCTGATCATTCCAGGATCTCATGAAGAAAGATCATGGCTAAGATCCAGCTAGAAACAGGACCTGCTCTATGTCTGAGTTCTTATAATACTAGGAGCCTGTCTTTTCACTTTAAATGGTCCAGGAGTCGTGCTTCAACTCAGGGCCACATGTCACCTTCAGAGAGTCACCAGTTTGGGAGCCTGTTTCTCTGTACCAAGTCTTCCAGCTGGCTTCAGGCTCATAAATTTCACGTTTCAATATTCCGTATCATTCCTGGGAGCTGTTATTTAGGCCAAGGAGAGTCAATCTAAAAAGATCACTTTCCCATGGATAAACTTTGGGCTGAATTATCTAAAAACAGACAATGTGAGGAGTTTTGCACATCCTCCAGCTTTACAGTAGATAAAAAAAGTAGAAGAACCACTTTATTAAACAACATTTATTTGAACAAATCAACCTCCATGAATGTATAAAAATTATGCATTTCTTAAATGAAGCAAAAACATCTCTTCTTTAGTGCTTCTGTGTTTTATATAAAATGTATATTGAAACAGTAGGCTCCTTGGGGAAAACAGCATGTATTCATAACTTTTATTTTGAAGAGCATAAATAATCAAAAGCAAAAATTCTATTATAGTATTTTGTTTTCTTTTCACATTAAGGCTTCACCTTATAGTAGAAATGTCTTCAGTAACATGTGCCAAAGTCTATGTGACATCCACGTTCAAGAACAAATTGCACTGGCTTTGGGACAAAATAAAACAATAAGTAAATGTATCCCATCTTCTCTGCCCTTCTTGGCTTGGAAGAGACCTATGATCAATATTTATCTTTCCTTTGTTATTACCTGGAAACTATGTTCCACCTTTCAAGTTGGAAGCCACGTCTGCTAAGATTAAAATTCACTGATCTTTGGGCCTTTTGTAATGTTAGTGAAAGTAACTTCCTGATTCATACAAATAAAAGCAAGCAAGCCATCTAAGGTAGATACATGTGGGTTGGATTTCCTTCCAAAAATAAATATGGGTTCACATCTAAATGGAAAAGAACCTGAATCATTACACTGGAGTTCTGTTCCATGTGACAAAACAACACAACGTGTCCCTGTTCACTTTCAGACTCCTCCCAAACGAAGCCAGATGTGTTCATTTCTTTCACAAAGAATCTAGACAGTTCCCCTGTCCTTTGTGGAGAATGATTTTTTGTGACTAAAAATTGCTACTCAATATACAATAAATGTGTATAAATTATCCATCTCACAAGGACAGGACAGGGTTTATCTGAATGAGTCAATCCATTTTGACATAGAGAAAAATAGCATGTCCCCAGTACTAACCTTAAGGAACCATGTCAGATTTTCTTTAAACAGAATGTGGAATTGGTTTTAAAGGAAAACTATTTACATTAGGGTAAATGCAGTTCAGAAAACAGAAAATCTCCTATGTCATTGTGGTGACTTGCTCTGTATAGTTTGAGTGTTGAGTTTTTTAATTCAAAACCTTAGGAATTTCAGACTGAAGCTGTATTTTCTAATTAATAATCAAACTATCCCTGCCTCCTAGGCTGTGCGGCAGGTGCTCAAGGAAAGCAAGGGTGCCTAAATAACCAGCAACTGTGATGTCTGTACATCCCTGCTCAAATCCTCTTCTTGTTCTATGCCCCGAGATACTTAGTGTGTCCTATATCACAATCTAATCAAGAAGTGATTAGTTCATGTTGGGTAGACTAAGGGGACGGCAGTTCAAAACGACATCTCAGGGTATTCCGATTATAAGGCACCCACTTATCCAGCCTTCTCCCCTTTCCATTCTCCTTCAAAGGCTGGATGCCTATTGACTGGTTCATGCCAAGACCTTAAGCAACTTCTCACCTGGCTCTAAGTCTTAGAGTCTAAGTAGATCACCATGGTGATTGTTCTCAGTTGGTCATTGTCAATTTCCAATGGCCAGCCACTGCTCTGCTCATCTTCAAGACACTTGTCTTTACCGCAAACCTTCTTAAACCACCATTGTACTGTACAGTTCCTACCCAGATCCCTTGGTGATGTTGTGAGTTCTCTTTGCTGCTTTAACATTTAAAATTCAGAAAAAAAAATCACTCAATTTTTTTTTTTTTGGTCTAACATCATCCCATAGTACAAAATAAAAATAAAAAAAAAATAAGTTATTGGCAAAGATAAAAAGCAAAAAAAAAAATCATTAAAATGATGTAGGACATAATCATTTTTGTGAAGAATAAATTCCAATAACAAATGATACCTTTAAATAAGCAAAATCTACAGCTTTTGTAAAAGACTCATATGATGATTGTTTTCAACTCTGTGTTTGTGAAAGGCTGAACAGCTCACAAGGATCACAGCATAAAAATGGGCTGTGTACTCTTTTGATCCATAATTAAGTAACAGTCATAAAAAAGCTACAACTCGACCATCTGTTTTACTGTTTAGGGAACCAAGGCACTGGAATACCGTATTACTCACTAAAATCTCCCAACTGGGATTAGAATCCCTAACTCCCCTTATGCTTGCTGTGCTCTCTTTGTCAGTTAACTCTGGTTTCACTGCAGATCAAAAAAAATTTTTTTAAAGTAGAGAAAATATTGGATATAAAGGATAAGGAAGACGATGGCATAGGAGGAAAGCAGTTTGACAGCCTGCCACATCCTGGGGTTCTCAGAACTAATGAGATAATGAAGAGAAAGGACATTTGTGCTCAATCCTGGTGGGAGTATGAAGGGATGGCTACATTTTAAATATTAAGGGAAGTGAAGAATAAAACAAAATGGGATGGACAAGATGCGGCTCTCATTTCTAAGGGGAAATGATAATAAGCCTTACAGGCCTTGTGTAAGTATTGAAAAGTGCCTGGTCTACTCAGAAATGCCACATATTTTCTCAAGTTGAAATAAAGGAGGGGAAATCTTAGGAAAGGAGAAAAATCTGTGCTCATGTTCTCAGACTACTAAGCCAAGATTTTCCAAACAATTGTAACAGAATTAGAAACTATAGCAAATTTTAACATCACTTATTGTTTATAATGTAACAGATTATGCATTAATGACTCATAATATTTTTGTCTCATGTTCCCTTCATAAACTTGTGAGGGTAGTACTGTTGCACCTATTTCATTGAAGAAAACTAGGACACTAAAAGGCTAAGCAGTGTTAAGTTGGGAGGTAAAGCAGGAATTTCAGCTTAGAGCTGAACAAAGAAAGCTGCTTCGGGGTTATCCTTTGTCACTACATGGTTTCACGCATCCAAACGTGTATAGTATTGCATGAACACTGTAGACAACTTTGATATAACAGGATGCTAGCTTCCATCGTACTTTTACAATCTCAGAAACATGCTTCATTTCTCCTCTCTGCATTAAGCTGCTGCCATCTGGCCTCCACAAGGGAAACCCTGCCAGTGCACTTCAGCTTCCTCCACTTTCACCTACATTTTCTTCCAGGATTGAGGTGGGATCATTATGAAGCAATCAATGCCAAAGATTGTTGTCAATTTTCCACTGCTTTGGCTTAAATAAACACTTAGTGTAAGCTAGGGGTGCAGGTGGGGGGGTGCGCTCACACAGATGCACTGTTACGCAGATACACACTCTCACAAAGGCACACTTTGTCATGGTTCACTTGGAAAAATCCGAAAGGAAAAGGAGGGGATAGATGAATACTAAAGCCCGGGAGAAAAGGGAACTAATTTAGAGATAATGAGTGTAAGACTGCCTCTCTAAAGAAGAACAAGTGTGTGTCATTAGATGGAAGCTTAGCCTTTGGGCAAGCTTACATGTGAGGCCCTGCTCCAATTACCTGTTTTTAAGCATAAGTGAAGGGGAAACATAAAGAGTGGGCGATGCTTATTCTTACCAAACTGTAGTAACATTCAGAAAGGACTGACTATTGCTCTTGGAAAAAGATTTTTTTTTTTCCACAATTGTAATTGTGAAAGGTAAGAACCCGCCGTGAACATACGAAGCCCCGCATTTGGTCATGTGGATAGGCTCCAGTTTGGCCCAATAGTCAAGAAAGCAATGAAAGTGTTTCTCCAGATTTGCATCTTGCCTAAACATCTGAAGATCTAGATGCCTCTGCATAAAGCAGCAATCCTTGTCTGGGGTGACCTGCTGGAAGCACGGGTCAGTTCATGAGAATGGGACCCTTTTGACAGTAGGCCTAATGAAAAGGTGGGAAAGCCTGCTGAGGAGAAAGCCTTGGACAATGCGTACAAAAGACGGGTTAAGGAACACTTTGAAAGTCATTCCTTCCTCGCCTCACCACTATGTCTGAAGCTAGGCCTGGGTGGAAGGGTAGGGATGATAAAAGATCCGTAATGAGCGGGCTTATCTCTGAATGACTTAAACTTCCCCCTTTCCAGGTATCAACTCCATTACGAATGATTGCCTCAGTTAATTCCAGCGCCATCTGAGCTTGACAAAATTAAGCAGAAGATATTCTTTTCTCAAATGTCCAGCTTCCTAAAATCCCTTTTAATGAGGATTGCATGAGTGTAAGTCAGCTTCCTTTCCTGATGCTGTACCAAGTATGCCTTGTAATCTGGCAAAGCACAGAGTATTTTTTAAAAAACCATGAAGCCCGCTGTGTACTTCCTGTGCACCCTCAAATCCTAAAATATTTACAAGCATGTCCCCTAGAAAGCTTGGGACTCAAAATTCTTCCCTAACCCAGCTCTCCACAGGGAAAGCCATTTTGAGCATTATACTCAGATATTTTACATCCACTTGTCCTCACCTCCAGGGTCCCCTTAGGAGATGTTGTGTGGAACTATTTGCCAACTTCCAATTTAAGAATATTTAAGAATACTTTATTACGAGTTCTTAAATTTAAAAGAGGACATGTAATTGCGATTGACACAGCTTCAGAATGAGATGCTAATTTCAATATATGCTTTAGGCTAGTCTCATCTTAGAGTCTATCACAATGCATCTTCAGAGCCTAGTTGTAAAAAGTATTACATCGCATCACAGTGGGCTGCAATTCTTTATTTCCTGCACAAGGGCACTGATTCATAACTAAATTTAAGAATCTTTAATTTTAAAAAAAAATAAGCTTTAAGAATTTGGAATGACTTTTATCTAGATCTCCTTAGCATTAGCTCCTAGATGTCCTAGTTCTATTTCTTTTAGTTAAAGCACTCTCCCTCTCCCTTCTCTCCTCCCTCTTTCACACACACACACACACACACACACACTCACACACACACAATTATCTGACATGCCGTGTATAACAGATACTTGAAGAATAACATTTTTAAAAGAAGTTTCTCATCCCTCTCCTCCAAAGCCTGCTCTTTCAACTACAGGAAAATGTTGAAAGATGAATCATTCCCCCTACATAATCTTTTAATCATAAAAGAAATGGCCATTCATTTAAGTAAGAATTTCTGTAACTAATGAACTTTTAGCAAAAATTTCAAGTCTATTGAATTGGAGGTTTATGCTTACCTAGTAGGTAGATCAAAGTTGTAATTTCAACTCATTTACTCTTCAGATCATAATGTGGGATAATTTATGGGAACTCTGGGCTTCTTCTTCAGCTCTGACATGAAGTCACTCAAGCTAACATCATTAAAATGAAGTGATTGCTAGAAAGCACACGGATGGACACAGTGGAGTCCAAACAAGTACTACACTATTCCCTAAGAAGAAACAAATCTAACCTTAAAAAGCATCAGCTGCTTTTTAATTTCTTCCCAGAGAGAGAAAATTATTAGCCAAGATATACAAGAAAAGGAACATGAGTTCCTATCTCCATGGCTTAAGAAGGAAATAAAAATGTTAGAGAGCTACAGTAGAGAACATTGGTAATACAGTGATTTTATTAAAATCCACATTTGAAAAGAAAAAAAAGGGGTCCAGTTCATTTTCCATAACTAACAATTTGAGTGACAAAGCAGCAACATAAGCATTCTACCACACTAGAAAATTTGACACAAACGCCATAGTCCATGCTTCATTCATCCTAAAACATAAGCATATTATGAAAAAAAAAACAGAAAAATTGCTAGGTTAAAAATATTAGCATTTTTCATTTTAGATACATTAATCTTTATACTATATTTAATCACTAATAATATCCCTATATAATTGCTATGAATGTACTGCTTATTTTTAAATTTTACATTCTTTGTTTTATTACCACATTCTTCACTCCCAGACTATTAAAAAAGCATTTAACATAAACACTCTCAGTAAGGAAAAAGAAAACTTCCCAGGAATACACAGTACTATATTTTACAGCTCACAAAATTAACAAAGCAGGCAGTGATAACAACAAATGATACCCTCTAAAACAAAGACACTGGTACACAGTGTTCTCAGTCTTTGCAAGAGCAAAAGGATGGCTGTGAGCCCATGAAAGCAAGTGGGATGATCAGCTGGATACCCAGGGAGACTTAAATTGTGCGTCATAAAACATGCATGGATCCAAAAATCTCTTTCAAAAAGGGGGTCGAGTATGAGTGCATTTTTAAAAGTAGAACCTGCTCTCCTTGGGCCTGAGGCACTCATTATCAGTTGGTGGGGCATCTAGGAAATCATATCCATGTCTCTTAAACCCTAAATACCTCAGGAGTTATATGTTCTGAGACTTCTCATGTCTGCTCAGTCTATCAGCAATGGGAACATGGGAAATAACACATATATATTTTACACATATATATGTAATAGCATTTTATGTTATTTAAAGGTATTCCATCTTATAAGAGTGTTTTACACATAGGAGTGATTTTACTATATTACAAGAAGGGACAGATAAGAGATTCAAATTGTCCTGCTCAGAATAGCTGAAAATATAATCAGGAGGAGGAAAAAAAGAAGTCGATATCTAGTGCCAATATGAGTCTTTAATCATCCTGATGCCTTGCAATAAAGCATTCTAGTGTCCATTTTATAGATGAGAACTACAACGCTTAGGGTGCCCTAAGAAATTCTTACCTACAGAATATGAATCCTCTCTTTTTCTTATGAACATTTCTATTTCTCTTATGTTACCTTGCCTTCAAGTGATACTTGATATCACACACACTTGAACGATCTTGGAAATGCCTAAAATATTTTGTGAATAACTTCAAGATATAGCCCCACCTCTTCAAACGTATCTGGTTCTCTTCTACGGTGTCTTCTATTTTGAACACTGTGGCCCACTGCCTGTTCCATGCTGCAGGATCAGGAAAGTGGGTAGCTTCTTCCATCTATGCTGCCTTCAGCCTAAGCAAATATATAATTTAAACTATGCCTTGCATAATGTATGAAGTTGGAATAAATAGAAAACAGGGGAGGAAGAGTAGGGGCAGTGAGAAAAATGAGGCACAAATGAAGTACTAGGGAGCTTAAAAGCAGCCAGTAATCCACCTGGCAGTCAACTGTGAGCATTTTAAAGGAATATTTAAGTGAGTATAAGTGAGGAATGGGTCATTCATCTAAGACTAGGCCACTTCTCCAAATGTCTTCAACTATGAGAGTGTGAACTAGTATTTATGAATGGGGTAATAGTGAGCAGACCTAAAAAATACACCAAATTAACCATCAGGTTATGGTATCACAATAAATAGAAAATTAACTTAGATACATTTACTACTAGCAAGGGGAAGGAACCAGAGAGAAATACAATTGGAGTAATCTCAAAGAAAATATTTACAGTCTGTTCTATTGATGAATTACATGAAGATGTATATGTATATTTACATATATATACATAAATATGTATAGTATACATTACAATAAATGCATCTATCTTGAAATTAGTGTCATTTCCCCCAGCTTAATGAAAGATCCATTTTAAACAAAACTGATACAGAACCGCAGGCAGCTAGCTGAGCCCAAGGTTGAAAATAAGACCCAGTCATTCCACAGTATACTTTCCCAAAGATGAGGAAAAGCTTTCCTGCCTGCCTGGAGGATGCTCTTTCAACATGTTTTATCATCATGGTGGGAACAAGTTTCCAAAGTTTATAATCTCATCAAAGGAAGCCAAGTGGCAGAGACTTGGCTCCCTGGGGCCTACTAATCAGCAAGGTGGCTTTTCTCTTCTTCCAGTCCGCATTCTTTGTTTTCCAAGGGACATAATTCTCTGCTTTTGAAATGTCCTGAGCCCTCTTAACCCTCAATCAGGTTTGAGGAAGTGATGATCTCTCTGGGATTCTTTCTTTTAAATTCACCCTTTTAAACTAAAGGTTTTAGTTGCAGCCTCAGCTCAAGATATGGACATCATGGCATTTTACAGTCTTAATTAATCATCTGAAATGGGTCACGGTTGTGAGGCCTCCAAAATAATTGCCTTTATTCAGCAACTTTTATTTCAGGTCCTGTCAAACAAGGCTGAATACAAGGTCGTCTGATTCTCTTCACATGTATCCAGTCTTTAAGAACAGGGTCCTATAGAGTAAGTTGTATCGTATCTAAAGGATTCAAAACAAACTCTTCATTTCAGAAGTGAGAAAAGGCCTTGTGACAAATTACCCAGGTGTTTAAGGAGTTTCCTTAGGAAGGTAACTATGAACAGAAGGGATAGGCCTATTAACTTTTTTACTTACACTGAATAGAATGGCAATATTGATTTCCCTTTTTCTTATTTTATCCATTCACATTGTGGGAGGGGAATAGAAATACTCCTCCTTCAAAATAATCAGGAGGCCATTGTCTCTGCAGTGAAACAAAGATACCCGATGAACAGGTGAGTGTCCTTTCCCCACCCACAGCCTCCAGGCTTTGGCTCTCTATCCAAATACCCATCATAAATCAAGCTAGTGTCTTCTCCATAAATCATGAGATTGGTTGCTGAACCCTTAGGTAAAGCAAAAGAGGAAAACCTGCTCGTACCCTATTGAGTTAAAAATCTCAAGTTTTTACCCATTACTTTGATGAACTGGTATTGCTATCAAATCTAGAGTTGATTCAGCCATCATTCTCTCTGCTGTTTGCCAAGAAGTATTGCTGGAGGAACAAACTGTTCCTTGATAAAAATGAAGTGTTGGATTGTACTGTTTATGCCATGAATTATCCTGCTACCTGTTGTAATGTCAGCTATATTGCAACACAGTTAGCCAAGATGGGCCAGACATTGTATGGCTTCAAAGGTCTTCTTACTTTGCTTGTTCAGCTCTCACTTAGGGAAGGCAGTAGCTGAAATCTGAGAAGGAAAAATGCTTCTGAGTTTGTTAGGCACCTCCAAAGACCTCCCAGTTAATTATAGTCTTTATTAAGGGAATGTAACACTATCCCAGTAACACAATAAGGGTCAGTAGTTTCTAAATGATAAAGTTTCCTTTCCTTCTTTCCCAATGCTATAAAGGCATCCTATGTCTGGTATGTTTTCTGGACAATGTATGCAGGACATATTTGGATACTTCTACCTACAAGCACAAGCAAACAGCTGTTCAGCTTCAAGTGATAGATCTCAAAGGCTGCCAGAGAAATAAACACCAAGCCACGGAATGATTCTCATAAATAGCTGATTTATCTCTTGGCAACTTTTCACAGCACCTTCAGCAAACAGGGCACCCGAGCGTGAAAGAGAAATAATTAGGCGCATGCCTTTAAGTGACAGGCTGTAGCATGTACACAGAAGGAAACCTCCTTATTCTCCCACACCCTGCAGCCCACCAGTCTTAATGCCACTTGCAATAACTATCTGCATATGGATTCCAAACAACCTCATACTTTGCAGAAACTCTTTTTATTCCCAGGCCAAAGTTTACTTTCCGGTAATAAAACAAAACAAAACAAAACAAACAAACAAAAAACACCTCAGGATTTATTCCAAATACATTCTGTGCTTGTAACAATCATACCATGCCGTTCTCTTGCTTAGTCAAAGGGAGAGAGAAATGTAATCTTCTCAGACTCTTTGCAGCCCTGCATGAAGAAAACCGTCATGACCTCCTGGCTTTCAAAATGTTTTGAAGTCCTGTAACTATAGGTAGGTGCTGGGTGAAGAGAGTCAATGATCAGGTGGGGACTTTCTGAGAGCCAGATGGTGGCTTAACTACCAGAAAAAAAATATCCAGCTTGCAAATGGACAAGCAGTTTCCCCGCTCATTCTTCTTTTCTAAATTTTATGGAGGTTTTGTGTTTGTGTACGTGCTCACATGTATGCAGGTGCATGTGAACACTCATGCTTATGAGAATACGGAGGCCTGAAGACAACCTCAGGTATTGTCCTAAGCAGCACCATCTACATGGTCTCTCGTTTTGGTGGAGTTCACCATTTAGGCTACACCAGCTTGGCCATCGATCCCAGTCTCTGTCTCATCAATGTGCTACTGTACCTAGTTTTTCTGTTTTGTTTTGTATACGGCTGGCAATCTAACTCTGGTCTTTAGGCTGGCAATGCTTCCCCAACTGAGACAAAAACACATCCTGTGGCCTATGCTGAGTATTTTAGACCCAGTTCACAGAATAATTCTGCCACTTACATGGAATTGGTGATACAGAAAGTAGCAAATGTTGCCAAAATTAAAGACAAGTGATGTAGTAGGAGATGAGAGCTTTCCCAGCATCCCAAAATAGCACCCCCAGCAGGGAGTGATCAGGGATAGTGAAGGTGGGGAAGGGACACCTGAGATTGAGGTTCAGTGGGCTATAACGAGTTTTTTACTTAAATTTTTATTTTTATATTAATTACAGTTTCTTTACTTTGTACCCAGCTGTAGCCCCCTACCTCATTCCCTTACAGTCTCACCCTCCCTCCCTCCCTCCTCTCCTCCCTTGTCCCTCTCCAAGCCCACTGATAGGAGAGGTCCTCCCTTTCCATCTGACTGCTATAGTCACTTTAAGGATATAATTTTCCCAGAAAATATAGTACCTCTTTTGAATGCATGTTTTCTGTTCCTAAACTCCTTAACTGGAATCAAACAATCTTCAAAAAAATATATATTCTGATAATCCTCTGATAATTGAATATTATCCAAACTGAGCTAATATGGATGGCTCTGAGATATTGTAACTTCCTCCTGGTACGGGAGAAGGTGCCTCTTGGGGATCAGGAGCTCAGGATACTTATGAAAGTTAAACTCAGAAAGTTAAAGATTTCACATGGCTCCTTTCCAAAGTTATAAAAGCAGTAAGCAGTTGTTGGAGAGAGAACATTTCTTCAGTAGAAACTATCTGAAACATGGGCAGGGAGATCCCAGGATCTGCTGCCTTTCATCATCACTCACACTGGGGTGGATTTTTCTTTGTTTTGAGTACTTATTTGCTCACATCTCCCCAGAAAGAGGGACACAATTGATACTCTTCAGTAACATATTGCTGATGAAATAGGCTATTGCCAAGGTTTGGGCCTGCTTTTGTAGGTGCGTTGAGGGAGATCTTTGAATTCTCAGCAGGATGTCATTTAGCTGAACACAAATCTGTGTTACCTATGGGAAAATAATGTCACCTTCCAGTGTTTGCATCATAACTACATGCTTCAAAGTGTGTGATATCCAATACTTATAGGCATTTAATACTACTAAAGATGAAGCCATGTGCCCAAGGCTAGTGACAAACCTAGATATGTCCTCTTAATTTAGTATTATTTTCTTTACCCGATGCAAGCTTCAATAAATCACTCTTGAATGGCCAGTTTGTGCCTGATGCATAATGAATAGCCAGCATGTTATCGCACATATACTCAATGCTTCTTACTCTTTCTCCATTTCTCTCCTTGCTTTGAAGTTTTTGCACATAATGTCTTTGTTACAAATAGGAAGCTGGGAATTATCCCTCTTCAGTGCTTACTTTGTTTTTTTCTAAATAATAAAAGAATGTTATCTAGCATTTATTATAGCCTCTAAAATTTGATACGTATCATTCGAATGCCTCACAACTATATTGACGTATACCTGAAGAAGCCCAGAGAGCCTACGTGACTTGCTCATGATAAATGGTGAAGTATGGAGTGCAGTCCATCAGAAGTGTCATTGCTTACGATGCCATTTGCATTGACACCCCACACATTTGTATGTCTAAAATATGGATTTATTAACTAGAATTATGAAGTGAGGAGTCTCTGAGTAAAATTGATTGTGTTTAGGAATGTTTGCTTAGAAGTGATCATCAATCCTTATAAGAAAACACCAACAAGAGACCACCGCAACTTATTCGAGACATGTTGTAAGGTTAAGGATGTTGAGGATGTATGATGTTATTAATTTCAGATTGGCGGTTTATTGAAGATGAAGGCTGGAAGCAGAGGTTTGAAGAATATCCACAGTGACAGAACTATTAAAAAGGGAGAATATTCTTGTGTGCCTCCAGTCGGCCAGCTGTTTCCTTAGTCCTCCCAGGCACAGCCCCATTCTATGGAATGGAGAAGTGTGCACTTTAATATACTGTTACTATATATTGTCATATAATAGCATAGTATGTTCAGCTGACACCAAAACATATAATTTTCCTCCTTAATCGCCTTTCTCCAATTTTTTTTTTAAAAGAGAACCAGGGAAAAATGTTGATAAATGCAGAAAAACAACCAAAGAAATGCAGTGTCATGAAGTTTGGAGAACAGAGGCTTGAGGGAGGGAATGATCAAAAATATCAAACAGGCACCGATGTTACAAAAATGAGGACAATGAGTTGCAGTCATGCTTCAGAAGTTTGATTTTCTTCCTGTGATTAAGAAATTACACAATAACGCCAAGGCCAAGGATTCATTCCTACTTATTGCAAATAAGCTTTACTGAATTCACTAACTTAACTGTTCACCTCCTCAGATTACTCCCAAGACTTGCTTCACTCATATTTAGAGTGAAAGAATGAGACTTTCATAGAAGTAAACAAAAGCTTTACACCAAGTTTGTAGCATCAGTACTAGTGGTGCAGCTTTTTTTGTTGTTGTTTTATTTTTTGAGGTTTTTTTTTTTTCTTACATGAATTTTGCATGACAGTATGTGTCCTCTCCTAAAATGAGTTTAAAATCCCCATGTGGCTTAGCAACTAGACAATGTCATCAAAGACACAGGTATATTCCCTTGTCCCAGTCTGTCACCCTTAGTAAAATAACTCTATCACCAATTTTGATGGCAAGACAGTGATTCTTAGCATACGCAGCATCTTCTAGAAAAGATGAGAGGGACTTTCTTTATATTATGTCAGATACCCTTAGAAACACCCCAGTTCAGAGAAAACAGAAATCAGTGGAGGGGCTATCTCTGTGCTGGAGAGGCTCTCAGGAGTCTATGAGGGTGAGAATAGCTAAGATTTCTAACAGCTGGGGAAATGGAGCTTGAAGTCCTCGCCTCCTGTTGCCAGGTGGGACTTCCAGTGGAGGGAGATCATCAACCCACCCATAAAACCTTCCACCCCAAATCTGTCCTGCATACAAGAAGTGTAGAGATAAAGATGGAGCAGAGATTAAGGGAATGGTAAAGCAAGGACTGGCCCAACTTGAGACCCGCCGCATGGGAGGGAGCCAACCTCTAGCACTATTAATGAGACTCTGCTATGCTTGCAGACAGGAACCTAGCATGATGGCCTTCTGAGAAGCTTCATCCAGCATCTGATGGAAACAAATAAAAGACCCACAGCAAAACAATAGGCCGAGCTCAGGGAGTCTTGTGGAAGAGTGGATAGGGAGGATGGGGTAGGGGGGGTTAGGGAAGGATTGAGGTAGCCAGAGGGGTCAAGCACGCCACAAGAAGATGTACAGAGTAAACTAACCGGGGCCTGAAGGGGCTCACCGAGACTGAACCACCAACCGTACTATGCATGGGCAGGACCTAGACCCCTTTTACCTATGCAGCAGGTGTGCAGCTGTTCTTTATGTGGGCCCCTAACAATTGGAGTGGCTGTCTCTGACCCAGTTGCCTGCCTTTGGATCCCCTTCCCCCTAGCTAGGTGGCCTTGTCTGGATTCAGTGGGAGAGGATGCACTTAGTCCTGCGTCGACTTGATGTGACAGGATGGGTTGTTACCCCTTTTCTGAGAAGAAGGGGAAGAGGGTGAAGGAAGGGGAGTGAGGGTGGGTCTGGGAGAGGAGGATGGAGGCTGCTGCAAACAGTCTGTAAAGTGAATGAATGAATAAATAAACAAATGAAAACAAACGAACTATCCCAATTAACATCACTTCCGCCCTTTTAGACCAGATAAAATGCCTACATTTTAGCTCAGCTATTTTTCAAAACTGGGGATTGTGCCACCCACCTGCAGAGACATTCATCCATATCTGAAAATACTTTTTGTCACAACAAAAGGAGTGATGTTAGAATGTTTGTGTTGAGGTCAGAGACACTGCTCAATATCCTCCAGGGCACAGAACACTTCTCTGCAAGGAGTTAGCCTGCTCAAAATGTCAGTAGTGCTAAAGCTGAGCTGTCTTGTCACTGATTATTTAAAAATGTGTAAAACAGAAGAACTATTCATCTGGCACTTTGTCACAAGGAAAAGTTGTACTGGGAGGATGACTTTGGGGTAAAAAAAGCAGCACTCTCTCCTGAAAAGTCTAATATGGGACTTCCCTACGGAGATGCAAGGGAAATGAGGTTGTCAAACAAGAATTTGCTAGGAAGTAACTGAATTTTGTTGGGTTTGTTGGTGAAATGACAGGTGGCAGAGTAATGGCAGAGAAAGCCATGAAAGAAGCCCTGAGGTCAGAAATGGAAACTGATAACTTCCTTTATTCTAATTCAATCCACCCATAAACTTTGCAACAAAGTATCATTCCCACCAATTGAGTGATATGGATTAAATTGTGTAGCCCAAAATTTACACACATCACATTCCTAGCCCCTGCTAGCTCAGAATGTGGCATTATGTGGAGGATAGCGTTTTTACAAGAAAACTGGGTAGAAGACAGGTCATTAATGTATGCCCTCACTCAATATGACTGGTGCCCTTATATATAAGAAAAAAAATAGTCACAGAACTAGGTATACATGGAAAATAATACACAAAGACCAGGGAAAACGTGGTGACCTTCAAGCCAAGGAGAAGGATTAAGAAGATACTTTTATGACCCCATTTCTCTTTGTAGTGCCTTCTGATTTGGGTTGGAAAAAAAAATCAGTTTTTGCAGACAAATAGGTGCCTCTTTTGGAGCTGAAGGAAAAAATATCACAGGAGGTGAGAAGTATCCTTACATGTCCATGGAGCACAGGACTCAGAGATGGGTCTCTTGCTACTGAAGTTGCTTTAACACTTGTGGGTGATTTCTAGGTCCCTTCGGGAAAGCCTTCAAATCATGAAATTTGCAGGTAAATGGTGGGATCTGGAAAAGATCATACTGAGTGAGTTATTCCAGCAGCAGAAAGATGCAGACGGTGTATACTGACTCATATAGACATATAATATAGGATAAACCTACTAAAATCTGTACACCTAAAGAAACTAATCAAGAGGCAAACTAATCTTTGCCTCCAGAAAGGCAAAGAAGATAGACACCAGAAGAAAGCGAAAAGAGGGAACAAGTCAGGAGCCTGATACAGAGGACCTCTGAAAGGCTCTGACCTGCAAGATATCAAAGCAGATGATGAGACTTATGGCCATCTGTTGGGCAAAGTGCAGGGAATCTAAGGAAAGATGTGGAAAACAGTAAGATCTGGAGATAACAGGAACTCCACAAGAAGAGCAACAGAACCAAAGAATCTGAGCACAGGGGTCTTTCCTGAGACTGATACTCCAACCAAGGACCATGCATGGAAATAACCTAAGACCCCTGCACAGATGTAGCCCATGGCAGTTCAGTATCCAAGTGGGTTCCATTGTAATAGGAACAGGGACTGTCTCTGACATGAACTGATTGGCCTGCTCTTTAATTACCTCCTCCTGAGGGGGAAGCAGCCTTACCAGGCCACAGAAGAAGACAATGCAGCCACTCCTGATGAGACCTAATTGACTAGGGTCAGAAGGAAGGAAAAGAAGACCTCCCCTACCAGGGGACTTGGGGAGGGCATGCATGCAGAGGGTGGAGGAAGGGAGGGATTGGGACAGGAGGAGGGAGGGAACCACAGGGGCGATACAAAGTGAATAAAGTGTAATTAATAAATTAATAAATTTTTATTTGATTTTTTTAAAAACAGAAGATACTTCCTTCTCTGTCTTCAGAAAAAGACAGCATTTGTCCATACCCAAATCTCATACCTCAGTTTTCCATGACAAGAAGTATTCACTATTTAAACCACACATTTGTGGTTCTTTGTGGTGGAATCTCTGAAGGTAACTGATTTCTTTTCTTTTGAGGTGGATGGAGAAACAAGAGATAGCATTAAGATAAATTAGTACAGATCATGACCAGTTTGAAGCCACTATCCCATGAAAACAGAAATATCATGAAGTTACTATGGCACAACTTAAACACTAAGACAGCTAGATACAATTTATACATTTGGTGAACACACAATTTGACAATTAAGAAACAGAGTATGGTGAAAAAAAAATCAACTGAGAATTGAGTTTTAAATGTTGAATATACAAGCAAAGCTCAGAATGTTAACCTGTCTGTGACACAGTTCCTCTCAAGTAGTTACTTGGCCTCATTGATAACAGAGATGCAACTTCTTCTTCTTTTTTTTTTTTTTTTACATTTTTTATTACAAGTTATTTACTTTGCATCCCAGCTGTAGCCTCCTCCCTCATTCCCTCCCAATCCTGCCATTCCTCCCACTTCTCCTCCCATGCCACTGATCAGTCCACTGATAGGGGAGGTCCTCTTCCTCTTCCATCTGGGCCTACCTTATCAGGTCTCATTGTCTTCTACTTGGCCTACATTGTCTTCCACTTAACGTGGTAAGGCTGCTCCTCCATTAGAGGGAAGTGATCAAAGAGCTAGCCACTGAGTTCATGTCAGAGACAGACTCTGTTCCCCTTACTAGGGTACACACTTGGACACTGAGTTGCTATGGGCTACATCTATGCAGGAATACTAGGTTATCTCCATGAATGGTCCTTGGTTGGAGTATCTGTCTCAGAAAACATTCCTGGGCCCAGATATCTTGGTTCTGTTGCTCTCTTTATGGAGCTCCAGTCCCCTCCAGGTCTTTATATCTCCTTCTTCTTTCATAAGGTTTCCTGCACTCTGCCCAAAGTTTGGCTATGAGTTTCAGCATCTGTTTTGATACCTTGCTGGGTAGAGTCTTTCAAAGGCCCTCTGTGGTAGGCTCCTGTCTTATTCCCTGTTTTCTCCCTCTTCTGAGGTCAAACCCATTTGCCTTTCTGAATGATGATTGAGCATCTTATCCAGGGTTCTCCTTCTTGCTTAGCTTCTTTAGGTGTATAGATTTTAGTATGATTATCCTATATTATATGTCTAGTATCCACTTATAAGTGAATGTGAGACACATTTATACCATACATGTCTTTCTGCTCCTGGGATACCTCACTCAGGATGCTCTTTCCTAGTTCCCACCATTTGCCTGCACATTTCATTATTTCCTTGTTTTTAACTGCTGAGTAGGATTTCATTTTGTAAATGTGCCATAATTTCTGTATCCATTCCTCAGTTGAGGAACATCTGGGTTGTTTCCAGATTCTGGCTATTATAAATAAAGCTGCTACGAACATGATTGAACAAACATCCTCATTGTATACTTGAACAAATGCCAGGTTACAGTCTAGGAAAGGATCTTCACCCACCCTATATCTGAGGGCGAATATCCAGAATATATAAAGAACTAAAGAAGTTAAAAAGCCACAAATCAAGTAATCTAATTAGAGCTAAACAGAGAATTCTCTGTATAGGAATATAGAATGGCACAGGAACACTTAAAGAAATGCTCAACCTCCTTAGTCATTAGGGAAATGCAAATGAGATTTCACCTTACATCCATCAGAATGGCTAAGATCAAAACGTCAAGTGACAAAACATGCTGGAAAGAATGTGGAGAAAGGAGAACCCTCCTCCATTGCTGGTGAGAATGTAAACTTGTGCAACCACTTTGGAAATTGATCCAATGCTTTCTCAGATAATTAGGAATAGTGCTTCCTCAAGATCCAGCTATACCACTCCTAGTCATATATCCAAAAGATACTCAAGTACACAACAAGGACATTTGCTCAACCATGTTTGCAGCAGCTTTATTCCTAATAGCCAGAACCTGGAAACAACCCATATGTCCATCAATGGAGAAATGGATACAGAAATTGTGGTACTTTTACACAATGGAGTACTATTCAGCAATTAAAAACAAGGAAATCATGAAGTGTTCAGGCAAATGGTGGAATCTAGAAAAGATCATCCTGAATGAGGTATCCCAAAAGCAGAAAGAAACACATGGTATATACTCACTTATAAGTGGATATTAGACATATAATATAGGATAAACATAGTAAAATCTGTACACCTAAAGAAGCTAAGCAAGAAAGGAGACCTTGGGTAAGATGATCAATCCTCACTAAGAAAGACAAATGGGGCGGACATTGGAAGGAGGAGAAAACAGGAAACAGGACAGGAGCTTAACACAGAGAGTGTCTACCCAGCAGTGTATCAAAGCAGATGCTGAGACTCATAACCAAAATTTGGGCAGAGTACAGGGAATTTTAAGAAAGAATAGGGAGCTAGTAAGACCTGGAGAGGACAGGAGCTCCACAAGGAGAGCGAAAGAACAAAAAATTCTGAATACAAGGGTCTTTTCTGAGACTGGTACTCCAACAATGACCATTTATGGATAAAATCTGACCCCTGTTCAGATGTAGCCCATGACACCTCAGTATCCAATTAGGTTCTTTAGAAAGGGGAACATGAACTCTGACATGAACTCTGTGGCTAGCTCTTTGATCACTTCTCCCTGTCCTCTTGTCAGGCCACAAAGAAGGACAATACAGCTAGGCCTGATGAGACCAGATAAGCTAGGTCAGATGAGAGGAAGGGAGGGTGGTATTGGGAGGGAATGAGGGAAGGGGCTACAGGTGGGATTAAAAAAATGAATAAACTATAATTAATACAAAAAATAAAATTAAAAAAAACTGAAAAAATGGGGTACAGAGCTAAACAAAGAATTTTCAATAGAGGAATATCAAATAACAGAGAAACACTTAAAGAAATGCTCCTGTGCCAATGAGTTCTAGGCTCTTCCCTACTTTTTCTTCTAACCAATTTAGTGTGTCTGGTTTTATGTTGAGGTCTTTAATCCACTTGGACTTTAGTTTTGTGCAGGGTGATAAATATGGATCTACTTGCATTTTTCTACATGTAGACATTTAATTAGAAAAGCACCATTTGCTGAAGATGAGAAATAGAAAGACACACACACTTATAAGTGGATATTAGACATAAAATATAGGATAAACATAGCAAAATCTGTATACCTGAAGAAGCTAAGCAAGAAGGAGGATCCAGGGTAAGATCCTCAGAAAGACAAACGGGATGGACATGGGAAGAAGGATATATAGGGATTAGGACAGGAGTCTACCACAGAGGGCCTCTAAAACAATCTACACAGCATTATATCAAAGCAGAGGCTGAGACTCATAACAAATTTTAGGCAAAGTGCAGGGAATCTTATGAAAGAAGAAGGAGTAGTAAGACCTGGAGAAGACAGAAGCTCCACAAAGATAGCAACAGAACCAAAATAATCTGGGCACAGGGGTCTTTTCTGAGACTGATACTCCAAACAAGGACCATTCATGGAGATAACCTAGAAAACCTGCACAGATGTAGCCCATGGCAGCTCAGTATCCAAGTGGGTACCTTAGAAAGGGGAACAGGGACTGTCTCTGACATGAACCCAGTGGCTGGCTCTTTAATCACCTTCCCCTGAAGGGGGGTTAGCCTTGCCAGGCCACAGAGGAGGACAATGCAGCCAGTCCTGATGAGACCTGATAAGGTAGGGTCAGATGGAAGGGGAAGAGGACCTCTCCTATTAGTGGACTTGGACAGGGACATGGAAGGAGAAGAGGGAGGAAAGGTGAGGTTGGGAGGGAATGAGGGATGGGGCTACATCTGGGATACAAAGTGAATAAACTGTAATTAATATAAAAATAAAATTTTCCGAAGGGACAAGATGGCGGCGATAGGAGAACACTGCGTCTGAGGAGCAGGACAACATTTTCCATACAGTGACCAAGATACTGAACTCTGGGCCCTAAAACAACAGCGACCGTGTTTCCCAGGTGAGAGGAAACCCCCACGGCATGGGAACCAGTCAGGTCCATGCTCAGGCCACCCAGCCAGAACCCAGAAGAGATCACTGGTCACGCAGGCACTAGGTCACCAGACCAAAGCCACATGCCTGCGTGTCCTGATCACCTTCCCAGGCTGATCAGTGGGCACAAAAATCACCAGAGACTGGGAGTTCCAGTCATGAGAAAAACCCACAGGGAAGAAAAGAAACGGTACTGACTTGGGTCACCCAGTCTTTCCCTGGAAAAAGTCTCACAGACCTGCAGGTACAAGCCACCATCACTGAAATGGGCTCCAGCCGCGAGCACAGGCAGTTGCTACGTGCCAGCTTTCCTGCACAGTCAGAGCTGTGCACCCCAGGGCAACAGAGACTGGAAGTCCCTGTCGGGAGAAAGCCCCACAGGTAAGGAAGGAAACGGTATTGACTTGGGTCACCTAGTCTTTCCCTGGAAAAAGTCTCGCAGACCAGCAAGTAGGAGCCACCATCACTGAACTGGGCTCCAGCTGAGAGCACAGACAGTTGCTACATGCCCAGCTCCTCAACACAGACAGAGATGTGTGCCCCAGGGCACCAGAGACTGGGAGTCACTGTCAGGAAAAATCTTCACAAGGAACAAAGCAAAGGGGACTGACTTAGGCCACCCAGTATATACCTGGAAAAGGACCCGCAGACCTGCCCAACCCAGGGACCTGCTGTGCACCAGATAACCTGCTGTTACCAGAAGAGCCGTATCCACCCACCACAGATTATGGCTTGGGTATTGGGGCACAGAGCCCCAACCTCAGATGTACAGAAGCCCAGAATCCCCGAGATCAATCCCCATATACTGCTCCAAAGGGCAACCAGTTACCCCTAACAAAACTGACCAAACCACAGGACACACAGGTTATAGCAGCAGATCACTAAATTTACAGCAAGAAACACAGAAGCAGGGCAGCTGTCTTCAGGACTTCTCCAGGTGAGAGGAGAACCCTCTCTACTAACAAGGGCCACAGTAAGCACTCAAGTCTCTATGCCTGAGGTGAGCAGCGGCATCTCCTGAAAAACACCAGCCATACAGCTACTATACCCAAAAAGCTGAGGCTTCCTTCAGGAAAAACCATCATCCTGCCAAGGGGATTCTCTCCACCACAGGATCCCAGGAATCACCAGAAACTAACTCCAAACACCTAAGATAGCCCAATGGGTAAAGGCCAGTGTAAAAGCTCAACCAACAAAAGACAGAGCAATATGGCATCTCCAGGACCCAGTGATCCAGGGGCAAGTAGCTCTGGACACCCTAGCATAATTGAAATTCAAGAAGATGACCTAACATCTATGCTCTTGAAGAGGATAACAGAGGAAACAAATAAAATGCATAAAGAACTAGAGGAAGATAAACTCAAACAGATTATGGCCATCCTTAAAGAAATATAGAAAGTTGCAGCCAAACAGTTTATGGCCTTTAGAGAGGAAATGCGTAAATCACTGAAAGAAATAAAAGGAACAGAGGATTATTCAAACAAACAGCTGAAGGAATTGAAGGAAAAACAGGACAACACAGTCAGACAGGTGAAGGAAATCAATAAAACGGCTCAAGATCTAAAGAGAGAATTGGAAAAATTTAAAAAAACACAAATGGAGGAAATTGTGGAGAGAAAGAACTTAGGGAAGTAAACAGGAACTACAGAGGTTAGCATAACCAATAGGTTAGAAGAGATGAAAGAAAGAATCTCAGGTGTGGAAGATACAATGGAAGAAATAGATGTATCTGTCAAAGAAAATGTTAAATCTAAAAAATTCCTGACACGGACCATCCAAGAAATTCAAGACAACATAAAAAGACAAAACCTAAGAATAATAGGAATAGAGGAAAACGAAGATTCCCTGCTCCAAGGACCAGAAAATATCTTCAACAAAATCATTGAAAAAATTTTTCCCTACTTACAGGAGAGGCCATAGGAATACAAGAGGCCTAGAGAACACCCAATAAATTACACCAAAAAAGAAAATCCTCCTGACACATGATAATCAAAACAGTAAGCATACAAAACAAAGAAAAAAATACTAAAAGCTGCAAGGGAAAAAGAACAAATAACATATAATGGCAAACCCATTAGAGTCACACCTGACTTTTCAACAAAGACTATGAAAACCAGAAGGGCCTGGATGGATATCATGCATACCCTAAGAGAACACAGATGTAAACCCAGGCTACTATACCCAGCAAAACTCTCAGTCCTCATAGACGGAGAAAACAAGATATTCAATGACAAAAACAAATTTCAACAATACCTACACACAAATCCAGTGTTACAAAAGACACTAGAAGGGAAAACACAACCCAAGAAAACTAGCTACTTTCAAGAAAACACAGGAAATAATTAACCTCACTACAGTAAAACAAAAAGCAACAAAGCACACAACCTCATGACCACAGCCAACATCAAAATCAAAGGACCTAACAGCCACTGGTCATTAATCTCTCTCAACATCAATGAACTCAATTCTCAAATAAAAAGACACAGACTAACAGAATGAATGCATAAACAAAACCCAGCAATCTGTTGCATACAAGTATCACACCTTAGCCACAAAGATAGACACTACCTGAAAGTAAAAGGTTGGAAGATGGATCTCCAAGCAAATGGACCCAAGAAGCAAGCAGTAGTAGCCATTCTATATATCTGATAAAATAGACTTTCAACCAAAATTAATAAAAAGAGATGGGGAAGGACACTTCATACTCATCAAGGGAAAATTCCACCAGGAAGATATCACAATCCTGAACATCTATGCTCCAAATACAAGGGCACCCACATTTGTAAAAGAAACAATGATAAAATTTAAACCACAAATAGATCCCCACACATTAATAGTGGGAGACTTCAACACCCCACTCTCAACAAAGGAAAGGTCAATGAAACAGAAATTAAACAAAGAAACAATGTCTCTAACAGACGTCATGAATCAAATGGACTTAACAGACATTTATAGAACTTTACACCCAAACACAAAAGAATTTACCTTCTTCTCAGCACCTCATGGAACTTTCTCCAAAACAGACCATATAGTTGGTCACAAAGAGAGCCTCAACAGATACAAGAAGATTGAAATGATCCCTTGTGTCCTGTCTGATCACCATGGAATAAAGTTGGACCTCAACAACAAGAGAAATAGCAAAAAGCCTACACACACACGAAAATTGAACTTACTACTAAATGACAGCTGGGTCAGGGAAGAAATAAAGAAAGAAATTAAAGTCTTCCTAGAGCGCAATGAAATTGAAGACACAACATACCCAAACTTGTGGGATATAATGAAAGCAGTGCTAAGAGAAAAGTTCATAGCACTAAGTGCCTTCAAGAAGAAATTTGAGACAGTTCATTCAAACAACTTAATGGCTCACTTAAAAACCCTAGAAAAAGAAGAAGCAGACACACCAAAAAGGAGTAGATGGCTGAAAATAATCAAACCTAAAGCTGAAATCAATCAATTAGAAACAAATAAAACAATTCAAAGAAGCAAAGAAACCAAGAGCTGGTTCTTTGAGAAAATCAACAAGATTGACAAACCCTTAGCCAAGCTAACTAAAGGCAGAGAGACACCACCCAAATCAACGAAATCAGAAATGAAAAAGGGGACATAACGACAGACACTCAGGAAATCCAAACAATCATTAGGACTTACTTCAAAAGTCTATATGCCACAAAATTTGAAAATCTAAATAAAATGGACAATTTTCTTGATCGATTCAACTTACCAAAGGTGAATCAGGACCAGGTAAATCAATTAAATAGTCCTATATCCCCCAAGGAAATAGAAGCAGTCATCAAAAGTCTCCCATCCAAAAAAAGCCCAGGACCAGATGGTTTTAGCACAGAATTCTGCCAGAACTTCAAAGAAGAGTTAACTCTAGTTCTCTTCAAACTATTCCACAAAATAGAAACAGAAGGAACATTGCCAAACTCACTCTATGAAGCCACAGTCACCTTGGTACCTAAACCTCACAAAGACACCCCCCCCCAAAAAAAAAAGAGAATTTCAGGCCAGTCTTCCTTATGAACACTGATGCAAAAATACTCAACAAAATACTTGCAAACCAAATACAAGAACACATCAAAGATATCATCCACTATGACCAAGTAGGCTTCACCCCAGGTATGCAGGGATGGTTCAATATACGGAAATCCATCAATGTGATCCACCATGTTAACAAACTGAAAGAGAAAAACCACATGATAATCTCCCTAGATGCTTAAAAAGCATTTGACAAAATCCAACATCCATTCATCTTTAAAGTATTGGAGAGATCAGAGATACAAGGCACATATCTAAACATAGTAAAGGCAATATACAGCAAGCCTATAGTCAACATCAAACTGAATGGAGAGAAACTTAAAGCAATACCACTGAAATCAGGGACAAGACAAGGTTGCCCACTCTCTCCATATCTCTTCAACATAGTTCTGGAAATCCTTGCTAGAGATCAATTGCTAAGAAAATTGCAGGAGATCAAGGGGATACAAATTGGAAAGGAAGGAGTCAAATTATCGCTATTTGCAGATGATATGATAGTATTCGTGAGTGACCCCAAAAACTCCAGTAGGGAACTCCTACAGCTGATAAATACCTTCAGCAAAGTGGCCGGATACAAAATTAACTCAAAAAAGTCAGTAGCCCTCCTGTATACAAAAGACAAAAAGGCTGATAAAGAAATTAGGGAAATAACACCCTCACAATAGCCACAAATGACATAAACTCCCTTGGTGTAACCCTAACCAAGCAAGTCAAAGACTTGTATGAAAAAAAATTTAAGTCTCTGAAAAAAGAATTAGAAGAAGATATCAGAAGATGGAAAGATCTCCCTGCTCATGGCTTGGCAGGATTAACATAGTAAAAATGGCCATCTTACCAAAAGAAATCTACAGATTTAATGCAATTCCCATAAAATTACCAACACAATTCTTTACAAACCTGGCAAGAAAAATTCACAACTTCATATGGAATAACAAGAAACCCAGAATTGTTAAAACAATCCTCTACAATAAAAGATTTTCTGGAGGTATCTCCATCCCTGATCTTAAGCTGTACTATAAAGCAACAGTTTTAAAAATGCATGGTACTGGCACAGAAACAGAATGCTAGATCAATGGAACCGAACAGAAGACCCAGAAAAAAATCCACGCACTTATGGACACCTGATCTTTGACAAAGATACCAAAACCATACAATGGAAAAAAGATAGCATCTTCAACAAATGGTGCTGGTCTAACTGGATGTCTACATGTATAAAAACGCAAAGAGATCCATATTTATCACCCTGCACAAAACTAAAGTCCAAGTGGATCAAAGACCTCAACATAAAACCAGACACATTAAATCGGTTAGAAGAAAAAGTGGGGAAAAACCTAGAGCTCATTGGTAGAGGAGACAACTTCCTGAATAGAACATCAACAGCACAGGCTCTAAGATCAACACTCAATAAATGGGACCTCATGAAACTGAAAAGCTTCTGTAAAGCAAAGGACACCATTATCAAAACAAAGCGACTGCCTACAGATTGGGAAAGAATCTTCACCAACCCTTTATCTTACAGAGGGCTAATATCCAGTATATATAAAGAACTAAAGAACCTGAAAAGCAGCAAACCAAGTAATCCAATTTTTGAAAAAAATGGGGAATAGAGCTAAACAGAGAACTCTCTGTAGAGGAATATTGAATGGCAGAGAAACACTTAAAGAAATGCTGAATGTCATTAGCCATCAGGGAAATGCAAATCAAAACGACCCTGAGATTTCACCTTACACCCATCAGAATGGCCAAGATGAAAAACTCAAGTGACAACACATGCTGGAGAGGTTGTGGAGAAAGGGGAACCCTCCTCCACTGCTGGTGGGAATGTAAACTTGTACAATCACTCTGGAAATCAATCTGGCACTTTCTCAGACAAGATCCAGCCATACCACTCCTAGGCATATATCCAAAAGAGTCTCAAGTACACAATAAGGACATTTGCTCAACCATGTTTGTAGCAGCTTTATTTGTAATAGCTAGAAGCTGGAAACAGCCCAGTTGCCCCTCAACTGAAGAATGGATGCAGAAATTGTGGTACATCTACACAATGGAATATTACTCAGCAATGAAAAACAAGGGAATCATGAAATATGCAGGTAAATGGTGGGAACTGGAAAGGATTATCCTGAATGAGCTGTCCCAGAAGCAGAAAGACACACACGGTATATACTCACTCATATACTAGACGTAGAATATAGGATAAACATACTAAAATCTGTACACCTAAGGAAGCTAATCAGGAAGGAGGACTCTGGCTAAGATGCTCAATCCCCATTCAGAAAGGCAAAGAGGATGGACATCGGAGGAGGGAGAAAACAGGATAGAGGACAGGAGCTTACCACAGAGGGCCTGTGAAAGGCTCTACCCTGCATGGTATGGTGCCAGATGCTGAGACTTATGGCCAAACTTTGGGCAGAGTGCAGGGAATCTTATGAAAGAAGTGGGAGACAGTAAGATCTGGAGAGGACAAGAGCTCCACAAGGACAGTGACAGATCCTAAAATCTGGGCATAGGGGCCTTTTCTGAAACTGCTACTCCAGCCAAGGACCACTCATGGAGATGGCCTGGAACTCCTGCACAGATGTAACCTATGACAGCTCAGTATATAAGGGGCCTCCATAGTAATGGGGACAGGGACTGTCTCTGACATGAACTGATTGGCCTACTCTTTAATCACCTCCCCCTGATGAGGGAGCAGCCTTACCAGGCCACAGAAGAAGACAATGCAGCCACTCCTGATGAGACCTGATTGACTAGGATCAGAGGGAAGGGGAGGAGAACCTCCCTTTTCAGTGGACTGGAAGAGGGAGATGGGTGGGGAAGGGGGAGGTAGAATTGGGAGGGGAAGAAGGAGGGAGGTACAGGGGAAATACAAAGTGAGTAAACTCTAACTAATAAAATAAGAATAATTAAATAAAAATAAAATAAAAATTTAATAATAAAAAAGAAATGTTCAACATCCTTAGTAATTAGGGGAATGCAAATCAAAATGACCCTGAGATTTCACCTCACACCCATCAGAATGGCTAAGATAAAAAAACTCAAGTGACAACACATGTTGGAGAGGATGTGGAGAAAGGGGAATCATTCTCCACTGCTGGTGGGAATGTAAACTTGTACAATCACTTTGGAAATCAATCTGGTGCTTTCTCAGACAATTAGTAATAGTGCTACCTCAAGATCCAGCTATAGCACCCCTAAGCATATAGGCAGATGAAACTTCTTAAAGTAGTCATTATCACTTTTAAAAACCTTGCAGAGTATACTGAAGAATGCAGGATAAACCACGCAAAAGCAAGGGACCCTACATTAGCATCACCTAGCCTGCTAGGTCTCACTTAATCATCATAATCTTCTCAAAGGGATTTCATGATTAGCCATGGTATCCCCATTATACAGATGCAAAGAGTGAGTTTTACTGGGTCAGAGACTTCAAACAAGATGATTTAGCTAACAAAGGCTATCCAGCCCTGAAGCTCACCTGCTAAGCACAATTGAGTTCCTTCTTATCACTTTCTTATGAAAGAAAATAGGAAAGCAATTCTGCAACGTCTCTCAGAACTGAAAGAAGTACAAGTTATCAGTAACTGTGGTTTTATCTGAGCACACAGCTTTTGGAGATTGGCTTGCCAAGCTCTAATTCCTTCATGCTGCACTCAAATAAAGGAGACCTGGTATTTAGGCCTTGGGGGAAAATAACAATTAGTTTTAGGAAAACATGGGAATTGTCTCCTGTGACATTTAGCAAGCAGCCAGGCTAAGAACTTGGTAGGCTGGACAGAAAGGACACATTAAGAGCTGAGAGACAGAATGGTTTTCTCCCGCTGCCCTCTCTCCTTCCATGCAAGGGCACAGCTGGTGGGTAGCCTGAATCCCAGGCAATATTGTTTTTCTGACCTCAGGCTTTAGTCCATATGGCACTGGCCCCCTAACTAGAAAAGGAAATTTTCAACTAGATTGAAAATCAGGTTTATATATACATAGTGTTGACGAAGGCATTACAGGAATAAGAACCATTTGTTAACTTGTAACTTAGTGAGATGCCCTATAAGGAGGGAGCTTCAAGAAGCCAGGAAAGTGCCTGCTTGCTGTTTGCTCAACACTAATCCCTCAGATCCATGGCCTGAAACCAGAAAAAGGACAAATTACATGACTCTTGAGGAGTTTATTTTTCCAGATGGCCAACCTGAAGCTATAATTCACTAACAAATTAAATCTCCTACAAAAAAAAAAAAAATCTACCCTGATCATGTCTTTAATAAAAAGCACAAAGTGTGCTTCTTGAACCAATTGTTTGAAAATGTGGAAGACGCTGGAGAGAGCACTGAAGGGGAGCCTTTGCCAGATATTGGGTTTCATCTTTCATGTTTGGTCAGTTGGTAAGAAAACAAAGATGTGGAAACCACTTTCCAGTTTTCTCAGTGACTGCTGCTTATATTTGTCTAATTCTTCAAAGACAGTTCTTGCCTTACTATCTCAATAAAGTCAAGCTGCTTTTTGTTTCTAGCCCAGTGAGCTGATATTTTTTAATATTTCTTCCTGGCAAGGAAATATATAACTGTATGTGGTGGATAATGTACAATAATGTACATACACACGTGTACACACATACTGCCCGTAGGTAGAAAGTGAGGATATACTAGAAATAATAAAGGAAGATAAATATCAATTCACCATAATGTTTTACTGGTAAGGTTAATTATCATAATCCTTTGCTGTATCAATCTTATTTTTTTGAAAGCATACTTATATTAAGCATCAGAGAGAGGAAGAGAGATGCGCTGGAACTCAGAATCCTCTTCACAGCACTGGTAGTAATGGTGATAGCTCTAATTTAATTCAAGAAATGTTTATTGTGTGCCTTGGAAAAGGCTAAGCTCTTTTCACATATTTGTGCATTTAACCTTCCTAAAATTACATGGAATTGGAATTTCCATTATACAGGTAATAAAACAGGTTTAGAAGATCTTGCTATTGGTGGAAAAAAACCAGAACTCACACCTATACATCTAATGCCTGTGTTCTGTCACTCTCTGTACAGCCTGTCTCACCCACATATGGAGGATTCAGAAAAAGACTCTCTTCTTTCATTGAACTTTCCAACTAATAAAGGAAACAGACATAAAAAAAAAAAAAAACAAGAAGAAGGAGAAGAAAAAGGAGGAGGAGGAAGAGAAGGAGGAGGAGGAGGAAGAGGAGGAGAAGGAGGAGAAGAAGACAAAGACCAAGAAATACAGAATGATAAGAGTATGTGCTAGACAGGAATTGTGAAAGATTTCCTGGTGGTTCAAAAAGGGAGGGAGGGACTGGGAGGGAATGAGGGATCGGGACACGGCTCGGGTACAGAGTTAATAAAATGTAACTGATAAGAAAAAAATAAAAATAAATAAAAATAAAAAAAATAAATTATAAAAAAAAGATTATAGATTAGCTTATTAAAGTACTTTTAATAAAACAAAAAACAAACAAACAAAAAAAAAATAAAGTGATCTCCTCTGACCCCTACTGGAGAGAGGATGGAAAATGTTTACAGGCAAAATAGGCATCCATACAGAATATACCCTTTTCTCAAACCTAAAGGACACTCTATCCAGGTTTCATCTAACAGAAGTGCTTGTTTAAGTGATTATTTTACCCTGGGATTCAATTCTTAAGGTTTTACAGCAGTGTCCTGGAAGAGTCTTCCAGACACAACAGGACCAATGCACACATGAACTCTCAGAGTTTGACATCACAAACTGGTCTGCCCAGGATCAAGCCTGGCCATGCCCCACCACAGAGGGGGGGAAGAGAACATGGGGTCACACCCCGAAGCAAGAAGCTATTTGCAAATGATACCTGCTATCAAAGGTAAAATTTGTTTTCTCAAGTGAGGTGTCACTGTGTATATCAACCACACACCCAGAAATAGTTGGTCAAGACAAAACAAATGCCACGGGTTTTTGTGGCCTGTTGTTTTCACTTTGTTTGTTTTTGACTTATTGGATTTTTTTTTGTTTGTTTCTTTGTTTTGCTTTTGGTTTTGATCAGCTTTTTTTTTTTAAGAGAGGAAGAAAAACAAAATTGTAGGGGAGGTAGGCAGAATTGGAAATGGGAAATAAACATGATCAAAATATTATATGGAAAAAAATTAAATAAGATAGAATAAAATAACATTTAAAATTTCTGATTAAAAGATAGAAAAAAATCTACACTTGTCTGAATGTAAGAATAAGAATAAGGGTTCAGAATAGAATTAGAAATTGTATTGGATTAAGATGGTGGTGATTTCCTCTCTAGGGTCTATAACCTCTCCAGCCATAGGTAGTGATTAGGTTTAGAGTACGAGGCTTGAACTTTTGATCTAGTGGGACTTAAGTTAACCCCAGATTGCACCACTGGGCATAGCTTACAGGGCTTGTCATTGATGTGGCTGTAGACTTTACAACTGGGCAGGACTATTGATCCCTTAACTCCTGCGCGGCTTGCACAGTACCTTCAGCTACTATGAGAACTAGCTCTCACAGAAGAGATTTCCAGGACAGTTCCAGATTCTTCCAAGTCCTATGTCTGCTGCGTGTGGGGATTTCAAAAAGCGGTCTTACCTTCCAGCTCTGCGAGGGCAATGGCTATAGACTATATCATTTTGGCATTTTCTTGGACTCCCCTCACCAACAACTTAAGAGAAAGTTTCTCATGACTGATTGGGGTTTTTATTAGTTGTGGTGGTTTGAACTGGAATAGTTTCAGTAGGCTCATATATTTAGATGTTTGGTCATTAGGGAGTGGCACTACTCCACAGGGATTAGGAGTGGTGGCCTGCTGGAGTAGTTGTGGCCTGCTGGGAGAAAGTGTGCCAATGGGTGTGGGCTTGGGGGTTTCTAATGCTCCAACCAAGCCCCCGCTCTCTCTTCCCACTGCCTGCAGTTCCTTCTCCAGCTCCATCATGCTTCCCGCCATGATGACAATGAACTAAACCTCCAAAACTGTAAGCCAGCCCCAATTAAATGTTTCCCTTTAAGAGAATTGCTATCTATTCATAGGAACATACACTAAGACAATAGTCTATGGTTCTTGGGGAGAACATTATCATCCTATATGGCTTAACTATACAAACAACACACACACACACACACACACACACTATACAATCTTAAGTAAGCTTATAAACTAAGTTACTGTCCTGTGACTTTCTCAAACATCCTTGGTGTTATCTCTTTTTCACTCTTCCTCTACATTGCCTCTCTTCGCTATCTCCACTTAAAGCCCCCCACCTGTTTTCTCCCTTTCTTCCTTCACAGAACCCGTGTTCTACTCTTCCCCTCCTGAAGCTCCTCCTCTCTTTCTCCCTTTATGGTTCCTTTCAATTTTCCTAGCTTCTTTAGTTGCTTTAGATTATATTCTCAAGACTAAAGTTTCAGAGCTAAGATTCACAAATAAGTGAGAAAGCATAACATTTGATTCCCTTCTCCTGGGTTACTTCATTCAGGTCCATCTATTTGCCTGCAAATTTCATGATTTCAGGAATATCATTTGAAAGAAAAAATATTACACAATGTGACTTTGCTATAACATCAACAATAACATTTTTGCATTCGTGAGAGAAATCACCCATTAAAAAAAAAGAACGACATATGAAGCCAAGATCATGGAAGACAAAGGTTAATATTTTGTTCATCAGTATACCTCCAAAATCAAAATTTTATCTGTGCACAATGATAGATAACTGAATTCTGGCTAAGGCAGAAGGATCATAGAGAAACAGTGTACAAACCAGTTTGAAGTCATTCTGGGAGATATAATGAGATTCTCTATTTTAAAATGCCCCCACTTCTTTTATAATGATAACAGGTATATAAATGAATTTTACTGATTAAAGTTTTTCCAAGGATAGATAAATATGAATGTATAAATATGTATGTATGCATGACCATTCACCCCTGTTCTCAGTAATCCTCTAGAAAAAAACACACTACTATCCAGAGTCAGCATACATTAAGGATGAAGAAGATAAAAGTTCTAACATAGAATCCCTGAATGTTCTTTTGAATTGGTAAGTAATTCTGTATTATATACTCAAAACATATCAAAGCACAGCACTAAGAGCCGTCTATTGCCAGTTGTTATTTCCATGTTAAAATGGGCCTCTGAAGATAAGTAATAGGATTTACATCCCTTTCCTCCTGCTTGCTCTACCTCCAGTAAAACATGTGCCCATCGTTTGCATAATATCTTTCTACCCACTGCAGTTCCACTCAATAACTATCATTGCTTGGTGAAGGTAATAGGTATGTTAATAATATTTTTAGGCTAAATGCACCCCAAGTAATCTAATAACAGCAACAGCAACGCCCACGCCTTTAATAGACAGGCAATTCCTTAGCATGTACTGACCTTTTCTTTCCACTTTGACTTTACTTGTCAATAATCAATCTGTTGTAACATCTTCATCCAGAATGCTTTCCTAGATTAAACTATTCTCACCAAGTCTGGTAGGATCTTTGATTTTTGTTTCATTCTGTCTTGTACCTCTTACAATATGCCCTTGTACAAAGAGAATCTTCAGCAAAGACCTGAGTTAAAAATTGTGGTCATGATGGGAAAAGACCTTTATCCATCAGATGTCCATTACGGCAACAAACAAATGGTTTCTAATGTCCAGTTAGAAACCATTTAAAAGGACGAGACATTTATTTGAGCTCATGGTTACAGTCCTAATGGTCCATGGTCAGCTGTCTTGATTGTTCTGAGGCTATTATGCAACAGAATATCATGACAGAGGGGCAGAGCAGAGGGCGTTGCTCACTTAGCCTTGGCCAGAAAGCTCAGAGTCAGAGGACAGGCTTGAAGACAAGACATGACTTTCCAAGACACACTGCCAGTGGCATACTTGCCCTAAGTAGGATCACTTCCTAAATGTGCCACCATTTCCCAAAATAACACCACCAGCTATAACCAAGAGTGCTGGGAGCAATTGGATGCTGGATTGGCAGAAGCAAGCAAGTGAGCTTCCTGGGGGCGGCCCACTCGGTTTTGCATGGCTGACAAATGGGTGTACGCTAGTATAGGCCAAGGCCCTGAGGATTTTGCCTCAAGACTTCTTACTGTTGCTAAACTGCCTTTCCAGGCTTGTCTCATATATCTGGCATGTCAGAGACCCTCACTGCTTATTTAGTCACTTTGTTAGGCAGATTTCCTGAAGATTATTTTGAAGAGGCACCTTCATGACATAGTGCTGTTTAAACAAACTGATGATTTCATAACCCCTGATGATGATTTTTTTTAAAATTCTGACTTGATTCAAGTAATTTTAAAACCCTCCTAGCAAAAACTGCTAGGAGATGTGTGGATCTTCCTATGTCAAGCACTTGATTTATACCAAGTGGAAAAACAAGAATGAAACAAATTAATAATCAAGGACGTTCTAGGTTTAGTCCAAGAATAAGGCCCAAGTGTACACCACTATAAGAAAGACCATATGAATATAGAAACAAAGAATAAATGGTTAGCTATACAAAATAAGACCCGTTTCTTAGAAAAATCTTGATATAAAAAAAAACTTTCTTTGAACACATAATGAACATTTAAAAATAAAAAAATATACAACTTCTGCTTTAAACTCATAATGAGCATATAGATGATAAACCCCTGCTTTAAACTTAAACTTATAATAAACAAAGTATCTAGCTAGATATTAGGATCAGTAGTCCTTCTGTAACTCTTTTTATATAACAATTGTATCTATTTTTAATGATGTAATTTTTTTTCATAGAGAACCTTTGTGCTGGATAGTATAAAAACACAATACATGATTAAACATTTGTTGAGGCCACCCACTTCATCCAAAAATGTGTCTGTCTATCTGTTTATATGTCTAATTAACTGTATATATTGTCTGTATTATTTATATATGTATATATTTATATCTGTATGTTTACATATATGTGGATGAAGGGGTATCTTTGAGAGATACCTTATTTATCTATTGATTGTATGTGTGCATGTGTGTGTGAGGTTTATAAATATCTGCCTGCTTTGTCTGCCAAATATGAGTATGTTTTTGCACGCTTCTAAGTTTAATAAGTGATAAGCAGTCGGGATTGTTATTAAGACTCTAACTTCCAACAAGCTACTGTTCACTCCTGAGTCATTAATTTAAAAGGAACTAAGGCTTTTCTTTTTACAACCTCTTGTATTTACAGGAAGAAACTGTCAGTACTCTGAGTTAAAAGAACCACCTGGCTTAATTGCTTAAGACCCTCTGCTGTTAAACAATAAAAGTTTTTAGCCAGAAAGATAATTGGTGGCAAGAAAGGCAGAAGGTCTGGACAGATCAATTGATAAAGCTTCAGACCCTGAATCTGAAAGTGCAGGGTTCAATTCCCTGCTACCACTGTTTTCCTTTAGAGTCTCTTACAACCAACGGCCCCTGGCCCCTGTAAGTTAAACCTTTTATAGTATTGAGCTATACATACAGAGCTAAACTGTATATAGAGAGAGCCCCAAATAGCAGCCTGATATTTTTTTAATTTTTATTTTTTTAATATTAATCACAGGTTATTTACTTTGTATCCCAGCCATAGCCCCCTCCCTCATTCCCTCCCAATCCCACCCTTCCTTTCTCATCTCCTCCCTCTCCCTTTCCAAGTCCACTGATAGGGGAGGTCCTCCTCCCCTTCCATCTGACCCTAGCTTATCAGGTATCTTCAGGACTGGTTGCAATGTCCTCCTTTGTGACCTAAAAAGGCTGTTCCTCCCTCGGGGGAGGGGGGGAGGTAAAGGAGCCAGTCACTGAGTTCATGTCAGAAATAGTCCCTGTTTCCCTTACTAGGGTACCCACTTGCATACTGAGCTACCATGGGTTCCATCCGAGCAGGGGTTGAATCCATACATGGTCCTTGGTTGGAGAAACAGTCTCATAGAAGACCCCCGTGCCCTGATATATTTTGTCCTTGTGGAGCTCCTGTCCTCTCCAGGTCATAGAAGCTCCCCCTTTTATCATATGCTTCCCTGCACTCTGCCAAAGGTTCGGTTATGAGTCTCAGCATCTGCTTTGATACACTGCTAGGTAGAGTCTTTCAGAGGCCCTCTGCAGTAGCCTCCTGTCCTGTTTCTTGTTTTCTCTTACTTTCCATGTCCATCCCATTTGTCTTTCTAAGTGAGGATTGATCATCTTACCCCAGGTCCTCTTTCTTGTTTATCTTCTTTAGGTGCACATATTTTAGTATATTTATCCTTTCTTACAGGACTATATGAGTATATACCATGTATGTCTTTCTGTTCCTAGAATACCTTACTCAGGATGATCTTTTCTTGATCCCACTGTTTGCCTGCAAATTTCATGATTTCCTTGTTTTTAATTGCTGAGTAGTATTCCACTGTGTATAAGTACCATAATTTCTGTATCCATTCCTCCACTGAGGGACATCTGTTTGAGAAATAAAGTATAGAGGGTCATTGCAGTCTCCACAATCCATCTTGGTCCACCCTATGTGCTGGAGCTGGTCTTTAGCACAAGAGTTCAACATATGAGCCTATCCATAACTTTTTCTCTGACCAATCTCATTAAAACTTTTAGAATTTTTATTGCATGTATTTATGGATGGGCTGGGCAGAGAGAGCTGTGTGTCCAGGCAGTTGAATCAGAGGGCAACTTGTAACGGTTAGTCTCGACTTACACCGCATGAGTCCCACAGACCAGTTCAGGTCCTCTGATGTGGGAGCAAATGCTGATCAATTTTTACCAGCCCTAATAAAAGCTACTTAAATGCAAACACTGTCATGAAGAAATAGAGACTGCTGTATATTTTATTTCTCATGATGAAGACCGCAGTAGTTTTGTATATGTAAGATCCACTAGTCACTGACAGCAAGGTCCTAGATTGTTGTGGTCTATACCCAATAGCTGTAATACCTAAAAGTTGCTATATATTGAAAACACACAGTTCTGGTTGCTTTACGTGACTTAATCCATCACGTCTTTACTATAATATATATTGGTTCTGTAACCAAAGTCAATAAAGTATCAGGTATATGTAGAGAAAAAAATGAGAATACAAAGTGCATGGAAAAAGTTAGCATTTAGTTTTGTCCTGGCTGAGTATTGTGGGGACTCACTGGGAGTTTTGGACGTGATTGTACACACAGTGGAGACTCAGAGAAGTTTTATATTCAATAAAACAATTCCTGTGTTTTATAAATATGGTTCTAAAATCAGTGTGGACTACAAGATGAACTTTAATACAATAGAGACAGACTATTGGTTAAAGCCATGGCATTGAGGTTAGGACACTGAACTAGACCATATAGAAAAGAAGAGAAGAAGAAATTTGCTTACTTGTTTGATATTTTGAAATAATATTGGAGAGAATAGTATGATAAACTAGTAACTGTGCTTAGGAACAGGAAGTAGACAAAAATAATTCTCAGATATCCATCATTTATAAGTCAGTAAATTAATGTATATGCATGGACATACAAAATTCTTTGAAATACTTAGAAATACTTAGAAATAGAAATATGAATCACAATTATACATAATTTTATAATTTTAAAACCATGTATATATGTGTGTGTGTGTGTGTGTGTGTGTGTGTGTTGTTCCAGATGTAGATCCAAGATGCTACCTTCATCTTGATGAATATCTGACTGTTATAAAATGGAAGTAGAGCATTGATCATAAAAAGTATCTGAATTGTTTAATAAGAAAAAAACTGATGTTTACAAACTGTTCCTTATGAAGTCATCTAAGAATACCGAGTTGTTCCGAAGTAGAGTTGTTAAAAAAAAAAAATGAGCCTTCTGAAGTATGTGTTTCCATCTTCTCCATATTAAGGACAAGTGGTGAGAAAGCTTACCTTCATATATATGATACACAACTCTTGAGATATGTGTGTATAGTAATTATTTTCACCCCTTTGATACAATACAGATAACCTATCTTAACACCCAGAACTACTCAGGGAGATATTTTTCTTAGTTATTTCAAGATTTTTTGAATTATTTATTTTATCAGTGATTTGAACTTCCTTACTGTTAAGATGGCAAATGGCCATCAAAAGTAATTAAGATAAAATAAATACAACCATGTCAATAGATAAAACAAACTCTTGGTTTAGAATATTCTGATACAGGAACTGCAATTATTGTGAGAATGTTGCAATTTTGACCAATCATGTATACATCTTTGTTAACCCCAATAAAACTACCTCTTTTTCTATTGCTGTCTATGAATCTCAAGACTTTCTAGTCTCAGACACAAAGTTTACTTTTTGTTCCTGTATTTACCCTTTAGCCACGGGTGATAAAAAATAAGCAGACAACTGGAGAGGAACAAAAGAGGGTGGGCTAGTCCTCACGGCAAACAAGCACAACAAGATGCAAACACTCATGGATAGTGTATCTTATTCCTGAAGCTATGTAACTGTGAGAATCATTTGAAGCTTATTATCTTCTTTCCTTTCCACAAAACAAAATAACCCAGGCATCTATGTTCTATGCTTTGATGTCAAGGGAGATTAGTAGACTAGAGCAAATGATTTCTTCATATGCACAGTTCACTGTAAAAGATAAAATTTTGATAGATGATTATATTTTGTGAAAACAGAATTCTTATCTCTTAATGCTAATAAGCTCAGTATACTTTTAATTGAATATGATTATGTGGTATTAATAGTCATTGACCACCAGCCAGTACAGGAATTATCTTTATTTACATTTACTAGTTCACCTAATACAACATGAAAATGTCTATCTGTATCTTTATGTTTGTGCCCTGTTTTACTCCTGTTCTGGAGAAAGTGTCCTGAGCTAACTAAAATATGTCAACCCCATCAGCTGAAAAAATACTCCCCTGGGTGATTCATGTTAAATTAGCATTATTAGTAAAGGTTTTCAAGAAGAATATACAATTATGGCCAGATGAACACATTCTTCATACAATTTGGGGATTAATATTAGACTCTTAACAACCTAGTAACCAAGATCATAATTACCAACTGTGATTTCCCCCCATTGTCCAGGTAACTGGCCCTAGATATATGGCCAATTTGAAACCTGGGAATCTTGGGAGAAAGCATCAGGTCTACTGTTGGAAAATTGAATTCAAGGGTAGCCTTGCTCCCTGAACAGTCATATTCTTCCTTTCTCTTTGTGCTATTTGTTCCTCCCTATTGTGTGGAGCTATCGTTTGTGCACACATTCTGTGTTAGATTTTCTACACGATTGAGCTTGAAAAACCAAAGCTTAAGTACTAAATGTTTCCCTAAGGCCTGAATGGACTTAAAAGCACATAGGTGCAAAAAGAAAAGAAAGGAAAATAGGGGAAGAAAACACTGCTTGTTAAGTTGTTGCAATAATCTCATGCTGAGAATAAAGACCTTCAGAGTTAAGAGAATGAAAAACAGCCTTCTAAACAGATTGCTTGCTTTTGTTGTACAGGTGGCAAGGCCTGGAAATATAAGATATGGGGGAACAGCAGGGCAGCCTGCTAGCACTTCATTAAGCTTAGAGAATAGCAGAATTGTGCAGTGGTTTTTCCCACTTCACAAGATACATGGTCTTTTGGACAACTTGGACTTCAGAGTTGGCTGGTATGTTTCCTACCAGAAAATACTCTGGAAGAAGTGCATATCTCCCAATATTCTATAGCAATTGGCCCCCCACCCCTCAATTAAAACAAAGCTGCTCCACGTGGAGCATACATTTGTGATCAGCACTATTTTAGGCTTTCTATCATTCAGTTACTTTGAAACCATTAATGTAAAGTCAGCATCAACTGTCAAGTAACACAGTTTTAGAGAAAATGGTATCTCTAAATACTGCCAATTCAAATTATTTAAAGTTAATGTTCTGTGGCAATCTTCAATCCCATTGATTCAGATACTAATCACCCCTCTCAAACAAATGAACAATAAAACAAACTGAAAACCTAATTACTGTTGATGAATATAAAAACTGAAGGAAAATTTAAATACATAGGTTTTTGCTGCTTTCATCGGTCTCCGGAAGAGTATAAAAAATAAAATGAGTCATCTGGCATTCATAAGTTAGAGTTCACTTTAACTTCAAGAGGTCTAGCAGGATCCTTCATATTACACACTGTTGGTTTTAATTTGCTGGCTACTTACACTCAGATTGAGTATCTGTACTCCAACACATCATTCCCTTCACACACACACCCCCGCAAAAAAGAAATCATTTTCCACTTTGGAAAATCGTTCTGCAACTGGAGAAATTGCAGTAGAAATTAATAGCTAATAGTTACAGAAAACTTAACTTTGTTCTGATCCTATGTAAGTTGATTTGCAGTGCAGTGTACTGTTAATTCCTACAATAACTGTGTGGTGTAGGACTTATTTCCCTCATTTTAAAAGAATAAAACTAATATTTTATTTTCCTTAAGTACATAATGTTTTATTTTCTTTATGCAAGAGAATAAAGCTGTAGGTCTAGAACAGTCGGGAGCTTACTCCAGATCACCAGTGTATTGGGAATTTACACCATAATCTCACTCTTTTTCCACTGCTTCCTAATCGTGTAGTACTTCCTTCAACTACCGAGTTTCCTTTTCCATCAGAGCAGCAGAACTACTTGCCTAGTGTTTAAAATGCTTTTAATTAAAATACAATTAAAACGCTTCCCCCTCCCTTCCTCCATCTAGCCCCTCCCAGTTACCTTTTCTACAATCCCTCCTATGCCCCCAACTCTCAAGTTGATAGACTCTTTTGTATTGCATTTGCTACTTGTGTGTGTGTGTGTGTGTGTGTGTGTGTGTCTGTGTCTGTGTCTATGTCTGTGTGTGTCCCCACCCACACCAATACAGAGTGCAGGGAATCTTATGTAAGAAGTGGGAAATAGTAAGATCTGGAGAGGACAGGAATTCCACAAGGAGAGCAACAGAACTAGAAAATTTGAACACAGGGGTTTTTCCAGAGAGTCATACTCCAACCAAGTACCAGGCATGGAGGTAACCTAGAACCCCTGCACAGATGTAGCCCATGGCAGTTTAGTGTCCAAGTGGGTTACATAGTAATGGGAAGAGGGACTGTCTTTGACATAAACTGATTGGCCTGCTCTTTGATCAGCTCCCCCTGAGAGGAGAGCAGCCTTATCAGGCCACAGAAGTTGACAATGCAGCCACTCCTGATGAGATCTGATAGACTAAGATCAGAAGGAAAGAGAGGGGAACTCCCCTATCAGTGGACTTGGGGAGGGACATGCATGAAGAAGGGGCAGAGAAGGTGGGATTAGGAGGGGAGGAAGGACGGGTTTATGGGGGTATATAAAGTGAATAAAGTGTAATTAATAAGAGTTAAAAAAATAAAATGTACATGTTAAAAAAAAGAAATGAGAAAACAAAATATAAAAATCAATTTCAAATTTATATACTTCCAAGGGATTGTTAAAATATATAGCTCAGAGCTAAATGACAGTGTAGATCAATTAAAGCAAAGCATTGTAGAACACATATATAATAAATATTATAATATATGTGTATATATTATAATATTTATATATTATATAAAAATATATAAATTTATAAATATATAAATATATTATATTTATATAGTTATATATATTTTATATATTTATATATAATATATTTATATATTATATAAATATATAAATTTATAAATATATATTATATATTTATATATATTTATGTATATATATCCAAGCTATCCTTCTTCCACTCCTGTCGATTTCCTTTCTCATAAACATATCCATGATTCCCATCCAACAGTCCAACAGTCACATTTGAAATGCCGCTCACTCCTGTCTGTCCTCCAGATGGACCCCCTCATTGTTTTGAACACAGAGATTATTAAGCCAATTTTCTAGGGGTGAAAACCCATACAGTTCTGAGTACAGCACAAAAACTCTCTTCACAATCTGCCTTAGCAGTTTCTCTTAGGTCATATAGTGCTGGTCATCGCTGTGGTGATTTGAATGAGATGCCCTTATAATATCTGCCATTTGGACACTTAGTCCTCAGTTGGTTGCAATGTTTAGGGAGGCTTGGGAAGGCTTAAGAGGTGGTCCTGCTGGAGAAAGTGTCACTGGGAACAGGCTTTAAGAGTTTAACAACTCATGCTACTTCTTAGGTCTTTCTCTGTTTCAAGCTTCCAAATCAAGATGTGAGTCGGCAGGTTCTGCTGTTTGATGCCCTGTCTCCCTGACATGACAGATTCTTGTGTATCTGGAACCATAAGACCAAACAATCTTCTTTATTCTATAAGTTGCCTTCGTCCTAGTGTCTTATCACAGCAACAGAAAATTCACTAATACAGCATCTTATGTGCTTTTTCTACTTGACACAAATGTCTTCCCTATGTTTTCAGCCAGCTGGTGGTGCATTTATCAAATTAATAGAGATAGTTTTCTATCTGCAGATGCAGTCGATTAAAGTTGGCTACCTTTCTGAAGGTCTGGTTCCCCTTTGCTTGAATCTGGTAGACGGCTGAAGGGATGCTGCTTTTCTTCCAGGCTAAAGCCATATAGAAGTCATTGATTGCTTCTATGTCCTGTCTCTTAGAGTACATGGTACTGCAACTTGGTTGTCATGGTGGGAGAAAACACAAGTCATTTCTAAGCAAACAAGGCTCCAGGTGTAGCTCATCTGCCAGCCAGTGACCAACCACTCAACAACTTTCAAAGCTACTCCCCTTATACCTCACTAGGCAGCAGCCATCACCACATCCTATTCAGACTAAAATTTTATAAAGAAAATTGCTAAACCTTGGAACATTTTATTATGCAGCAGGAGGTACCTAAAACAGCAACTAATAGCTTTCCTGACTTGTTTCTTCTCATTGTTAAAGAAACAACTCAATGCTTTTTTTTTTTTTAAGAGCAGAAAGTCTTCCCCAGTCCACTGAGGCACATTCTTCTCCTTTGTGCTTCTTTAGAACTTAATACATTAGTTTTTGTAGTGTTGGCATCTGGATTTCCCTGTGAACTGGATTTATATCCATCTTCATATATTAGTAATTAACCCAGCTGAGATATTTCAAACATTCAAACGTGAAAGTCCTATACTATAATAACTTCTAATTTTGATTTTATTTCAGCACCACAACATCTAATGGATTTTGTAATCCAGATGGGATAGTAGGAGACAGAAAGGGCTGCAGTACAGAACAACTGTAGCTTCTACACTCAATAAACGTATTTCTGAGCTATCTCAATTCACCTTCCATGTGCTCTGTGCAGAGATTTATATGATATCAACATTACTTGGAAAAATATTAGTTCTTGACTCTGGTCCCTATGAGTTCCAAGAAGAATAGATGGTAATTATTTCAATGGCTATGCACACACACACACACACACACACACACACACACACACACTGTCACACACACCATAGTCAGGTGGCTGTCTGTGTTTTCAAGGCCAGGCTGGTCTATCTAACATGTTCCAGGCCAGCTTGGACTAAATAGTCTCAAAAACAAACATAGTTTTATAAGAAAGAAAAACATGTAGTTCCCTAATATACAGCATCTGAAGCCTTTGATCAACTACATATAAAAATTAGGAGTATAATGAGCCCTGACTATCTTACAGTCAAAAAATTTACCAAAGACTATTTTTATGAATCTGTTATATGACAAAGATAGTGTAGTGGGCTTTAGAGTTCTTGTTGGACAGTTTTCACTGTTTCAGGTTAAATGTATGGTCCTGAAACTATGACCTCAACTATCTAAGAATGTATAAATGACTTAAGGTGTAATATTTTTTCAGGCCTATACTTTTTTTTTTTAAAAAGGCCATTTGAATAAAGCTTGCTATTGATTTTACTAAAATATAAAGTATAAAATTGCTTTGTAAAATTATTATTCATGAATTTATCATTAATTCTTTGACATACAACTTACAAATTTTAACGCTCAAAGAAATGTCTGACCATGCAGAAGATGCTCAACAAAAGAAAACAATTGATGAACTAACCCATTTGTACTAGAAAATACACGAGAAGATGCAATTACTTTTACCTTTGTGACAACGCCAGAAAAACGTTGAACTTACACAGAGAGCCGTGTGTCCTGCATCAGCAACGAGTGCTGATGTGCTACAGTCCTTCCTCCGTAGGGTCTCTGGAGTGAGAAAACTGAGGGCTAAATTTCTACCCCACCATATCTTTTGCAAAGATGTTGATTTTATTTGGGAAATTTCAGATTGCTCTTATTTATTTATGTGTGTGTGCGAATCTTGTTAGCCTGATTTCCATCACTAAACATACTTGTATGTAGTAAAACCACATCTCACTAAAATAATCTCTACTTCTCCATATATATATTTATATAGAAAGGCAAACATATATATATATATATATATATATGGAGAAGTAGAGATTATTTTAGTGAGATGTGGTTTTACAAGTATGTTTAGTGATGGAAATCAGGCTAACAAGATTCTCTCTCTCTTTCTCTCTCTCTCTCTCACACACACACAAATAAATAAGAGCAATCTGAAATTTCCCAAATAAAATCAACATCTTTGCAAAAGATGTGGTGGGGTAGAAATTTAGCCCTCAGTTTTCTCACTCCAGAGACCCTATGGAGGAAGGACTGTAGCACATCAGCACTCGTTGCTGATGCAGGACACACGGCTCTCTGTGTAAGTTCAACGTTTTTCAAACATATATAATATATATATATATATATATATATATATATATATATATATATATGTTTGCCTTTCAGTAATCTCATGCCAATGTGATTCTATCACAGTACAATCCAGTTTAGTATGGCTTCAGTCACAGAGTTCAAAGCAAAACTGAAAACATGAAAAGCCAATGAGTTCAATATTTCTGAAAGAACAGGGTAAATTCAAAATGTACAAATCTGTCTTCAGAGGGCCAGACAGACTCTGAGAACCACCCTACATCTTTTCAGTGTCACATTCTGGGGCCATGGAATGGGTTGCAACAGACTGAGCTCCCCAACACAATTTAAAAGCTGATATCAGCAGTTTCTCCTAGAAAAGCAGCATGCTGTTTTCTAGGGAGAAAGAATGTTTCAACAGAAGCACGCAAGACCATGGTCTCCAAGAGGCAGACAGATGGTCCTTGAAACATAAGTCTCACAAAAGCATAAGGCTCAAAATAATTCTGACGTTACCGGCTGCATACAATTCAGCACTTATGTAGCTTCCTGATAAGGAATGGAAATCTCCTCCCCTCCTTTATAAAAGGGATAAATCTGAATTTGTTTGCATAAACTAAGGTTCCACAGAAAGCCTGAAATACAGGGAACTCACAAGCTTACTTGACTACAGATGTGATCTGTACCTTGCACCAGCCAAAAAAGACAAAAGTAAATATTTCATAACTTTTAATGTGTGGTTAGCAAATACAGTTGGCCCATGGTTGCCCTGAAAGTAGCATACTGGCCAGAGTCAGCTTAGCTGACTCCACAGCCTAAAAGGCTGCTAAAAGCTGCTCTTTTAACAGTCTTTTCAACCACTCAGCTGCTGTAAACACTTGTTCTATGTAACAAATGATTTCTCAGTCCCATCTAATCCGATTTGCACATCATTAGCCTATGAGGTGAAATAAGTGTCCTGGGATACAGTTTAGTTTAAAAAAAAAAAAAAACTGAGATCTTCATAAATAAAAAGCCCTTCATATAAAGCATGACATCAGGGCTGGCTTGCATTCCTACTCTGTGAGTCATGGTTACCTCCAAGTTGTCCTTGAAATGTCAACTTCACTCCAGACACCCCCAAATATGCACAGTACTTTTTTGTGTTATTTATTTATGTTTTCATTCAGATGCCAAATCTTCCTGGGAAGAATGTGGAACACTAAGCATCAGAGCAAATGACCTTCATGTGCAAAGAGCAGAGGGGGGAAGCTAGTCCAAAAGCCTGAAAATTCCATCACTGAGTTATTCCTCACCCTCACTTGCCACACTGGTACTTGGGGACCACCAGTCACCTTCTCCATTTATCACTGATAGTCGCCCTATTAATGCTTGCTACAGTCTCCACTTCTGACATACACTAGGGTTTCAGAATTTTAAACTTATAAATAAGAAAAATATTACATGTAGCTGTAAATTTTTCAGTTTGAACTGCTAGTGCAGTGTTGATTGTGATTGTGATTAGGGGAGATTACCACTGTGAAAACTGCATTTTCATTAGAACTGTCAGCTGTCGGTTATTAAAAGCTGTCCTCATGGTACTACCGCAGTGGGGTAACTCCTGTTGGCCTCGTCTGTGGAGATGCTGTAACTGCTGCTATGGGACCTCCCTTTGCTAAGATGTCATTTAAGGTAATATATCACTCTCCCAATAGCTACACAACAGAAAGGACGCTTGACAGTGCAAGCTAGCTCTTCCTGGGAATACAGCAATTTCATTTTGCTCGTGATGTTTACTTGATACTATTAGATTATAGTCATGGGCCTGAACCCATCTGGAATACTTAGTATTTCTCAGTTCTCTATTATTCTATTTGCAATGTTTCACAAAGCAGATTTTACCTAATAATTTTCAGACACTGTAGATATTTTTTAAATATCTACTTTACAAACAAGAAGACCCCTGTAACCTTTTGGTGAGGTTTTAATGAGACTTAGTTTTTGTTACTATTTAAGGAAGAAAACCTGGTACAGTTGTAGACCCAGTGCTTGCTTAGAGCCTGAAACAGAGAAATCATGGGTTCAAGGTCAGTTTGGGTTACATAGGTAAAACCTGTCTCAAAAAAACAAGAAAGAAACAAAAATATTATGGAAGAGAAGGCTATTTAATAATTGCATCTTATGACAAAAGTTTAAGATATACTTGCATTTTTTAATTAATTTATTCACTTCACATTCTGATTGTAGATCCCCCTCCTCTCCTCAAGGTCTCACCCTTCCTCCCTTTTACCCCATCCCTCCTCCCTGTTTCTCAGAAAAGGGGAACCCCACACACATATCCACCCACTGCAGTTCATCAAGTAGCATAAGGACTGAGCATAACTTCTTCCCCTAAGGCCTAGCAAGGCAACCCCACCAGTGGTCGAGGGGAACAAAGTACAGGCAACGGAGTCCATGTCAGCCAACCTCCATCCCTCCTACTGGGGAACCCACAGAAACCCTGAGCTTCCCATCTGCTACATCTTTGTAGGGGGCCTACGTCCAGTCCATGTATTGTCCTTGGTTGGATGCTTCAGTTTCCACAAGCCCCTCTGGGACTTGGTTAGTTGGATCTTTTGGTCTTCTTGTAGAGCTCTTGTAACATACAGGTCTTTCTATCCTCCCCCTCCCCCACTTTTCCAGTAGACTTTCTACACTTTGCCCAGTGTTTGACTATGAGTCTCAGCATTTGTTTGTTTGTTTGTTTATCTACTGCTGGGTGGAGCCTCTCAGAAGACAGCTATGCTAGGCTTCTGTCTGTGATCATAGCAGAATATTGTTAATGGTGTCAGGGGTTGGCTCTCTCCCATGGGTGGGTCTCTGGTTGGACCCGGCATTGGTTGGACATTCCTTTAATCTCTGCTCTATCTCTATCCCTGCACATTTTTAAGGCAAGCTAAATTTTGGGTAGAAATTTTTGTGGGTGAGTTGGTTTTACCATTTCTCCACTACAAGTCCTTTCTAGGTTGAGGGTATGCTCTTCAGACTCCATAGGCCCTTCTACTAGGAGCCAGAAGCCTACCCTGTCTTGGATCTCCAGCTTGTCCCAGAGATGACCCCACCCATGGTTTCTCTTCTTTCTGTAGAGCCCCTGTCCTCTCACCCTTGCTCACTCCAGGTCTGGTCTCCACCCTCACTTCTCTCTACACTCCCTTTCCTACCTTGTTTCCTCTCTTCAACCACTTCCATTGTCTGCTCCATTTCTCATTCTGAGTGAGATTTAAGCATCCTCCCTTGGGTCCTCCTTGTTGCTTACCATCTTTGGGTCTGTGAATTATATTATGTTTATCCTGTACTATATGGCCAAAATCCACTTATGAGTGAATACATACCATGGATACACTTGCATTTCATTTAAACTCTAAACAAATCCTCTCAAAGAATGTATCATCAGCTTTGCTTTGCAAATAAAAACACTGACCCTCACAAGGGCTTTTACATTTTCTTTTTTTTCAGAACAACTTTTGGCTAATGTGACAAGAAAGGTAAAATTCTACTAAATTTTATCCAAACTCTATGGCTACATCACCTTGAATGTACCTAATCTTGTCTGAAGTTAACCAAAAACATGGGATTTTTTTTTTTACCGGAGGTATTACTGACAAATAAACTGTTAGGTGAAAAAAAAATCCTTACAGAAAAACATTGCAGATAAAAGACTTAAAAACACGTCAAAAGCAAGACTACCCATCTGCTGTGAGGCAAGTAAGTCTTTGGAGGAATGTATGAAGCTGTGGTATTTATACTCAAGTTAAAGCTAAAACTGTGCAAAACAAGGTGGAAAAACCATAATGTTCCAGGAAACTGTAACAGGGATACTATAAACACAATAAATAAATGAATAAATAAACAAACAAATAAATAAATAAATAAATACATAAATAAATAATAAAGAGAAAAATTTAAAATGCCAAACAAAATAGCATATTCCACACAGACTGCCTGGTCTAGAGGCAACCCAAATAGAAGTCTTATCCACAAGCAAATGAACAGAAAATTTTGAATATAAAGATAATGGTGTGACCAGGAGCCATTATGTTCCACACAAAAGAGATAACTAATCTTCATAGAATAGTCACAAATTCAAAATAATGAAATTAGATAGGGTCGTTTGAAAGACCCAACATGGTAACTTGTTATAATAGATATCAAACCATGACAAACATATTAGCTCACAACCGAACATGATATCATGAAATAAACTGGAAACCTAGTAGAAAGAGGTAAATATGTCACTGTGTGAATGTGTACAGGTGTTTGTACTTGTGTGTTAAAATTTAAGAGAAGATAGATATTAGAATTAGCAGAGAAATACCTGATGATAAAAAGCATGAGCAATGGTGATTTAAATTAAGATTAAATCAGAGTCCTGTCCTATGGAACACTATACACAAAATAACTGTGAAAGATTAAATAACAAAACAATTAAATCTAAACATAGAATAACAGCTTTTGAAGCAAGGGGACTAGGAAAGGGTCTTCTGAAGACGATTTTAAACATACACACAAACTAAAGAACGTGACTAAGAGACTGGCTAGATAAAAATCTTTAAAGTCTTAGCAATATCATCAATGATAAAAATAAAAAATATAATACTAAATAATATTTACAAAAAGTTTAAGAGACAAAAAAAACTAATTGTTTTTATACATAATCTCTGCTTACAGAGTGTTTATTTAAGAGATCTGGTTATGCTTTCAGAGGACCCAGGTTCAATTCTCAGCACCCACATGGAAAATCACAATGTTTGAGGGGATTCCCATGCCTTCTTCTGGCCTCTGTGGGCACCAGGTACACATACATGGTTCACAGACATACTTGCAGGTAGAACATCTAAAATAAAATAAAATAAGAGAAGCATTGTGATTGATAAAAAGAAAAAAAAATGAAAAGAAATATGTAAGAATGCTATCAGAGCTAGACACACAGGCTGAAGTAGATGGGATTAAGCCAGGCATAGCTCAAAAACCTTTAGTCCTGGCAGTTCTCTGAGATGGGTGTATATCTGGAGTCCATGGTCTACCTGATTTACATATAAAGTTCTAGGCCAGACAGTGCTACATTCAGATCCTTGGGAGGGGGGAGGAGGAGAAGAACCAAAATAAAATAAAATAACAACATATTAATTAATTAATTAATTAATTAATTAATTAATTAATTAATACTTTAAAAATGGTCCCTACTTTATTAAGAAAAAAATTATGAATAATAAGAAAATAGTTAAAGAAGGAAAAATTACATCAGGAGCCATTCTGTTGAAGGATCTCATTAGGCAGGTGGGCCTTCTGGAAGGGGATAAGGTATTTTGTAAGATCTGTACCATGATACAGCCCAGAATCGCTTCCAGTCTCTGACACTCATTCTTTGTGCATGGCTGCATCTCTGATTATGGAATTCCTGAGTTGATTCAAACAATTTTAAAAATTAAATTGTTAAACAATTTTAGAAAGTTTGTGACTGCAATAAATACCTTTGTGGACCTCCGGTTGCTTCATCAGGAGACAGGCTTAAGGCAGATTTATAGCCTTCACTCACAAATCCTGGTATACACCATAAATATGAGCAAGTTGGTTTAAACTTCCCATGAACCCAAATTATAATTAGCAATGTAAAATTAAGTACAAACCTCGATGTCATTATATACAAATTCTTCTGTTGTAATTCCTTATACCTTGTCACCTTATGGCATTAAATAGTCATTTTAAATTTACTTTGTTTCTTGGAATGAAAGACAGATAAGATTATCACTGCAAAGATAGCTAAAAAAAAATGTGTAGGCAAGTCAGTCCTAATTGAAAAGATATATATTGTTTTTCTGGGTGCTTTGTGTGACAGGTATAAGAAAGTAGCAGTAGAAAACACATACACACCATTAGCAGAAAACAGGTGATAGAATTCCATTAAATAAAAGCTTGCTGGAATTCTCTTCATTCATGAGTTGTAAATATGTATATAGATATGTGCTTACATGTAAATATGTTTGTCTGTCTGTTTTTTATATATATGTTATATGAGTGTATGACAATTGTCTGTATGTAAGGAGCTCCTTTTGTATCGACCATTGAATATGTGTATGAATAAGTACAGATCTATATGTCTGATAGTTTGTCTATGTGTATAGACAAACTGATGCTATGGAACCAAGAGCCTAAACTTGCCACAGTTTCTACAGAGGAGATACTAGCAGAAATCAACACCATTGTCATATGTAAGCTTGTGCATATTCCTTAAAGTTAAAGTTTTTAACTTCATCCATCTTTTTCCTTGAGCATGTGTGAGTGAATGGTTTTTGCTTACTTTCTCTCCCCTTGTTTCTTTTTCTTACCAATTTATAAACAAGTTAACAACAATTCAGGATCTAACCATAAGCTTGGAATAAGCAGGAGAAAGTTTACTTTAGCCTGTGGAAGCCTCTGCCCCACAGAGGATCTAAGAAAACAAAGAGCCCTTCCCCCCACTTTTTGTGGGTGCAGTGAGCTTTATTGATGGTATTCAAGAGAATAGGGCTCCTTGGGACTCTTCTGCTATTCTGGATGTCTGGGATGGAAACTGTCAGGGAGATGCTCAGTGTCAAGGGCTGAGTTGGGACAGGCAATCCTCAGCAGCCAGTCTCTCTTGCTCTTATGTCCTTGCTGAGGTGGGTGGTCCAGGGCTTCTTACTCCTTGGTGCCCATGTAGGCCATGAGGTCCACCACCCTGTTACTGTAGCCATATTCATTGTCATACCAGGAAATGAGCCTTACAAAGTTGTCATTGAGTGCAATGCCAGCCCTAGCATCAAAGGTGGAAGAGTATGAGTCACTCTTGAAGTGACAGAAGACAACCTGGTCTTCAGTGTATCCCAGGATGCCCTTTAATGCGCTCTCGAATACCTGCTTCACCACCTTCTTGATGTCATCTACTGGTGCTGTCAAAGAGCTCCTTTTTTTACAACCCCTTGCAATTTTGCCTAGAAGCTGACTTTTACAGTTCTGGCTATTGCGGAGGGTAGGGGTGTATGACCAGTTATAATTTTCCTCCTTAGAAGCAGTTTAGCCAGTCCTTAGACCTAGAGAATTAATCTTGGGTCCCTCCCCTATTTCTTTTTCTTTCAATCATCTTTTGTGATCAGTTGCTAATCAGTTGTCTGAGCCATCAGCTTGGCAACCGAAGAGATAAAGCGAACCGGGGAACTCTGCATCTCATCCCAGATCCTACCCTGGACCCTGGAAGCTTACCAAAAAAAGAAGAGAGAGACTGACAATCAGACCCTAGAAGACCTTAACAAAGTTAGAATATGAATGCCTTGAAATGACGCTAAACTGCGTTCCTCAGACACAAACTTAATGGAATCATTAGTGTATGTATGTACATATATATACTTATTTTTTCTGGTTTCCATTTTTAATTTTTTTGTAATTAAAATTTTTTTTCATATAATATATTCTGATGATGCCTTCCCCTCTCCAAACTCATCTCAAATTCTCCACATACCCATACCCACTAACTCCATGCCCTTTCTATCAAATAAAAAAGTAACCAAACAAACAGGAAACACACACAAAGTAGAAACCAATATATACTAACAAAAGACCAATAAGAAAAAAAAAGTCCAACCACAATTTGAGATCAAACAAATGTCTACAAAAATGCTACTGAATTTGTTGGCCATATGCTGCTGGGCATTGTGCCTTACCTTAAATGTGATTTGTATTCCCAATAAAACTTCACTAGAAAAAAAAGTAATTTTTCACTAGTAAGCAAGTGTCAGTCTCAGATAGATTCTTGGTTATGGGTGGGAGCCCTTATCCACTTTTCTCTCTCAGCACTAAAACGCGATCTGTGTTGTACCTGTGTATGCCTGTATATGCTACTACAGTCTCTGTGAGTTCATATGTGCATAAGCCCTACTGTATCTGGAGGACACTGTTTCCTTAGAGTCATTCACCCCCTCTGGTTCCCAGGATGATTCCACTTCCTGTCCTGCTAGCTCCCTCAGCTCTAAGGCACAGGCTTTGATAAGGACATCTCATTTACGCTGAATGTTCCAAATTCTCTCACTCTATGCATATTGTATGATTCTGGTTTAGTTTCTATCTCCTGCAAGAAAAAATATTCTTTGATGATGGCTGAGAAAAGCACTGATCTATAGGTATAACAGAATATCATTAGGAGTAACTTATAATTATATTTTAGAAAATTATGTTTTAGAAAAACAATAGTATTTGATACTCAGCTAGGCTTATAGCCTATCCAGCCTTAGAGTCTTAATGCTCCAGCAGTATTAGGTGTGGGTTCAATCTTCTGGAATGGGGCTAAAATCCAGTCAGAGAATAGTTGGTTACTACCACAACATTAGTGACACCTACTGCACTGGTATATCTTGCAGGCAAGTAACTGGTGTAGATCACAGGTTTTTTTTTCCCCCTAGGGGGTTTGATAATAATCTTTCTCTTCTGGAAATATAAGTACCTTCAAATATCTTGAATGCTAGTCAGTAGGAGTGAAGCCTCTAGTTAGTCACCAGCCCAATAGTAAATGTTGTCTTCAGCAATCGGGGTATTACTATCAGTTTGTGGAGACCAGCCCATAATCCTATCAATAGTCTGAGGTGTGTACAGGTTTCCTTTGTGTCCCTTTGCCAATGATTCAACATATACTCAATATATACACTTGCAAGTGAAAGTTTAATCAGTTTTAACCATCTGAGATCAAAAAGCCAAAGTTGTTTCCTGGCAAGTTCAGAGGCAAAAAAGCCAATCTCAGTCCAAGAAGCAGGAAACCTCAAAAGAAGGGGGAACAAAGTAGTCCCACTGTGAGTCTGAAGGCACAGAAGCTCCCTGAAAAACTGCTGCAGTAAGTACCCTTTCAAAGAACAAAGAAGCCGAAGCAAACATCTTCCTTCTTCTCTCTTTTACTCTCTTGAGACACCAATGTTCTGCTTGTATTGAAAGTGGGTCTTGCCCCTTCTGTGTGCTGACCTACATAGTGGTTGGCCATGGAAAAATACCCAAGAGAGACACTCAGAAATGAGCTTCAGCAATTTTCTAACCACCTTTTAATCAAGTTGACAACTAAAACCACCACACCAAATTATACTAGTATTTAGGGAAATTGAAACTAAAACAAAATTGTCTTGTTTTATTTTGAGGTCTTTGATCCACTTGGACTTTAACTTTGTACAGGGTGATAAATATGGCTCTATTTTCTGCTTTGTACATGTAGACATCCAGTTAGACGAGCACCATTTGTTGAAGATACTTTTTCCCATTGCATGGTTTTGCCTTCTTTGTCAAAAGTTAAGTTTCCATAGGTGCGTGGGTTTGTTTCTGAGTCTTCAATTAGATTCCATTGATCCACGAGTCTGTTTCTATGACAGTACCATGTCATTTTTTATTGCTTATATGTCCTTCAGTGGAGGAATGGATACAGAAAATGTGGTACATTTACACAATGGAATACTACTCAGCAATTAAAATCAAGAAAATCATGAAATTTGCAAGCAAACAGTAAGAACTAGAAAATATTATCCTGAGTGAGGTAACCCAGAATCAGAAAGACGTATATGGTATATATTCACTTACAATTGGATATTAGCCATATAAAATAGGATAAACATACTAAAATCTATAGTCCTAAAGAAGCTAAACAACATGGAAGACTCTAGAGAAGATGATTAATCCTCATTCACAAGGGCAAACATGATAGACATTGGAAGTAAGAGAAGACAAGGAACAGGACAAGAGCCTTCCACAGGAGACCTCTGAAAGGTTCTATGCCCCAAGGTATTGAAGGAGACACTGAGACTCATAGCCAAACTTTGGGCAGAGTGCCAGAAACCTTATGGAAAAAGAGAGTGATGGAAAGACCTGGAGGGGACAGGAACTCCACAGGGAAAAAAAACAACAGAGCCAAAAAAAATCTGAGCCCAGGGGGTCCTGCAGATATCTATATTTCACCCAAGTACCTAGACCCCCTGTTCAGAGGAAGGCTATAGGCTACTCAGTTTCTAAGTGGGTACCCTAGTAAAGGGGTACAGGGGCTGTCTCTGACATGAACTCAGTGGCCAGCTCCTTGATCACCTTCCAGGTGCAGCCTTGCCAGGCCACAGACGAAGATGATGCAACCAGCCTTGATGAGACCTAATCGGCTAGGATCAAATAGAAGGGGAGTAGGTCCTCCCCTAACAGAGGATTAAGGAAAAGGCATAGGGGAAGAAGACAGAGGGTGGGACTGGGAAAGATGAGGGAGATGGCTGCAGCAGGGACACAAAGCGAATAAATTATAAAAAATAAATAGATAAAATAAGAAAAACAAAAACAAAACAAATAATTGCTAGATGCTAAATATTTTCACTCATAGAATCATGTAAAATTTCAAAGTTTGACAAAAATTCCTTTGAGGGAAACACAGAGGAGAATTTCATCTTATGTAGTGAATCATTGGGAAGAATTTAAAATTATAAATCATTTTTTCATTTTTTATTAATTAATTCAATTTACATCTCAGTCATAGGCTCTCCTCCAAGTCCCACTCTTTCTCTCACGTCCCCCTCCCCTATTCATCAGAATTCTGATGAATTCTGGTAGGGGAATTCAATCAGGGGGAAGTGATGAAAAAGCAGGCAACATAGTCCATGTCAGAGATATCCCCCACTCCTCTGACTAGTGTGCCCACATGAGGCCTAAGGTACACATTGGCTACTTATAAGTAGAGAACCTATGTCGAGAGCATGCATTGTCCTTGGTTGGTGTTACAGACTCCATAAGCCCCTCTGGGCCCTGGTAGATTGTCTCTGATGGTTTTCCTGTAGAGCTTGAACTCATTGGCACAGGAGACTACCTCCTGAACAGAACACCAATAGTGCAAGCTCTAAGATCTACAATTAATAAATTGGACCTCTTGAAACTGAAAATCTTCTGTAAAGAAAACACTATCTATAGAACAAAATGAGAGCCTACAGACTGGGAAAAGATTTCCACCAACCCTATAAATCATTTTAAAATGTACTTTTTATCAGTATCTATCAAACATTAACTTTACTACCATAAGTCAAATGCATGAATTTTACTGTGCTATGTATATATGCATATATATTTATAGACATATCTAATACAAGTAAACACACATGTGCCAACATAAGGAAATATGTTGTTTGGCTATTTAAAAGCAAATAAACCAATAATAAAGTGTAAAATCTAGAGAAGCCAAAGCATTTAATAATAGAAGTAATAGTAATATAGATAGAAATTATCTCTTTCTATACACATGTATATGTATATGTGTGTGTGTGTGTGTGTGTTTGTGTAGATAGACAATAAAGAGGCATAAAGATAAGGTGTTAAGAAAGCAATAAGCCATCTCATTATGTGTGTGGTAAGGTCTCATTAACATCTCCAGACATACATGTGAGTGTGTGCATGGAACTGTCTGTAAATGCGTAATCAAAGATTAGTAACCTATTTGCTTAGAATGTCCTCACCAAGAGCCTCACCAAGAGATGGTGGTGAACTTTGAGTTAGGCTTAGCATGGAAGAGAAATAGTTTGGCTTATGTGATTTTTAGAAAATTGAGCTAAACATCAGTGTGATGTATTGAATGTGGAAGTAAGGGCATGGACAAAATAAGATACACTCCTCGTTATACAATTGACATAATCATTAGACTGTGGTGACATTCACTGAAAGATGACAAAAACAGGGGACAGCTTTTATATTAATTGTGTACATGCTCATCTTCATATGGCTCTGAGGCATCCATGAAGTGATGACAGAAACACAGAGGATGTTCAGGCCTGAAGCAGAAAGGAGAAGTCAAGACTTGCCACCCATCCATCATCTGCATAAGGATAACTGGTAGGGCAGAGAGGCTGAGATAAAGAAAAGAGGAAGGCCTGAGGTATTTAAAATACAAAAAAACAGAAAGTCATCAAATAAGGTTTTTTTTAATTTTATAAACTTGGCTAAAAAGTTTGTTAAACAGTTCATTCTGTTTAATGTTATGAACACGATTGGTGATCTTAGTGAAATAATGTATAGTAATTTTTATTTGATTACAGGAATAATTTATAAAAAGTATACAACACAACTTTAAATATTATTCCTTTGGGAGCAATTACCAGCTAAGGCACATAAATTTTGTCCCTGAGGACTAAAATAAGCCTTTGAATATCAGTTAATAAAAAATTCTTGAGATTCGCGCAGTGGCTGCACCATCCTCCCAGGGCCCGAGTCTGCTAGATGCCATACTAGCTCCGCAGGAGTGCCATCACTGACGGTACGGCCCGCCCAATCCCACAGTGACAGAGAATACGCTATATACTCACCAAAACCAGACAGAAACGCCATACAAGCTAGACACACCAGGCGCTGGGCCTCCGAAGCTTGGAGAGCACAGTGAAGAGACCCCAGGACTTCCCAGAAAGCATCTGGACTAGCAACCCAGTCTCCAGTTACAGCGGGACTTTCTAACCTGGTGGCAGAGCAGCACTGAGCTGGCGGGGCACATCAGCCCTCCAGTTTAAGACTAACCAGGGCCAAACCAGAGAACAGAAAGGCTGGTTACCCCGATTCCTACTGACGTGACCACCCTGAAATCTCCAGCTGCAGCAAGACCTCATAACCTGGCAGTGACAACAGCATGGAACTGGCGGAGCACATCAAAGAAGCAGGGCCAAACCAGAGAGCAGAGAGCCCAGATACCCCGATCTCTGCCAAGTGACCTGCCTGTAAGTGAGTGCAACCTTGAGAATCTGCAGCTCCATTGATCCTGGGTCCTTCTAAAACAGAAGCCAGGCATCGAACCCCCTCCCACCCATATACCCACTTTGGGAAACAGAGGGGCACTTGGAACATTGAAGTTCCTGCTCTGTGGGTCTAATTGAGGAGTTAAGGCAGTTAATTCCAGAAATTGTGCTGCAATCATCACTAGCGCCTGCGACATATACATTGCAGAGCCCCTCCCACACACTCAAGGGTTCAACATTAGCCATCACTCTGTCCCTCAAGACACACGCCCACGCCCACTTACACACACACACACACATATACACACGCACGCACGCTTGCATTTGCCTCTGTTTGCTCTTGCGTACATTCCTCCCACAGGTACAGCTAGTTCTCAGCACACGCTAAGGACACGGGACCTCTCTCAACTTCCTGAAGAATTCTCCAGACTCGAGAGAGAGACAGTACCAGTCTGATCGGCAGAATCCAAAAACAAACAGGGAAGGTCTCAGATAAGCCAATGGCCAGGGGTAGGCGAAAGAACACTTCCAACATAAATCAGGACATCATGACTTCACCAGCAAACCCCAAAATCGATGGATACTCCAATTCATCAGAAGCACGGGAAAATGACCTTAAAGCCATGCTTGCTCAATTATTTGAGGCTCATAAGGAGGAAATGAACAAATCTTTCAAAGAGTTGGTCAGTCAATTGGAGGTAAAGACAGAAGAAATAGACAAAACCCTTAAAGAAACACAGGCAAACATAGCCAAACAAATAGAGGCACAAGTAGAGAAAAAATTAGTGGCATACAAAAAGGAATTGAACAAAGAAATAGAGTCCATCGTAGAGAGACAGGAATCCAAATTCAAACACATGAAAGAAATGGTGCAAGGCATGAAAACAGAATTAGAATCAATAAAGAAAACACAAAATGAGAAAACTCTTGAGCTGGAGAACTTGGAGAAAAGATCAGGAACCACAAAAGTAAGCATCACCAACAGAATACAAGAGATGGAAGAGAGACTCTCTGAAGCTGAAGACACACTTGCAGAAATTGATACTTCTCTCAAAGAAAAAGTAAAATCAGAAAAATTCCAATCACAAAATATCCAAGAAATCAAGGATGCTGTGAAAAGACAAAATCTAAGAATAATAGGAATTGATGAAAAAGAAGACTCCAGGCTCCAAGGTCCAGAAAATATTTTCAAGAAAATCATAGAAGAAAATTTTCCCAACTTAAAGAAAGAGATGTCCATAAATATACAAGAGGCCTACAGAACTCCAAATAGACTCGACCAGAAAAGAAACACATCACGTCACATCATAGTCAAAACACTAAATCTACAGAACAAAGAAAAGATATTAAAAGCAGCAAGGGAAAAAGGCCAAGTAACATATGAAGGTAGACCTATCAGAATCACACCAGACTTCTCATCAGAAACTATGAAAGCCAGAAGGGCCTGGGCAAGCATCATGGAGACTCTAAGAGATCACAAATGTCAACCCAGACTACTATACCCTGCAAAGCTTTCAATCAACATAGATGGAGAAAACAAAATATTCCATGACAAAACTAAATTTACGCAATATCTATACAGCAAACCAACCCTACAGAAGATACTAGAAGGAAAACTCCAATCCAACGAAAACGAATTCACCCAAGAAAACAGGGCATACAGATAATATCCCAACAAAAAGGAAAAGAAAACAAGCAATGAAACAAGGTAAGATCATCGACTCCATTACAAAAGGAACTAACATGCATTGGTCAATATTATCTATCAATATTAATGGACTCAACTCACCAATAAAAAGACACAGGCTAACAGAATGGTTACGGAAACAGGACCCAACATTCTGTTGCATCCAAGAAACACACCTATGCAACAAAGGTAAACACTACCTCAGAGTAAAGGGCTGGAAAAAAGTTTTTCAAGCAAATGGTTCCAGAAAACAAGCTGGAGTAGCCATCCTAATATCTAATAAAATAGACTTTCATCCGAAGTTAATCAAAAAAGATAAGGAGGGCCACTATATTCTCATCAAAGGAAAAATCCAACAAGAGGATATCACAATTTTGAATATCTATGCCCCAAATACAAGAGCACCTACATTCGTAAATGAAACAATACTAAAGCTTAAATCATACATTGATCCTAATACCTTAATAGTGGGAGACTTCAACACCCCACTCTCACCAAGGGACAGATCAACCAGACAGACACCAAATAGGGAAATAAAAGCACTCACAGAATCCCTAAATCAAATGGACCTAATAGACGTCTACAGATCTTTTCACCCAAACTCAAAAGAGTACACCTTCTTTTCAGCACCACATGGAACCTTCTCCAAAATAGACCATATAGTTGGTCACAAAGCAAGCCTCAACAGATACAAAAGGATTGAAATAATCCCTTGTATACTATCTTACCACCATGGACTAAAGCTGGACATCAACAACAGAAACAACAAAAAGCCTACACGCACATGGAAACTGAACAACTTACTACTCAATGACAGCTGGGTCAAGGAAGAAATAAAGAAAGAAATTAAAGACTTTCTAGAATTCAATGAAAATGAAGGCACAACATACCCAAATTTATGGGACACATTGAAAGCAGTGCTCAGAGGAAAATTTATAGCACTAAGTGCCTACAAGAAGAAATCCGTAACATCACATACAAACAACTTAATGGCCCAACTGAAAAACCTAGAAAAAAAAGAAGCAGATACACCCAAGAGGAGCAGACGGCTAGAAATAATCAAACTAAGGGCAGAAATCAATCAATTAGAAACAAATAAAATTATCCAAAGAATCAATGAAACAAAAAGCTGGTTCTTTGAGAAAATCAACAAGATAGACAAACCCTTAGCCAAACTAACTAAAAAGCAGAGAGAAACCATACAAATCAGCAAAATCAGAAAGGAAAATGGGGACATAACTACAGACACTGAGGAAATCCAAACGATTATTAGGTCATACTACAAAAGCCTATATGGCACAAAATTTGAAAATCTAAATGAAATGGATAACTTTCTTGACAGATTCCATCTACCAAAATTAAGTCAAGATTAGGTAGAAAGACTGAATAGTCCTATATCTCCCAAGGAAATTGAAGCAGTCATTAACAGTCTCCCCTCCAAAAAAAGCCCTGGCCCAGATGGCTTCAGCGCAGAATTCTATAAGACCTTCAAAGAAGTACTAACACCAATTCTCCTCAAACTATTCCATAAAATAGAAACAGAAGGAACACTACCAAACTCATTCTATGAAGCCATAGTCACTTTGATACCTAAACTACACAAAGATCCAACAAAAAAAGAGAACTTCAGACCAATCTCTCTTATGAACATTGATGCAAAAATACTCAATAAAATACTTGCAAACCGAATCCAAGAACACATCAAAGATATCATCCACCATGACCAAGTAGGCTTCATCCCAGGAATGCAAGGGTGGTTCAACATACGGAAATCCATCAATGTAATCAACCACATAAACAAAATGAAGGAGAAAAACCACATGATCATCTCCTTAGATGCTGAAAAAGCATTTGACAAAGTCCAACACCTATTTATGTTTAAAGTCTTGGAGAGATCAGGGATACAAGGCACATACCTAAAGATAGTAAAGGCAATATACAGCAAGCCTATAGCCAACATCAAACTCAATGGAGAGAAACTTAAATCAATCCCACTGAAATCAGGGACAAGACAAGGCTGCCCACTCTCTCCATATCTCTTTAACATTGTACTTGAAATCCTAGCCAGAGCAATAAGACAACTAAAGGAGATCAAGGGGATACAAATCGGAAAGGAAGAGGTCAAAGTGTCACTATTTCCAGATGATATGATAGTATACATGAGCGAACCCAAAGATTCAACCAGAGAACTTCTTCAGCTGATAAACACCTTCAGCAAAGTGGCAGGATAAAAAATCAACTCAAAAAAATCAGAAGCCCTCTTGTATACCAAAGACAAAAAGGCTGAGAAAGAAATTAGGGAAACAACACCCTTCACAATAGCCACTAATAACATAAAGTATCTTGGTGTGACTCTAACCAAGCAAGTGAAAGACCTGTTTGAGAAAAACTTCAAGTCTCTGAAGAAAGAAATTGAAGAAGATCTCAGAAGATGGAAAGATCTCCCGTGCTCATGGATTGGTAGGATTAACATTGTGAAAATGGCCATCCTGCCAAAAGCAATCTACAGATTCAATGCAATTCCCATCAAAATACCAACTCAATTCTTTACAGACCTTGAAAAAAAGATTCTCAGCTTCATATGGAGAAACAAAACACCCAGAATCTCCAAAACGATACTGTACAACAACAGATCATCTGGAGGTATCTCCATTCCCGATCTCAAGCTGTACTACAGGGCAACAGTAATAAAAACTGCATGGTATTGGCATAGAAACAGAAAGGAGGATCAATGGAATCACATAGAAGACCCAGAAATAAACCCACACACCTATGAATACTCAATATTTGACAAAGAAGCCAAATCCATTCAATGGAAAAAAGACAGCATCTTCAACAAATGGTGCTGGACCAACTGGATGTCTACATGCAGAAAAATGAAAATAGATCCATATTTATCACCCTGCACGAAACTAAAGTCGAAGTGGATCAAGGACCTCAACATAAAACCAGATACTCTAAATCAGTTGGAAAAAAAAGTGGGAAACAGCCTAGAACTCATTGGCAGAGGAGACAACTTCCTGAACAGAACACCAACAGCACAGGCTCTAAGAGCAACAATCAATAAATGGGACCTCATGAAACTGAAAAGCTTCTGTAAAGCAAAAGACACTGTCATCAAAACATATAGACAGCCTACAGATTGGGAAAGAATCTTCATCAACCCTTTATCTGACAGAGGGCTAATATCCAGTATATATAAAGAACTAAAGAAGCAGAAAAGCAACAAACCAAGTAATCCACTTAAAAAATGGGGAACAGAGCTAAAGAGAGAATTCTCTGTAGAGGAATATCGAATGGCAGAGAAGCACTTAAAGAAATGCTCAACCTCTTTGGCCATTAGGGAAATGCAAATCAAAACGACCCTGAGATTTCACCTTACACCCATCAGAATGGCCAAGATGAAAAACTCAAGTGATAGCACATGCTGGAGAGGTTGTGGAGAAAAGGGAACCCTCCTCCATTGCTGGTGGGAATGTAAACTGGTTCAACCACTCTGGAAGTCAATCTGGCGCTTTCTCAGACAACTAGGAGTAGTGCTACCTCAAGACCCAGCTATACCACTCCTAGGTATATACCCAAAATTTGCTCAAGTACACAACAAGGACATTTGTTCAACCATGTTCGTAGCAGCTTTATTTGTAATAGCCAGAACTTGGAAACAACCCAGATGTCCATCAACGGAGGAATGGATACAGAAATTGTGGTATTTTTACACAATGGAATACTACTCAGCAATCAAAAATGAGGAAATCATGAAATTTGCAGGCAAGTGGTGGATTCTAGAAAAGATCATACAGAGTGAAGTATCCCAGGAGAAAGACAAACTTGGTATATACTCGCTTATATAGACCTACAAGATATGATAAACATAATGAAATCTACACACCTAAAGAAGATAATCAAGAAAGTGGACACAGGCGAAGGTGATTAATCCTCATTTAGAAAGACAAATGGGATGTGCATTGAACTTAAGACAGGAGTCTACCACAAAAGGCATCTGAAAGACTCTACCTAGCAGTGTTTTAAAGCAGACACTAAGACTCATAACCAAACCCTCGGCAGAGTGCATGGAATCATATGAAAGAAGGGAAGTTAGTATGATATGGAAAGGATAGGAGCTCTACAAGGACCAAATATATCTGGGCACAGGGTCTTTTCTGAGACTGACACTCAACCAAGGACCATCTATGGATATAACCTAGAACTTCTGCTCGGATGTGGCCCGTGGTAGCTCAGTAACCAAGTAGTTTTCCAAAGTAAGGGGAACACGGACTTTTTAACAGGATCTCAAGGGCAGGCTGTATGACCCCCCCCCCCAGGGGAGGAGCAGTCTGTTAGGCCACAGAGGAGGACTTTGCAGCCAGCCCTGAAGATACCTGATAAAACAGGGTCAGATGAAAGGGGAGGAGGTCCTCCCCTATCAGTGGACTTGGAAAGGGGCAGGGAGGAGACCAGGGAGGGAGTGTGGGGTTGGGGAGGGAATGAGGGAGCGGGATACAGCTGGGACACAGAGTTAACAAAATGTAACTAAAAAGAAAAAAAAAAAAAAGAAAAAAAAATTCTTTAGCCTTTTAAGCTTTGTCTAGTAAACATTTTCATTCCCTATGGAAATTTTACAAGAAGAAATTACAGCATGCATAAAATCTAAGTGATTGATAAATTGTTTTAAACAGCTTAGTTTAGTAAGTAATTCAGTTTCATGAAACTAATTTTTGTTTTGAAATTTCAAAACCAAGGTTGCAAAATATTTATATAAGAAAGAAAACATTGGTCTAGTCTACAGAAAAGAGTTTTCTAGCAACTTAGTTGTTAATGTTCCTCCAAGTTTATACAAGAGTTTCAATCTTTTTAATACTTATCCCATGAATAAAAGTTCTGACTTAGTTCCAGCTACTTGAATATTTGAAACCACATGAATTTTAAGTATTAATAACAAAAATACTTGCTATAAACCTTTTCTCTGTTTTGGCTGAGAAAGCTACTATGCTCACACTTGGCAAGATTCCTTACACAATCTAATAGACAAGCCAGCTAATGAATCTGACATTTTTTTTTTGTAGGCACAATATACATTGGTGTTTAAAACTAGCATTACAAATAGGGTAGTCTTACAGAGTTTGTAAAACATTAAAGTTTGATAAATCTTCTATTTTGGTATACTAAAGTATACCAAAGTTGTTTATGCTCAAACTCAATAACGACTGGAAAAATAAAATGAATGAAAATCTTTCTTATAATATAAAATCCCAAGTGAATAAACTGTAATTAATAAAAAATAAATTAATTTTTTAAAAGAAAGGTTTTTCTTCTTTAATTTTAACCAAAATCTGTAGTTTGTTTTGTTTATTTGTTTCATTTGTAAATTTTGACAGTGTTCATATAATGCCTGGAATAAGAGACATAAGAATTGACAGAATTATCAGATTGTTTTTCTTTTTTCATTGTGTGTGCACATGTGCAAGTGTGTGTGCCTATGTCTGTGTGTTGTGCTTGTTGTTTTGTTTGACTTTTACATCCTTGTGAATGATACAACTGATTTCAACACTACCTACTGCTGATGTTGACCTTTGGAAACTGCAAAGGTTTTGACTGAAGCAAAGACAAAGGTGTGAGTTTAGGCATGGAAGGCAGGAGAGTTTGCTTTTGGTTTAAAATAACTCTCCAGACCAGGAGAAGATGCCAGACATGTTACCAGAGTTCACCACGCTTTATACATAGAGGTCTACAGCAATTTTGCAAGGGAACATTTCAAATGTAGCATTATAACAGAGGTATCACTGCAGTTCATGAACACTTTAGACTTTGGAATTCAGAATATTTTTCCTTTGTATGTATCTTTTTCCGGCTAGACTCTGAATTACATGAGAATAGGACATGATTTGGGAACATTCTGAATCCTACAACCTACCACAGTAAAACAACAGTGAATCAATTATTTGATCGGTTATAAATCAAAATTTCTAAAACAGGTATCTACTAAGACTCGTAACTTGTTCAGTTGCATGTTTAGCATTTATCTTGGGAAATATTTTTAAAGCATGATAGAGGTTCATATCTTCAAGAAGCTACTACATGGTCAAATGGACTAAAACAGTGCTCTCAAGCCACAACAGCAAAACAGTCAGCCCATGTTAAGTTTTGAGCCTTCAAAGTAAGGAGGTTCATGGCCTAGTTGCCTAAGAGAGACGAAAAAACAAAAAGTTGGGTGTGTAAAGAGGTGGGGAGGATTTCAGAGGACTTGAAATAAGGGAAAACATGACCAAAATATATTGTAGGAAACAACTTATTAGAAAGAAATAGAATACTCCATGAATCTTCCCTCTTCAGATCCTTTGTTCCAAGGCTCCTCTGCATCTCTTAGCTTGTAGTGCTTTTCCACAATTGCCTCCCTGCTTGGATTAACTCTACCTGATCTTTTATATTTAGGTAAAACATCATTCTAAATGTCCTGTGACTCTATGCTCTATTAGAAGAGCCTCATAACATTAATGGTCAATGACAGTTTACAGTTTTTCTTCATGTCATTTATCTCAATCAGTTATTTACTTATTTGTTGTGAGTTTGTAGATGAATATCAACGTATTTCAGAAAACTGGAATGGGATAAATACTATGTCTCTTCGGACCACTGTTTAATCAGTATCTCTAGTACATTCTAGTTCATAGTAGTCACTCAATAATGCTGCCTTAAGTCTGAGATAGAAAAGGCATGTCTAGGTACTTTTCCATGAAGTGCATCAGAACTACCTGAATTTTTTAATATTGTCTCTAGTCCTTGTTGCCTCAAATTCAAAATGAATTTTAAAAACGGAAGTATACATTTGTGTTCTTTTAGATTACCACACCATCTGTGCCTTAGTTCCTTCTTTCTTTTACGGTCTCCTAGAGTACTAAATCAGTTGCTATTGTTTTTTCCCTGCTTTTGGGTAGTTTCTCTTGCTTTTCTCTTGGAAATCTAAATTTATAAAGATTTCAAGCTTTAACTCACAGTTTTAGAGATAGATAAAGAAATAGAAAGACAGGCAGATGGGAGATAATGATGACAGAGGACAGAGATAGATATATAGATAGATGATAGAGAGATAATAGAGATGATGGTAGATGATAGATAATAGAGATGATAGATGATCGATATATAGAGAGAGATGCAAATATTAAGTATAAAATATATACTTTTGCTTATAGATCTGTGGATCCACTAGAATCAGAATTTCAGGATTTGTAATGCAATGGAAAGTAGCAAGCAATTTCATTAATGTTTGTGCTTAGAGTTGACACACAGTTATTTCTTACTTTTCCTGATTCCAAGGTATGCTATATAGGCAAACCAGTTGTTAAGTGGGAATAAAGGTCAATGTTTAACAAAGGTCTGTAAGATGGAAACTGTTGATCTTCGCTGCCTTCATAAAGCCCTACAAAGTTCTTGGTTTTAAGTTTTAATTTCACAATAGTCAATGTTCCATTAGGAGATCAGGAAATGGGAAAATCGCATTAAAATCCATCTATTCTATCAATTAGATACAGAGTCAAGCTAGGATATAAGTTTTCATGACATCTTTAAGAACATTTTTCCTATAGACATTTTACTGCTATAATAATCTAAAATAGCTATTCATTTTATAATTATGTGATGGAAGCTTGCATTGAATACCTTTATCAGTTTCAAATAAGATAATCATGTTTGTCAATTTTCACCTCAATATCTGCAACAAAATACTGTTTTCAACTTCGTACCCTTATACTATTTATTTAAATATTAACTATAAACAGTATTCATTTTCTTAGTAAGAAAAGAATTTTATAACTATAATAAAGAGAACCAGTATCCTGATAGCACGAATGAAGTCTCTAAGATAGAAAATGCTAATTTTCTCTGCCTAAATGCCTTCACAAACTCCTACATAGCTCTTGGTTTTCAGTTTTAATTTCACAATAATCCATGTATTTTATAATCTCTAAAACAGAATGATATTGGCCAACTACACTCTATTTTTGTGATTAGGCTATATTGAAATAGTTTGTCTGAGCTGTTTTTTTTTTAATTTGGCAACCATTTTCAAAGTTGATTTATTCAATTTCTAGAACAAATTTTATCTATACTCATTAGAAAACAAGGACATCTTAGCGATTTGTCTTAACTCACAACAGTACACTCTCTAAATTGAGTCACAAAAATATAGCAAGAGAACAATGGTGTACTTTAAAGATAAATCAATGTAAGAGAAGCCAAAGGAATCAAATGTGTATGTGATTTAAAGATTTTAACCTGTGGGAATGTCAATTAAAGTTCAGAGGAAAGTAAATGGCTATAATTAATACCTGTTAACTGCTTTTGGCCTTCAGGCTTGGCCTGGCCAATGATGCATAATAATTAGAAAACATTTCATTACCAGTTGGCATCAAAGGATTAAATGTGCATGAAAGAGCACTGCAAACTGCAAAGTTATGAAGCAGGATAACGGCAACTTCCGACATGTGTATTAAATGATGCATCATTTGAAACTGCACAGTGAATAATGATTGAAGATCCTTGCATACCGTTGCTTACATGCCATAACTAAGAGATGTAAAGGTGGGTTTCCTCTCCCAATAATCATAAAAGGGCAAGCCGCGTTTAAGATCTAAAGGAGAGTTGTCTCTCTACTTTTGTGATTTTCATGTCACCACTTTATTTTCAAATACAGAATTCATAGAATTGACATGCAAAAATAATAATAAACTTTCCATGTATGTATGTAAGGTTAAGGGGTAGAGAATGTTTTTTAACCCTCTCCCACTTTTGGAAAAAAAAAAAAACTTTTCTGCTTGAGCTATGGTAAGAGGGACTTAAGTCTTAGGGGTGTGTGTGTGTGTGTGTGTGTGTGTGTGTGTGTTGTGGATGAGCTTACCTATGCATTCATATACAAGGACCAGGAGTTAGCATAGGGAGTCAACATCTATTATTCTTCACTTTGCTTTTTAAAACAAAGTCTCTCAGGAAACATGAAGCTCTTCATTCTGAACAAAATGGCTAACCAGTAAGCACCCAAAATGAGTCTGGCTTCACCTCTCATCTTCTCAGCCCCAGCAGTGGGATTACAGGCAGATGTCATACAGGTGTCTACATGGGCCCCAGGGATCACACTGAGGCCCTCACACTTGTGCAGCAGACACTCCACACAGCAAGCTCTCTTCCAAACACCAAGGGGCAGAGAATTCTCATGCTACTACCATATGCCCATCAGTGCTCATTTACAGGTCTCAAAGTGAAGTAAAATGCTTATTAATCAGTGTGTCAAATATGGCCTGCTGTCATGAAAATAGTAAATACTGGGTGCAGTATATGAAAAACTTAAAAGTAAATTCCTTCACCTCAAATGTTCTTATAAAAAATATTAACTTAGAGATTCAATATTAGGGCTGAATAGATAGCGCAGTGGTTAAGAGCACATACCACCCTTACAGAGTTTGGTTCCCAACATCCCCATCACATGGTTCACACTCACCTATAACTCCACCAGTAGGGAAATCTAATGCTTCCGGACTCTTTAGGCGCCAGCATTTATCTTTTTTATTTTTTAATTGTTTTATTTATTTATTTTTTAAAATATTTTTTTTAATTTTTATTAATTACACTTTATTCACTTTGTATCCCCCCTGTGGTTCCCTCCCTCCTTCCCTCCCAATCCCACCTTCTCTCCCCTTTCTCCACGCATGCCCCTCCCCAAGTCCACTGGTAGGGGAGGTCTTCCTCTCCTTCCTTCTGATCCTAGTCTGTTAGGTCTCATCAGGAGTGGCTGCATTGTCTTCCTCTCTGGCCTGTTAAGGCTGCTCCCCCTTCAGGGTGGGGTAATCAAAGAGTAAGCCAATCAGTTCATGTCAGAGGCAGTCCCTCTTCCCATTACTATGGAACCAACTTGAACACTGAACTGCCATGGGCTACATCTGTGCAGGAGTTCTAGGTTATCTCCATGGTACTTGGTTGGAGTATGAGTCTCAGGAAAGACCCCTCAGGCACCAGCATTTATATGTGTTTCTGTGTGTACATATATGCGTACACACACACAACTGAAATTAAGTACTTTTTAAATACAAAAGATAAAATATTATTATATAAAAAATTAAGCACTAGTTACTAAATTAAAATTCTATATAAATTTGCTCTACCAGATTAATGATGCCTCTGAAACATGTAAGAGAAGGGTGAAGCTCCAAGTTACTAACTCTTTGTATCTCCAGCATTAATCTATTGCAAAGATCAATATTCACTTGGTTTGCAATTGTTGAGTCTAAGTTTTGAGATGCTTTCCCATGGGTCCTGGTAACTAAAGTATACACCCATTTAAATAGGGTCGACTGACCAGCCTTTCTAAAGTGTTGGCTCTATTACTCATCTGTTCATCCATTCAATCAAAGACCTCCTAGGTAAAAAGCAGGATCAAGCCATGCCACCTGCCTTCAAAGAGTTTACATCCTTGTAGAAAAACATAACATGGGAAGTGTCTAGACAATAGGGCTTTACTTAGGTTTGCATCACTGTAACCAATACCTGATGGAAACAACTGAACAAAAACGTTTATTCTGATTCACAGTTCTAGGGAACTCCAGTCTGTCCTAGCCTTGTGAGGGACGCCAGGAGTAGCTCTACCCAAAGCACCAGAAACATAAGGGGCAGTCTTGTTCCCACAGCTGCAGAAAGAAACTGGGCCCCATTTCTTTGGCACCCATTTTCCTTATTGAAAATTTCCTTTTGCATCTCTGTAACCAAATCCCTGACGGAAACAACAATTCGAGAGACAAAAAGTGTTTTGTTTTGTTTTTTTTTTTCAATCATAATTTCGAAGGAATTTTCCATCTGTCATGGCAGAATGGTTCCACATGTGGCTACAGCGTGTTACAGAGGCGTGAAACTGGGGTTGGTAGCATAATAAACAAGGAGGAGGGGCGAGTATGGTGTTCAAAATCTCACCTTGCCCAGCCTCCCTCCATCTTCTAATGACTTCACAGCCTCAAAACAGAGCCACAAGCTGAGAACCAAGCAGTCAAAGCATTAGCCTTTCATAAATTACAGATGCAAAACATAAAAAAGAATAGATCTGTCTCAGGGCAGGGAAGGTCAGAAAACTAAAGGATGCATTTTCAAAAGTGCACCGTGTACCTTTAAGATAGGATTAGGGTGATGTGAGGGAGAAAAGCAAGTGGTTCCATAAAGCTGGAAAATAAATGGTTGTGAGCTAAGAAAGCAGAAACCAACTATGGTTTTACAAGAGTGATCCTCAGCCAGGTGTGAGGGCTCATGGCTGCAATCCCCATGGTCCGAAGGCAGAGGCAGGGCTAGTGCCACCTTTAGAGGCTAGTGTGGGCTTCATAGTGAGACCTCGTGTCTAAAACAACATTTAAAGAGGAGTACAAGGTTAAAAAGTAATTGGTGGAAGAGAGGTGACAGGGCTATTAACATACACATTGAAAATGAGAGGCATCTGGTTATGCCTCCATAAAGAAATATATAGGTCCTCATTACTCTAAATACATAGATACACACACACACACACACACACAGAGAGAGAGAGAGAGAGAGAGAGAGAGAGAGAGAGAGAGAGAGATGTACAGGAGAGGTGCAATTAAAATTTATCATCAGGGAAAACCAGAATCATATCCATCTATCCAAACTACGAAATTTTCAGCACTTAGGCTGAATTTTCACCTCTGTAAAGCTAAGTTGTTCAATTAAATGACCTCAGGGCCCTCAGAACTCAACATTTTATAATTTTAGCATCAAGTCACTTCAGGCACTAGAGTCCAGGGAAACACTTCACCAGGAAATTCATACATGAATAAATAGAAAGCACTTCCATATTTAGATTTTTAACAGTATAATTTTAACTGGTCTAGGCCTACGTTGATATCAGCAGCATGAAGATGTTTTATTTCTAGCTCTTTCTATAAAATAAGTCCTATCTCAAATTAAATAAATTTACCACCTGTTCAAAGCGCAACTTTATATCTGTAGGTGGCAATTGGTCAAAGTATACAAGTCCTGACGAAAGAATTCGGGTTTTTGTGGAGACTACAGAAAAACACTGAGACTGTGTGCCCCTGCAGGTAGTAACGCTGGTTAAACTACCTCTGAAATGAATAATCCCCAAAACCACAACTACTATTCATCAGTTTACATTGTGCTTAACTCTATTGTATGAGATATACTTGAACTTGAGTTTCAGGATCATTTACTCAAGTAATTCACATAAATGGTTATTCCTAAAGATCCTACTTCTCTCATGATCGCCAACTGTGCTCAGAAAATGTAACTAACATTTTCCTTAAAGAAGCGTGTCAAATGCCAGGAAAATTTGACTCTGTATACCACCTCTGCCACCTTGCTGGTACCAATATTAACTCAGATCACCCTAACACCATATGTCATAAAATAAGCGTTAATGAGATGTCAGGTTGTACAGTTGAGACTTGATACTCTGAAGGTCCCATGTTACCCTGTTAAAAATGGAACTAATTAGAGCTGACCTTGAGTGTGAGTTTCACTAGGTCTAAAGGGGGAAAGAAAATCTTACAGATTAAAATCAAGTTAGACTGCAATAGTCACATATTTTGGAGTCCATAGCTTGATTTGCATAAATTAAAAAGTGTTTCACCAAAAATAAACTAAAAGGCAAAAGTAAAAAGAAACACCGGAAATCTCAGGCTTCTTTGTATATTAGAGATGCATAGAAAACAGTAACTTTAGAAGTTAGATTGAGGGGAGGGGAGATTTGTCTAGGAAAATCTAAAAACAATAGAAATAAATTTTAAATTTTTAAAAATGCTTCTTTTGGGCCTGGACAGATAGCTCAGTGGTTAAAAGTACTGGCTGCTTGTCTTGAAGACTCAGGTTCAATTCCCAGCACCCATATGGCAGCTCACAATTGCCTGTAACTCCAGTTCCAGGAGACCTGACATCCTTACACATACATACATGTAGGCAAAACACCAAGACACATAAAATAAAAATGAAATCATTTTTGAAACAAGTTCTTTGTCTTTCTACTTATCGAGGATTTTTCAATATTTTCCTTTCTCTTAGTTTTAGAAAAATAAAGAATTTCAATTAACAAGGAAAAGATTATATCCTTCCATGTTAATTAGATTAGTAGCACTCTAAATTAGCATTGACATAGCACTATAAGCTTGCAAACTGTTTTTGATGGGCCAAAAATCTTGGAGTGAAAATTATCAAAAGCAAATATTTTCCAGGCTGGGGGATATTTAATGATTTTTTTCACAGACAGTTTTGTGATATCAGTTTTCTAAGATAAATCTAAGATAAATCAATTTGTCAAGTAGATTGTTAGGCAAGGAGTTATTGTTTCCTTCCTGAAAGAAACAAGATATACAGAGTATGTGAAGTTAGAATAATAAAAGGCATTTGCTATTACACAGCACACGCTCACGCAGTATGCAGATGTTAACTGAGAAATCACATGCTCACCAAAGCTAAAAGGTAAATACTTGAACTTCAAACATAGCAGTGGTGGTATCCAAGAGGAAATCTGCAAAGACTATAATACAATCATCAAGAAGGCATTGATGCCATCAAAAATAAAACCTGAAAATACATGACATTACAGGGACTTAACAGTTAAAATATATAGTTATATACCTATATGCATTCAATAACAATTGGTGAAAAAGAGACTGGATTTGAAGAACAGGAAGTGGTATATGAGAGAGTTTGAGGTGGGGGAGGGAAGAAGAAATGTTGGAATTATGATAAAATCTCAAATAAATAAATAAAATAATCTATTTTAATCAATTAAAATAAATAAATAAATCTCAAATAACTAAAATTAAAAGGAGAAAAGAAAGCTGTTGGTGCCTAGAAAAAGATAGACTCAAACTGGGAGAGATTCACTCCCTTAGTCATAACAACTAATTTTCTTTTTTTTTTTTTTATTTTTCTTTTTAGTTACATTTTGTTAGCTCTGTGTCCCAGCTGTATCCCGCTCCCTCATTCCCTCCCCAACCCCGCACTCCCTCCCTGGTCTCCTCCCTGCCCCTTTCCAAGTCCACTGATAGGGGAGGACCTCCTCCCCTTTCATTTGACCCTGTTTTCTCAGGTATCTTCAGGGCTGGCTGCAAAGTCTCCTCTGTGGCCTAACAGACTGTTTCTCTCCTGGTGGGGGGAGGGTCAAACAGCCTGCCCTTGAGATCCTGTTAGAAATAGTCCGTGTTCCCCTTACATTGGAAAACTACTTGGTTGAAGGTATGACAGGAGTCTACCACAAAAGGCATCTGAAAGACTCTACCTAGCAGTGTTTCAAAGCAGACACTAAGACTCATAACCAAACCCTTGGCAGAGTGCAGGGAATCATATGAAAGAAGGGAAGTTAGTATGATATGGAAAGGATAGGAGCTCTACAAGGACCAAATATATCCGGGCACAGGGTCTTCTCTGAGACTGACACTCAACCAAGGACCATCTATGGATATAACCTAGAACTTTGGCTCGGATGTGGCCCGTGGTAGCTCAACAACTAATTTTCTTAACAGCTAGTTCAATTTCTTAATGCAAAAGAGCTTCTAAAATGCCAAAATTCCATTTCCTGGTAGACCTGAATAAATCTGAGCTTCCCATACTCTAGATGCAGTTCTTGCTGTATGGTTTTCATATTTCTTTAGTTTCAGTTGACACCGACTCCTTTTTAACCATCAACGTTTTATTTTATGACCATCGCTGATTTCACAAATGTACATGAGCTGAGAGGATGCTGTGAGATTCTTACAGATAAGGTTTGGTGCCCTGGGTAGATGAAGAATCTTAACAGTGTTGGCCCTTCCTGGATTTAAAAAAAAAAAAAAAAAAGATTTAGTTTGTGAGACTAGACAGAGGTAGTGGCTGAAGAGAGGGAACAAGGTAGAAGAGGGGGCACAGAGAGTTAAGAAGGTGGAGATCAGACCTGGGGAGAGCGAGGGTGAGAAGACAGAAGGCCTATAGAGAAGAGAGAAAGTGAGGGTGGGGACATCTCTGTGACAAGCTGGAGATCTAATTCCAGGTAGGCTCCTGGGAGGATATGAGGGGTACTCAAGCAGAAACGCCTAGTATCAGAGGCCACAGAGACTGAAGAGAACACCCACTAACTAGACTAGTGCCCTAGCAGAGGGAGGAGAACACCAACCCACCCACAAAAACTTCAACCAAAAATTTGTCCAAAAATTTATCCCTGCCTACAAGATGTGCAGGGATAAAGATAGAGCAGACAGAACAGAGATTGGGGGAATGCCCAACCAATGCCCAACCAATGACCCACCCTATTGGAGAGTACCAACCCCTGACATTATGAATGATGTTTTACTAAACTTGCTGACAGGAGCCTGTCAGAGTTGTCCTCTGAGAGGCACAATCCAGTGCCTCAAAACAGATTGCTGAGACTTACAGCCAAACATTGGGGTATGCTTAGGGAGTCTCATGGAAAAGTGGGAGGAAAGAGCAAAGGACCTGGAGGTGACAGGAGCTCCACAAGAAGACCAACAGAGCCAACTAACCAGGGCCCATAGGAGCTTGTTAAGACTGAAGCATCAACCAAGGACCATGCATGAACTGGACCTAGGCCCTCGACAAAGGTGTAGATGGGCAGCTTAGGCCTCATGTGGATCCTCTAGTAAGGGAAGTGGGTACTGCATTGGACATGGACTCACTTGACAGCTTTTTGATCACTTTTCCCTGGCGGGACTGCCTTGCCAGGCCATGGGGAAGAGGACATTCTCAGACCTCATGCAACTCCATGAGCTGGAGTGGATGAGGCAAAGTGGAGGTGGGTAGAGAGGAAGGGTGAGACTGGGAGGGGAGGAGGGATGGGGCTACAACAAAGACGTAAAGTGAATTAAAAATAAAATAAAGACATAAAAATTTTAAAAAGATTTAGTGTGTGTATACATGTGCGTGAGGAGGGGGATTATACATGAAGATTCTCTGAGGCCTGAAAACGATGTTAGTGATTCCAGAGCTGGAGTTGTTGCAGGCAGTTTGTGAGCCACTCGAAGTGTGGGCTGGGCCTTGAACTCAGTCCTCTGAAAGAGCTACAATCATTTCTACCCGCTCTCTAGCTTCTCTTCTGATACAAGTAAGCTCATAGTTTTAAGCTATCACAAATATGTTGTTCATGGCTCATGTTTACAAAAGTCATGTTCAGGGCAAATGTTGATTTCATTTTCCAAGAATGCTAGAAAGTAACCTCAGACTTGCAAGTATGTTAGATCCCTCCTCATACTAGCTGTTGTAAACCTGCTTTTCAATTTAGAGTTTTCATATAGAGCATTCATCTACATTAAATAACTAAATATATCTTTTTTAAAAAATTAGAGTTTTCTGCTCTAGTCAGTGCCAACTGGAGAACTGAAATTTTTCCCAGGTCAAAAGCAACTTAAAAGCTTTACGTCATTCTATTTAATTTCAAACTCCATTATTCTCTATGATAACTCACATGACAATGAGGTTTTTTTAATTCTGATAATTATATATCCTGATTTGATTTTCATTTCATATATTTTGTATAAAAATGACACAATGTATGGAAAAACAAGTGTTTGTCCCAATTTTTCTAATTGACCTATTAGAAAATCTTACCTTAGGGTAAAAACAAGGAACAAGACAAGAGCCTACCCACAGAAGGCTTCTGAAACACTCTACCTAACAGGGTATCAAATCAGATGCTGAGACTCATAGCCAAACTTTGGGCAGAGTGCAGGGCAAATTATGAAAGAAGGGGGAATATAGAAAGGCCTGGAGGGGACTGGAGCTCCACAAGGAGAGCAACAGAACCAAAAAATCTGGGCACAGGGATCTTCTCTGAGAGTGATATTCCAACCAAGGACCATTCATGGATAGAACCTAGAACCCCTGCACAGATGTAGCCCATGGCATCTCAGTGTCCAAATGGGTTGCCTCGTAAGAACAGGGGCTGTCTCTGACATGAACTCAGTGGTTGACTCTCTGATCACCTTCCCCTGAGGAGGGGAGCAGCCTTACCAGGCCACAGAGGAAGACAATGAAGCCAGTCCTGATGAGACCTAATAGACTAGGGTCAGATGGAAGGGGAGGAGGATCTCCCCTATCAATGGATTGGAGAATGGGGTGTGGGAGGAGAAGAGGCAGGAGGGCAGGATTGGGAGGGAAAGAAGGAGGGGGATACAGCTGGAATACAAAGTGAATAAATGGTAATAAATTTTAAAAATTAAAAAGATAATCTTAATTTAGTGACATGTTGCTATATACATAAGAAAACTACCAAAAAAAAAAATTCATAGAAGACACAATCTCACAAAAAAAAAAAGAAAAGAAAAAAGAAAAAAAAAAACTACCTGACCAGCTCTTACAATCTTTTTACTTCCATTTCTGCAATATTCCCAGGGCCTTAGCTGAAGAAGCTTTTGTAGATTAGCTATTGGAACTGGACTCAATACCTCTGTGGTTTTCTGTGATGGTCATTGTCTACGACAAAGAGAAAATTCCTTGGCATGGGGTTAAGACTACACTTATCTGTGGGAATAAAAACAAATATTTATTATGTGCTGACGAATTATTCGAGCATAGTAAAGTAATATTTGTAGGTTCTCCTCCAAGATCCATGACACTACCCTGGCCCTGGGGAATAGGCTAAGTTTTCAGCACAAGGCATGGTTTTCCTCTCCTTGAGTCTTTGGTCCAATCAGACAGCTGTAGTCTAGCACCAAGGTGTGCATGCCACTACTGCACCCGTAGAGCTACCAATGCTACATGGGTGTTGTAGTTCATGGCATCACAGCTGCTTGTTTCTTTTCCTTGGAAACTCACATGACGCCTTTTGGTACCATGAATGTTAGTCCTCAGGAAGGAGGCCTTCATATCAGTTCCAGAACAGTGGCCTTTGGGTCATGTGTATGAGGTTCATGGTGTCTTCATCAGTAGAGACCTACCTTCCACCTTTTGGGGGGAGCAAACAAGAATATTAGCAATAGTCGTTGGTGTTCTGGGAGTCTCTTAGGCAACTCTGACCAACAAGTCAAAACAGGGCTTTTCATGCATATATATATATATTCATATTCATTTAGGGTTCAAAATCAGAAACTTAGAGTGAAATTATGAGTTTCATTTTAAAAAACATCAACTCCATAGTTTCAAGAGATATGTGTTTCATTCAATACCTATGCATAAGCTTTTGCATCATGTATGTGAGGCTCAAGTTGGGAAATATATATAGAACGTACATGTATTATATTTTAAAGTCATTAATAGTATGATGCCTTGTGACTTTTTCAAATATTCTGTTATTTAACCCTCCTCCTGTATTTATTTAGCTTTCTCCTCCATAATTATAACTCCCATTTTCCCATGTCCCCTCTCAGATCACTAGTACCCTGATATTCCTTTCTATTGCTCTCCCATATCCCCACAATGGTCCCTTTTTACTTTCCTGGTTTCTGAAGTTACTTCATATATGTATTCACATGGAAGGTTTGGAGCTAGAAAAATTAGACAAGAAATAACAAGCAACATTTGTCTTTCTGGGTCTGGGCTACATGACACATAATGATCATTTATATTTGCAGCCATTTACCAATAAATTTCATGACTTCATTTATTAATGCAACTAATACTCTAAGGTAGTCAACAACACATGATCACTCAGAAACTAACCTTCTCTAAGTACTCAATTGAATACCTATTGGCAAGATTTCACACATCTATTTTTGTCATATCATGCCATGAACATCTAAAGCCCTCATCACCACTGTAAACACGGTCATAAGTGTTCATTTAATTTGATTAGAGAATGTAGTTTTAAAACACCAGAAACCACCCATAAAACTTTCTTATCGTTCTATTCCTGTACCAGCCAAAGATCAACCAGAAAATAAGAACCACTACAGGATACTTACTAAGAAATTACTGAAAGAAATACAACAGTAGCAGCTGAATGGCCCAGTCTAAACTGGTAGGGGACAGGTCTATCACTTTAACTTTCAGGTGTGAGCTGAAGCTACTGTGCACATAAGAACTGGAAGACTTTCAGTGATTTGAAGCAGGCCCATCCACAGCACCTGGAACAAATCCCCTTAGTTAGAGGCAGTGGATAGTATATTTTATTCATATTTTTTGGAACACCTTGTAGCAACAATGCTTAGATTAATGTCGTATTAAATAACTATTGACTGTAGCTTAGCCAAGATGATACATCATAATCACCGTAGGGATATAGTCAAGAAATAGAAGCAACTTGACAAATTGCATTCATGCAAAGGAGTGCTCAACTGGAAGGTTGGTACACTTCATGTTGTGGTCTATTCACATCAAAGTCAGGACTAGACTTTTCCAAATAGTGAAGAAGTCAATGCAAACCCAATTCTCTCTTCTGTTTTACCTTTCAAGTGTTTAACATTCCTTCAAACAAACACTGACATACATTTTAGTAATACTGTTTTCTCGTGGCAGTGAGTTACTCAATTTTCTGATTGTGTTCTAGGGTAAACTCTTACCATTACAGTTCAGATCAGGAGACTTAAGCACTACTTTTACAAGCTGAGTAAATAGTATTTGGATCAAAATCTTGGAATTCCAGTTCTACAGCACTGACTCTAAGTTAAACATACCTTCATTGCTATACTCAAATGTACATCTAAATGTACATCGAATGAACATCGTGATAATCAGTTTCTCTGCTAGTAGAAAGAAAAGGCTTCATAAAATACATCCCTCAGATAATAATTGCTCATTATACTGATACATATTATTGAGTTTTTCGATGTCAGTTTTCCCTTTTTGTCTCCATGGCACACAGCCACTTTTGCTACACATGCAGTTGTTTTCCCAGTGTGGGATGACCACTCTGAAGTCAGTGAGTAGAAGCTGGACTGTGTCACAGACAGAAAGCAGTAGATAGTCTCGGTGAGCATAGGAACAAATTTTGTTTCTCTTGGGCTTCTTGGGACTAGTGTTAGGACAGTAAGGAGAATACAGAGATCTGAAGCTGAGAGAGGGTAGATGCAGGCTGCAAACTGTCTTATAAACTCCCTTACCAGCTACAGAAGCTGTGGTGTGCCCTCACTGAAACACAACAATCTTTGACCTACATCTGAAAAGTCAGTGTTTCTAGACTTTCTTTTGGCAGAAAATGGGTAGAAAGGATTATAGGAGCTGGAGGGGTCCAGGAAAGCATAAGAACACAACCCACAAAATCAGCTAACTAGGGCTCATAAGAGATCACAGAGACTGAAGCAACAATCACAAATCCTGCAAGAGTCTGGGCTACACCCTCTCATATGTGTTATGGTTGGTGTTCTTGTGGAAGTCCCAACAGTGGAGCTGAGCTATCTCTGACACTTCTACCTATTCTTGGGACCTTTATACCTGTACTGAGTTGTCTCATACATCCCTGCTATGAGGATGTGAGCCTACTGTTATTGTAACTCAATATGCTGTGTGCAGCTGGTATTTCCTAGGAGGCATGTTCTTTTATACAGAAAAATTGAATAGGAATGGCTCTGGAAAAGGGGAGGACTGAGAGAAGTAGAGGGAAGAGAAATTGTGGTCAGGTTGTAATGTATTTAAAAAGAAATAATAAATATTTATCTTCATACATTATATTCTGATAATGGTTCCCCTCCCCCAGCTCTTCCTGGATCCTTCCTACCTCCTAACACACTCAACTCTGTATCTTCTTTCTCTTAGAAAACAAACAAGCAAAAAAAATAAATAAATAAATCATGTAAAACCCATCAAAACTGCAAGAAACATATGCACACTCACACAGACATACACTTATAAAATTCATAAAAACAGAATCCACAATATAGAAGCAGAAAACCATTAAGACAAAAAATTCTGAAACATACTAATACAAGCCAAAAAGTCTATAAAAATGCCATTGTGTTGATTTTGTGTTGGCCATCTATGACTAAGCATGGGCCTACCTTAAGTGTGGTTAATATACCCAATGAGACTATGCTGTGGAAAATAGCTTTTTCTTTGCAAGCAGATATTAATTGGAGATAGCTTCTTGGTTAGGAAGAGGAGATCATGTCCATTTCCCCTTCTCCCTGCTAAGACGTTCACCTTGTTTAAACCTTTGCAGGCTCTGGGCATGTAGTCACAGTCTCTGTGAATTCATAAGTGCATCAATCTTTTTGTTTCTGAAAGACATTGTTTCCTTTATGTCATCCATTCCCTCTCTCTCTTCCAGTGTTTCCATCTCCTCGTCTGCATTTCTTCCTGAGCCATGAAGGGAAACATTTGATGAAGACATCCTATACAGGACAGAGTATTCCAAAGTCTCTCACTCTCTTTTTTTTTTAATTAATTACACTTTATTCATTTTGTATCCCCCCATAAGCCCCTCCCTCCTCCCCTCCCGATCCCACCCTCCCTCCCCTTTCTGCATGCATGCCACTCCCCAAGTCCACTGATAGGGGAGGTTCTCCTCTTCTTTCTGATCTTAGTCTATCAGTTCTCATCAAAAGTGGCTGCATTGTCCTCTACTGTGGCCTGGTAAGGCTGCTCCCCCCTCAGGGGGAAGTGATCAACGAGCAGGCCAATCAGATTATGTCAGAGGCAGTCCCTCTTCCCATTACTATGGAACCCACTTGGACACTGAACTGCCATGGGCTACACCTGTGCAGGGGTTCCAGGTCATCTCCACAAATAGTCCTTGGTTGGAGTATGAGTCTCTGGGAAGTTCCCTGTGTTCAAATTATCTTGTTCTGTTGCTCTGCTTGTGGAGTTCCCGTTCCCTCCAGCTCTTACTATTTCCCACTTCTTACATAAAATTCCATTCACTCTGCCCATCAGTTGGCCATCAGGCTCAGTATCTGCTTTGACAGTCTATACTGCAGAAGCTTTCAGAGGCCCTCTGTGGCAGGTTTCAAGGTTGTTTTCTGTTTTCTTCTGGCTTTCAGAGGCCCTTTGTAGCGGGTTCCGAGGTTGTTTCCTATTTTCGTTTTCTTCTGATGTCCATCCTCTTTGCCTTTCAGGATGGGGATTGAACATTTTAGTTAGGGTCCTCTCTTTTGCTTAGTTTGTTTAGATGTACAGATTTTAGTGGGTTTATTCTATATTGTATGTTTATATGAGTGAGTATATACCGTGAGTGTCTTTTTGCTTCTGGGACAACTCACTCGGGATGATCCTTTCCAGGTCCCACCATTTACCTGCAAATTTCATGATTTCCTTATTTTTCATTGCTGAGTAATACTCCATTGTATAGATGTACCACAGTTTCTGCATCCATTCTTCAGTTGAGGGGCATCTGGGTTGTTTCACTCTCTGCACATTGTCCAGTCATGGTTCTGTGTTAGTTTCCCATCTACTGCAAGAGAAACTTCCTCTGATGATGGCAGAGTAGAATGTATGTGTAAAACAGAATATACTTAGGAATCATTTTATTGCTATTTTCCTTTGGAAGAGCAATAGTATTTAGTTTTTCCTAGGCTTGTGGCTTATCTCATCTCAGGTTCTTGGCCCCTCAGTAAGTGGCAGGCATGGGTTCCATCTCATGGAGTTTGCCTTAAATTCAATTAGATAGTGGCTGGTTGCTCCTACATTTGTACCACTCTGGTACCAGCACATCTTGTAGAGTGTACACCTTGGTTGCTTTTCATCTTTTTTCTCTTGTAGTAACAGAGTACCTTCCAGTACAGGGACACTAGACAGTAAAGCTGAATTCTCTAGTTAGACACCCACTCAACTTCTCTGTATTCAATGAGATAGTTAAGTATTATCTTCAGCAATGGGGTCTTATCATCAGTTTGTGGAGGGAAAACAACAGTCTTGATAATACCCTGAGTTGTTTCAAGATTTCTATGGGGACATGTTAGTCAATGATTCAAAATAATATAACACATTCCTGGCACTGGATATATAATTTGATGACAAAGATGACTAGTTGGTTCATTGCCTCCTCCATTACTGGGTGATTCAATTTAGATTTCTTTCCTATGTGTATATATGGTAAGATGCTTTGACAGTAGTAGGTTTCCATATGACCCCTTAACTGGCCATTAGTGTTACTCATTCATTTCTGTATTCTCTCTTACACCCCCTTCTCTCCCTCTGCCAGTCTCCCACCCTGCCCCATCTCACAATAACAATATATTCTATTTTCCCTTTCTTAGAAAATTCACCACATTCCCTTATTTCTATATTCCATGCCCAACTTTTGTGGTTACACAGATTATAGCACACCTATTAAACGCTTAAAAATTAACATCCATATATAAAGGAATGCATACAATGTTCGTCTGTCTGAGTCTTGGTTACCTCACTCAAGATGATTTTTTATAGCTCAATTCATTTACCTATGGATTTCATAATTTTATTTTTAATAACTGAGTAATACTCCATTGTGTAAATATGTCATTCATCTCTTGATTAACATTTAGACTGTTACCAATTTCTGGCTATTATGAATAAAGCAGATATTTGAAAAGATAGGCAATGAGATATGACATGGAGGTAAAGGAAGGCTCCTAAATTACATTTAGTTCTCTAACTTTTTTTCTTACATTGAAGATGTATTTACATAGTGCAGGAGTGATGAAATATGAAGAAACACGATTAAAAGAAAAGAAAAAGCATTGAAAAATACAGAATTCTACATACTAACATAAAAAGTTAGCCAAGAAAAGTCAAATTAAAAATAGGAAGTCTAAAGTGACATCATAAGTTTCATCTGTGGGAAACGTAAATATAGTCAAAAACTGATACTCTGCATCAAAATGAGGATCCATTCTTGGACGATGATAGAATAAAATAAATTTTAAGCTCCACATTTTTGAATTTTCAGTTTTTATGTGCATTGCTTTTCTTCTGTCCAAAAATAATTGGCTGACTGATAGAGTATTATGACTTTATTTACTTGATATTGACCTCAATGGAATTTCTGATTTAATTTTCTCTGTGTCTTTCTGTCTGTCTCTCAGTCTCTCTCTCTCTTTCTCGTGTGTGTGTGTGTGTGTGTGTGTGTGTGTGTTTGTGAATTGAACATGCAGCCTCATGTATGCCACCAGGTTCTCATTCTCTAAAGGATGAGAAATACTTTTCTTATCCTTGCTGGCTAGTTTTATTGGAGTAATATGTAACATCAGACTGATTGGTAAGGATTCTTCCTTTGCCTCCAACTCCCATCTTATTATACTTCCTTTCCCATTGGTAATCATTATTTTCTGTTAAAATATATCCTCCTATTTTTTTTCTATGCATTTTTCTCTCTCCCTCGACCAGTCCCCTCTCCGGAGTTTTAGATTTCTGCTCTCATAAATAAAATGATGAACAATGTTGAATTTCAGTCCTAATCAAATTTCAAAGACAAAAGAACACTGAAGATAAACTGCAGTCTTAGATCACTCCAACCCTTTTTGCTCAAGGCTGTCCCCTCCTATCTTGATTATATTACTTGTATTGTAGCCACTGAAAACATAATCACTGAGAAATGGGCCACCCAAAAGAACAGGGTACAATAGTAAGCATATCAAGCCCTAGGCTCTCTATTTTTGGAGCTTTAGCATCACAAAATTGAGCTAAAAAAAAAAAAGATAGAAGAGGATTTAAGGGAGAAATATGTGGGGTTTTTTTTTGCTTTGTTTTTTGTTTTGTTTTGTTCTGTTTATTTTTTTGCCCTTGGATACCTAAGGCACTTATACAGTCAACTCTAGGACTCAGGATACCATACCTGTTACAGTCAGGAAAACATGGGTTGAAGCATGTAGGAACTTGGATAAAAGGACCCAATCAGTGGACATGGGGAGGGGCATGCATGCAGAAAGGAAGGGGGAGGGTGGGACCGGGAGGGGAGGAGGGAGGGGCTTATGGGGGGATACAAAATGAATAAAGTGTAATTAATAAAAGTTAAATTAAAAAAAAAGGAAGCAAGGAAGGTCAGTTATCAGAAGATGAATGTGCAAAAGAGCCAATGGGAGTTAGTTCAAAGGCATTTTAAAAGTTTGTCTTAGATCTCCCACACTCTCATTTGCCCCTGCAGGCCTATATCTGAGAGTAGAGAACAGGGGGAATCCCTGTGCCTTCCAATTAGGCCTGCTAGCCAGTGAGTTCACCTTCAAGTGAGTGCTTGCAGATGCCCAGATCCCTCTATGCCAGCAGCCAGACATCAGATCCCTCCCACCCACACACCCACTGTGAGCAACATAAGGATTCTAGGGACAGCATTCTCAACATTGAAGCCCCTTTTCTGTTGGTCTAGCAGTGGAGTCCAGGAAAACAATTCCTGGAGCTCAGACAGATCTGAATTTCAGGAGGACGGTATGACAGGCCTGTAGGCCACTGAGGTATTCAGTGCACCTGCGCATGCACATTGCGCCCACAAACAACGCTAGCACCCACACCCCCTCCTGTGTTTAAGCCCCACATCCCAGGCATCTACATGCTCTAGCACCCTGTCCTTCAATATACACTTCCTCGCACACACATGCATTTGTTTGCCCACACTTGTGCACATGTACTTGTGACTTTCCCCCCTTAGCTACAGCTGAAACATCAAGATCCACTCTCAAACCGGTGGACCACTCTCATCTTCCTGAAGAATACTCCAGACACCAGAGACAGATGGATCCAGTCTGAAGTACAGACTCCAGGAACAAACAACGAAGGTTACAGGTAAGCAGAAAGGCTAGAGGTTGGCATAAGAACACATCCAACAAAAATCAGGACATCATTGCTTCACCAGCAACCCCTAAAATCAATGGATATGTTAATTCATCAGAAACACAGGAAAATGATCTCAATTCTAGGATTACCCAGATATTAGAGACACATAAAGAGGAAATGAACAAAACTCTCAAAGAAATACAGGCAATTGCAGCGAAATAGAGGTACAATTAGTTGCACATAGAGAGGAAACAAACAAAAAAATAGAGACCATTATGGAAAGACAGGAAACCACATTCAAACAGATGAAGGAAATGGTGCAAGACATGAAAACAGAATTAGAATCAATAAATGAAACACAGAGGGAAAAAATGGATCTGGAGAACTAAGAGAAAAGACCAGGAACCACAAAGGTAAGCATCATCAATAGAATACAAGAGATGGAAGAGAGAACCTCAGGTGCTAAAGATACACTTGCTGAAATTGATACTTCTCTCAAAGAAAAAGTGAAATGGGGAAAAGTTCAAACACAAAACAACCAAGAAATCAAGAACACCATGAAAAGATGAAATCTAAGAATAATAGGAATAGATGAAAAAGAAGATTCCAGGCTCCAAGGTCCAGAAAATATTTTCAAGAAAATCATAGAAGAAAATTTTCCCAACTTAAAGAAAGAGATGTTCACAAACATACAAGAGGCCTACAGAACACCAAATAGACTAGACCAGAAGAGAAACTCCTCATGTCACATAATAGTCAAAACACTAAAAATACAGAGCAATATATATATTAAAAGCAGCAAGGGAAAAGGCCAAGTAACATATAAATGATGACTTATTAGAATCATACAAAACTTCTCAACAGAAACTATGAAAGCCAGAAGGGCCTGGGCAGATGTCATGCAGACTCTAAGAGACCACAGATACCAACCCAGACTACTATACCCAGCAAAGCTTTCAATCAACATAGATGGAGAAAACAAAATATTCCATGACAAAACTAAATTTAAACAATATATACACAGCAACCCAGGCCTACAGAAGATACTAGAAGGAAAACTCCAATCCAATGAAAACAATTACACACAAAAAAAACCCACAGGATATAGATAACTTCACAGCAAAAAAATTAGAAGAAAACAAGCATTGAAACACAGTAACACCACCAACTCTAAAATAAAAGGAACTAACATTCATTCATTGCTATTATCTATCAACATCAAAGGACTCAACTCTCCAATAAAAAGACAAAAAACTAACAGAATGGTTGGGGAAACAGAATCCAACATTCAGCTGCATCCAAGAAACACACCACTGAAACAAAGATAAACACTACCTCAGAGTAAAGGGCTGGAAAAAAAGTTTTTCAAGCAAATGGACCCAGAAAACAAGCTGGGTAGCTATTCTAATATCTAATAAAAAAGATTTTCAACCAAAATTAATCAAAAAATATAAGGAGGGGCACTTCATTCTTATCAAAGGAAAATTCCATCAGGAGGACATCACAATTCTGAATATCTATGCCCCAAATACAACAGCACCTACATTTGTAAAAGAAACATTATTAAAGCATAAATCACACATCCATCCTAACACCTTAAAAGTGGAAGACTTCAATACTACACTCTCACCAAGAGACAGGTCATCTAGACATAAGCTAACTAGGAAAATAATGACACTTACAAAGGTCCTAAATTAATTGGACCTAATAGATGACTACAGAACTTTTCACCCAAACTCAAATGTGTACCTTCCTTTCAGCACCTCATGGAACCCTCTCAAAAATTGACCATATAGTTGATCACAAAGCAAACCTCAACAGGTACAAGAAGATCGAATTAATCCTTTGTGGGAGTTAGTAAGACCTGGAGAGGAAAGGAGTTCCATAAGGATCAAATATACCTGGGCACAGGAGTCTTTTCTAAGACTGATTCTCCAACCAAGGACCATGCTTGGATATAACCTAGAATCCCTGCTCAGACATAACCCATGGCAGCTCAGTATCCAAGTGGTTTCCCTAGTAAGGGGAACAGGGACTGTTTCTGACATGAACTTAGTGGATGGCTCTTTGACCTCTCCCAGCCCCCCAAGGGAGGAGCAGCCTTGCTGAGCCAGAGAGAAGGACATTGAACCTACGGTCAGATGAAAAGAGAGGAGGACTTCCCCTATCAGAGGACTTAGAGAGGGTCAAGGAGGAGATGAGAGAGGGAGGGTGGGATTGGAAGGAAATGAGAGAGAGGGATACAGCTGGGATACAAAGTAAATAAACTGTAATTAATATAAAAAATAAAAATTTAATTAAAAAAAAGAAAGAATCCCTTGTAGCCTATCAGACCATCACAGCCTAAAACTAGACATCAACAAAACAGAAATAACAAAAACCTATATACACATGAAAAGCAAACAACTCTCTACTCATTGACAGCTTGGTCAGGGAAAAACAAGAATAAAAGAAATTAGAGACTTCCTAAAATTCAATGACAATGAAGGCACAACTTTTCCAAATTTATGGGACATAATGAATGTAGTGCTAAGAGGAAAGTTCATAGCCTCCAGAAAGTCCCTAAGTGTCTCCTGAAAGAAAGTGGAGACATCTCATATAAGCAACTTAACTGCATACCTAAAAGCCCTAGAAAACAGGAAGCAGACACACCCAAGAGGAGTAGACGATTAGAAATAATCAAACTCAGACCTGAAATCAATGAATTAGAAGCAAATAAAACTATTTAAAAAATCATTGAGAGCAAGAGCACATTCCTTGAAAAAATTGACAAGATAGACCTACGCGTAGCCAAACTAACTAAAAGGCAGAGAGAAACTATCCAAATCAGCAAAATCAGAAAAAAAAAGGACATAACAACAGATACTGAGGAAATTCTAACAATCATTAGGTCTTACTACAAAAGCCTGTATGCCATAAAATTTGAAAATCTAAAGGAAATGGACAATTTTCTTTATAGATTCCATTTACCAAAATTAAATCAAGACCAGGTAAATAGATGTAATTGAATAGTCCTATACCCCCAAGGAAATAGAAGCAGTCACCAAAAGTCCTCCTTTCAAAAAAAGCTCAGGGCCGGGTAGTTTCAGTGCAGAATTCTACCAGACCTCCAAAAGAGAGCTATCTCCACTTTTCTTCAAACTATTCCACAAAATAGTACACAAAAAGGACATTTGCTCAACCATGTTTGTAGCATCTTTATTCATAATAGCCAGAACCTGGAAACAATCCATATGTCCCTCAATGGAGGAATGGATACAGAATATGTAGTACATCTACACAATGGAATACTACTCAGCAATTAAAAACAAGGAAATCATGAAACTTGCAGGCAAATGGTGGGAACTAGAAAAGATCATCCTTAGTGAGGTAACCCAGAAACAGAAACACACACACACACACACACACACACACACACACACACACACAGGTATATACTCACTTGTAAATGGATATTAAACATATAATATAGGATAAACCTACAAAAATCTATTCGCCTAAAGAAGGTGAACTAGCAGGAGGACCCTGGGTTAGATGGTCAGTCCTTGCTCAGAAAGGCAAACGGGATGGACATTGGAAGAGGAAGAAAATGGGAAACAGAACAGGAGCCTACCACAGAGGGCCTCTGAAAACCTCTACCCAGCATTGTTTAAAAGCAGATAATGAGACTCATAAACAAACTTTGGGCAGAGTGCAGTGAATCTTAGGAAAGAAGGGAGAGATAGTAAGACCTGGAGAGGACAGGAGCTCCACAAGGAGAGCAACAGAACCAAAAGATCTGGACTCAAGGGTCTTTTCTGAGACTGATACTCCAACCAAGGTCCATTCATGGATATAACTTAGAACCTCTGCTCCGATGTAGCCCATGGCAGTTCAGTATCCAAGTGGGTGCCATAGTAAGAGGAACAGGGACTATCTCTGACATGAACTCAGTGGCTAGCTCTTTGACCACCTTTCCTGGATGGGGGAGCAGCCTTGCCAGGCCACAGAGGAGGACAATGCAGCCAGTTCAGATGAGACCGAATAAGCTAGGGTCAGATGGAAGGGAAGGAGGACATCCCCTATCAGTGGACTTGGAGAGGGGCATGAGTGGAGATGAAGGAGAGAGGGTCAGAATGGAAAGGGAGGAGTGAGGGGGCTACAGCTGGGATACAAAGTGAATAAACTGTAATTAATATAAAAAATTAAAAAAGGAAAAAAACTCAAGTGACAATACATGTTAAAGAGGATGTGGAGAAAGAGAAACCCTAGTCTACTGCATTGCTGGTGGGAATGTAAATTTGTTCAACCACTTTGGAAATCAATCTTGTGCTTTCTCTGACAGTTAGGAATAGTGCTACCTTAAGATCCAGCTATTCCACTCCTAGGCATATATCCAAAAGATGCTCAAGTATACAACAAGGAGATTTGTTCAACCATGTTCGTAGCAGTTTTCTATGTAATACCTAGAAGTTGGAAACAAATCAGATGCCCCTCAGTTGAGGAATGGATACAGAATTTGTGATACATTTATACAATGGAATACTACTCAGCAATTAATAACAATGAACTTTGCAGGCAAAAGATGAGATCTAGAAAAGATCATCTTGAGTGGAGTATCCCAGAAGCAGAAAGACAGACATGGGATACACTCACTTATAAGTGGATATCAGACATATAATATAGGATAATCATACTAAAATCTGAACACCTAAGGAAGCTAATCAAGAAGGAGGACCTTGGGTAAGATACTCAGTCTTCATTCAGAAAGGCAAATGGGATGTACATCGAAAGAGAGAGAAAACAGGGAACAGGACAGGAGCATATCACAGAGAGCCTCTAAAAGACTCTATCCAGCAGGGTATCAAAACATGTGCTGAGACTCATAGCCAAACTTTGGGCAGAGTGCTGGTAATCTTATGAAAGAAGGTGGAGATAGAAAGACCCGGAGGGGACAGGAGCTCCACAAGGAGAGCAACAGAACCAAAAAATCTGGGCTCAGGGGTCTTTTGTGAGACTGACAGTACAAACAAGGACCATGCATAGAGATAACCTAGAACCCCTGCACAGAATTAGCCCATGGCAGCTCAATATCCAAGAATGTTCCCCAGTAATAGGAACAGGGACTGTCTCTGACATGAACTCAGTGGCTGGCTCTTTTATTACCTCCACCTGAGTGGGGAGCAGCCTTACCATTCCACAGAGGAAGACAATTCAGCCAGTCCATATGAGACATGATAGAATAGGGTCAGATGGAAGGGGAGGAGGATCACCCCTATCATTGGACTGGGGGAGGGGCATAGGAGAAGAAGTGGAAGGGAGAGTGGAATTGGGAAGGTTAGGGGAGGAGGCTACAGTATGATACAAAGTGAATAAACTGTAATTACTATAAAAAATAAAATTAAAATTAAAAAAGAAAAGAAAACAGAAGCAGAGAAAATCAAGAGGATAAAAAGTGAAATGAAAAGCAATTATTCAAACTGGAAAGATGAGGGCAGACCATAAGTGGCATAGTTCCTCCAGAAACATTGTATCTCCTAAAGGTTATATAACTTCCCCAAACACTGCCAAAACCTTAGCAACAAGTGTTCAAATACATGAGCCTATGGGAACATTTTTTCATCAAATCCAAAACACATACATGTAAAATTAGAGATCCTGAAGAAAAATAATAATGCATCAAATGCATATTTTATATATGTAAAAGATATTGTGGCAGCAAAAAAGAACCCGACCTTGGAAAAACCATAAACACAGTTGAGTAGTAGTTGCCAGGAATTGGGGGTAAGAAGGAAAAGGGAGTGAAGTACAAAGTACAGCAGGGAAGCAATGGACACATGGCATGCATGTGTCAACAGAAAAAGTAAACACTGTTGTAAACTATGAAACTTACACCATTGTCCCGACCCTCGGAAGGTCAAAGGGTTCCTAAACAGGGGGATGGAAAGAATGAGGTAGAACAAGAGAAGCAGGGAATAAAGCCAAGTCTGTTTGTCTGATCAAGGCCTCCTTTATTAGAAATTTTTACCCAACTTAGACAGGGAGAAGGCAGGAAAGGGGGGAAGGTTAATTTACTGCTGCAGGAGATAGGAAGAGTGCTTTCATGGCTTGAATATTGCACCTGCAAGATACCATAAGGATCTCTTCTTAAGATATCTCACGGATGCTCTAAAACTGACAGACGGATGTCCTCACAAATCTATCACCCATGATTTAGGGTCCTACGTAACTCTTCAACTAAATAGCTTTAGGTCTCCACCAAATGACCTTCGCTCACTATTTGGCTTTGGCTTTGGTAAATAGCTTTATCTCCACTAAATAGCTTTGGCTCACTATTTGGCTTTGGCTTCAGTAAATAGCTTTGGCTCCCGGCACACCATTATTGATTTACTGGTTTTAATGAATATACTACACCAGAATAATACACAATCAATAAAGGGAAATAAGTATAGGAGAGAAGAAAGGGAGAATGCAACAATACTCTTCACTCAACATTTTTGTAAACCCAACGTTGTTCTTAAAAATTAAGTTTATTAATGTACCTTAAAAGTACAAGACTCTAGATATCAGAAGAAACCATTGGAGGCAAGGGAAATTGAATAGAATAACATATTCTAAACATAATGTACCAAGAATATTAGATCTAAATGCAAGGAAAAAAACCTCAAGGCCTGCATGTTAAAAGAAAAATCAAATAAGTTACAAGAGGGACCATGGATTAAGCTGCAAGCAGACTTCTCAAAAACAACATACAAAGCAAGGTACAATAAAAAGGCATTTTCATGAAATTCAATGAATAACATTATGAACAAAATGCATCTAGCTAGCTCTCCTGTCAGTTTCAAGCTATAGAAAAAAATAAAATTTAAGCATGCAATATATCAAGAAAATCTATACCCATAAGCTGTTCTTCAGGCATTGACTGGAAGATAAACTTCAACAACAAAAGGCTGCCTGATACACAGACTCGAGAGTGACAGCTAAAGCTAACCTCATTCGGAAAGGTGAGAGATATGCAATGGCACACCAAGGAAATGAAGAAAGATGTGAATGGTGAGAGGACAGACTCTTAGACAAAAACTAAAACCACTGAATATAGAAGAGATCTCTGCTAGTCTTCAAAAACCGCAACGTGGTCAAGCTTATTGACCAAAGGCATTAGGATCATGTTGGTCATTCTCTGGGAGATTATGAAGTTATCAGTATTGTTTACTAGTGTTGAATCTAGTGGTAAAAGATTACTGATAATGTTTATAAGGCAATGCCAATCGTGTTTTAAATGTCTCCCTGGGCATATATTAGTTTTTTGTTTTTTAGATTTTTTTGACATTATAATTTGATTACATATTTATTTCTTCCCTTTCTTTTCTCCAAGCTCTCCCATTTACCCTTCCCTGCTGTCCTTCAAATTTAAGTTCTCTTTTTTCACTAATTGTTATTGCAAGTATATACATATTCTCATATATATTTATATACATAATAAATATAACAAGTATATATCCTTATATATATTTCTAAATTTTATTCTTTTTTCCTTTTCTTTTTATCTTTTTTATTTTTATTAATAAAAATTTTTATTAATAAAATTTTTATTTTAATTTTTATTAATAAAATTAAAAATCATTTAAAAAATGGCTCGCATACTTTGGCAATAACCAACAGCTCTCTGGTTGGACTTACAACCGATTCAGAAAGAAGGAACTGGGACTGAAAACCTAGCCAACTACCCAGTGCCAGTGAAGTCATGGATCTTGGAGGAGAGTCTACAGCTATTTTTCCGAAATAGCAAAATTTCCAAATAAATTTTAAATGATTGTTCTTACAAACACTGAACAGTTTGTTGTAATTGCTTTTAATTTTTATTTTTAAAATATAACTACCATATATCTCTGCTCAGCCATCCTTGCGTATATACACAAAGGACTCTATGCCAAAACACCACAGAAGTATTTCTATCGCATGTATATTTCATTGCTATACTATTCACATAGTGAAGAAATGGAAAAAACCTGGGCATCTACCAATAGGGAAATAAAGAAAGAACAAAAATGTGAGACATATACAACAGAATTTTATTTTTGCCATAAAGAAGAACAAGATCATGACAAGTACTGAATAATAGGTAGAACTAGAGAGCATTTCATAGTAAGCAAAATAATCTGGAGATTGGAAGATAAATTTCATGTTTTCTCTCATATGCAGACTATTTATTTAAATTTATGGAAGGAGTCATGAAACTTTAAAGGTGACCATGAGATAGGAGGGAGAGAGTGTGTAATAAGGGTGGGCAAGGAGATGAGAATACATAAAGACATAAAGAGAGAAAAGAGAACGTTTTATGGTAGAAAGGAGACCAGTAAGAGTGAATCCAAGGAGGTGAGATAAAGGAGGGGGAAAGGTACTGAATAAAAAGAAAGTACAATGATCTGCATGTATAAACATGCCATACTGAAGCATATCACTTTGTGCACTAATTTTGAATTTTATTAAAAATATAAATAAATGAAAATAATAGTGAGTCACAAAATATTTTTAATTTGAATAAAAATAACCTATACAATGTATAACCTATTGTAGAAGATTGCTGTACACCTGGATTGTCTGATAACACAAGATAAAGATTAGAGTGTACCCTAAACAGATTAGAATGGCATCCTCTCATACACGTTAGGACGGGAAGAAGAGATCCCAGCTGGTAGCAGAGGTCCGGATGAGAACTGCCAGCAGCCTGGACTAATTTTAGCAATGAAGATCAGCATTTGCAAGGCTGACGGTGCATTTTGAAGGCAAATCCAAATGGATTAATAGACATATTTACATATTTTAATAATATAATTTTATATATGAAAATATGTGAAATCTTTCAATTGTTACATATTTTTATATACATAATATGTGATATATGTAGAAATAGAGAATTAAAGCGAACAGATGACAGTGCTCTTGGTAGAAGCTGCGGTGGAAGCCGTGTTTAAAGACACATGTTTTGGAATTTCAGTTTTTAACCATCCATGTTTGAGAGGAAAGTGAAAGTTTATTTTTTGTAATCCATTATTTCTTTTGATTTTCTGCATTTTATTTATTTATACACATATTTATTTATTTATATATTTTGATGAGCCAATTAGTTTAGCTATAGTTAATTGCAGGAGCATAAGCAAGAAGCTATTTGTAAGAGCATGAGCATCTTGCTGGTGGCTACATTACTGAAGAAAATGTTGCTCTATTTTTGGAGAAACATAAATATAAGGTTTTTTTTCTGTTAGAAAATACTTCTCTGGCCTCATTTATTTGAAAATACAGGTCACATCATTAACTGCCTATTTATCCCCCAGGACAGTAGGGACCTATGAACCTTTCTTCTTAAACTCCAATTCATCTCCCCCTGAAGGGGGAGCAGCCTTGCCAGGCCACAGAAGAGAACAATGCAGCCAGTCCTGATGAGACCTGATAAGCTAGGATCAGATGGAAGGGGAGGAGGTCCTCCCCTATCACTGGGAGTTGGAGAGGGGAATGGGAGGAGATGATGGAGGGAGGGTAGGATTGGGAGGGAATGAGGAAGGGTTCTATAGCTGGGATAAAAAATTAATAAACTGTAATTAATACAAAAAATAAAAATTTAATAAAAAAGATTATAAAAATTCCAATTCATATCATCAGTTATATAATCCTTTAAAACCCTTAGTCTCTGAAACAGCAGAACCCCTTTGCTAAATGCTAACCAAACTAGAAATGCCTATCAACATTGAGCAAACAATAAAATTCACTGTAGGGCATGCAGCACACTCACGACTGAACCAGCAAAGACCAAAGGCTGTTACAGAAATATGAACCTCAAACAATTTTCAAGAGAGCATGCTTCAACAAATTCCACCAACATGAATTACTGGACAGTGGTCAGGAAAGGATCCATGATTCAAATAAGCTAACCCTATCCTGATCTCACATTCTAAATCACATGGAAGACAGAAGTTTCTCACTGGAAAACAGACATCCATTATCCCTGTACAGTTCTCTACATAAAATCAAGTCTCTCTGACCCTTCGCCCCTCCTCAGGGTAGACGAGAGGTCCTTTTCTTATGTGATCCCATTGCACTCTGTGTATAGCATGTAGCTCTCTGTTCGAAGTCTATTCTTCTGTTGAACTGGACACTCCATGAGGATAGTGTCTACCACCAACATGCCCTGACGCCATACAAATAGACAAAGAAGGGGATAGAAGTCCATAGATATGTCTACCCTGTGAGGAAAAAGCTATTTCTCTGGTTGAAGACAGGAACTCAAACACCTTAGCTAGGAAAAGGAGAAGAGCAGAAACCTTTGAGCTATTCAAGTTGGCTCTTTTATTCTGCTTTTATGAATTTCAAGCGTTCTTCAACTTAAATATGACTTTATGGAGGTTTTTTTTTTTTCTATTGGAAAATACTTGTCTGGTCCTGTTGATATGAAGTACAGGTCACTTAGGGAAGAGGCTGAAACCTCACTCAGAAGGGTAAACAGGATAGACATTGGACATAGGAGAAGACAAGGAACAGGACAGGAGCCTTCTACAAGGGACTTCTGAAAGACTTTACCCACCAGGGTATTGAAAGAGATACTGAGACACATAGCCCAACACTGGGCAGAGTACAGGGAACCTTATGTCAGAAGGGAGAAATAGAAAGACCTGGAAGGGACGGGAACTCCACAAGGAGAACAGCAGAGCCAAATATACCTGGGCCCTGAGGGGCCTGCTTAGACTGATACTCCAACCAAGGAGAGGACCTAGACCCCTTCTCAGAGGAAGTCCATAGGCTGCTCAGTTTCCAAGTGGGTTCCCTAGAAAGGGGAGCAGGAGCTGTCTCTGACATGAACTCAATGACTAACTCTTCAATCACCTCCCCCTGAGGGGGGATCAGCCTTGCCAGGCCACAGAGGAAGATGGTGCAGTCAGCCCTGATGAGACCTAATAGGCTAGGGTCAGGTAGAAGGGAAGGAGGTCCTAGGTGACTAGGGAAGGAGCATAGGGGGAGAAGAGGGAGGTATGTGGGAGACAAGGGAAGGGGCTATATTTGGAATGCAAAGTGAATAAATTGTAATAAATAAATAGGATTTTTAATTTTAAAAAGAAAGTACAGGTCACATATCCTGATTTTTTAAAATTAATTAATAATATGGGGGTTTTCCCCTGAAAGATGGATTTCTTTGAACTATTTGGCAGCTCAGGTATCCAAGATTTCTTATGCAGACCCTCTGGGAAGTGGCCAATTTGGCACTCCCGGTAGCAACTTGACTTCACTGCATTTCATACAATACAAACATGCACCTTATGAATTCACACACTGTGATTGTTTCACTACTGACTTAGTAACAGAGATAAAAGCATTTCCTTCTCAAAAATTGGTTTGAAAGAACCATTATTTTCCTTTGTTTACTCTGGGAACTTCCTGCCTTAGAAATTTTATCACGGTTTAGGCCACAACTGTATAAAGTGAAGCATGCCTCCAATTTAATGAAAAAATTCCATTTGTCATGATGCTTATTCAATTTACAAAAAAAAAAAAAAAAAAACCTTCCTGGAAACAAGCATTCTGTGTAAATACTAACTCTTAATAATACATTGGCTGTATTTATAATTGGACCTACTTTTCAGTCACTCAATATAACACTTATAAAAAGATACGGGTATCCAAACACATGTGTCTTTTATTGACTATATTGTTTTATATGTAGATGAAGTCATGCTTATTTTTTAGACATCTCTCCTTTGATCGTATTTGTGGTACCAAGAAGTATGCCACGTCATAAAACAAGTGACATAAAGATTGAGAACTTCTCTATTGTCATTGTTTAAGGCCACTCCATCCCATCAGCCTATCACATATTCATACACACACACACACACACACACACACACACACACACACGCACCTCCTTTTCAGATTTACAAAAGTACTTCAGGCAATCAGCATGTTGTTCAGTCTGTGGGCTTGCCCTTATGTCACAATCTTCATTTCTGCATGTTTAACTGTATCAGGCTTGTAATTACAGGAGCCAAAACTAACGTGTTCCTAACTTCTTCACAAATGGAGTTACACAAAAAAATCTCCTGGATTATCATCTCCCAATGCTCTTTCTGAGAAGAGAACATTTGGAATGGATGTTAAGTTAGAAAGATTGATCTAGAAATATGAGCACTCATTCCTTTTCCTGTAAAGAATATAGGTTAAGGGGATTTTTGGCCAGTACTTTTCTGGAGCTTTCAAATGTACTAAAGAACTGTAGTTTGTATTCCCTAATAACTGTCCTTGAAGTATGAGCCACTGTCTCCATCTCAGCTCCCCAGTCACTGCCTGCTCTGAATAAGAAATGGGAAAGCGCTCTGGTGGTGTCTAAGAAGTGCTGGAGTGCCCTCTCGTGGGTCTTGGTAGTCACTTCAGAAACATGAAGCTCCCATCACTAAAAGCACAGGTTGGTGAACTTACATATCTTAGTCTCCTGGAGCAGCTGTACCTTGTTCTATTTCTGCCAGCCCAGGAAGCCCCGCCTCAAGCTCCGGTGTTACAGCTATACTTCTTTTTTTATACTTCTTTTTTTCTTTAGCTCTTCAGACTCTCTATGAACTCAAGATCCATCACTCGGTAGTAAGAACAGTAGCTCGCCATTGCTTACTGCATTTTCATTCACACAGTACATCCTCCCATTTCATTTGAAATACATTAGTTTTGAAAATGTGGCATTGTCCTCCTCTCTCGGCTTTCGAGTGAGCGGAGAAGACTATAAATATGTGTGTTCTGGCAGCGAATGCAGTATTCTTCTCCTCCCACTCGACACACAGTCTTGCACTTCCTCCCACCAGGGTATAAGTTTCTCAAGTTTCAGAGTCTCAGATCACTGAACTAACACCTATTTCTTCAAAACCTTTATGCCAAGTATGTGATTGCACATTGTTTTTTTTTAATACAGTTTAACCTGTGTGTTTATAATTATTAGGATGTATGTTTCTCTCCACTGTAGAAACATGTTTGAGCACCATTTGAAGTGGTCTGTTCAAGTCTGGGGACTTGAAGATAAAATTCTGAAAACAGAGTTTTTTCAAAATTTATACCTTAGGGTTTCCACTCCTACATTCACATTTTTTGTTTGATTATATAAAATTTCACAGAGGGTTAAATTGAAATATCCAGGCCAAGAAGTTGGTTGGCTGGTTCATGCCAAGCACTCATGATACCTCCTTCCTACCAAGACGTGCATTGCATGCTCATTTGGGGAAGATCAGACTCATTTGATTTCTCTCCTGACTCCTTCCTTCCAGTTTAGATTCTCTTCTGAGAAACCCATAGTCCAAACACAGTTCTTCTGTTGCTGCCTTCGAGTTCTTAAATTTCATGCTATCATTTTTAAAACTTGCCTCACCAGTTATGGTAAGGATTAAATAACATAATGCATGAAAATAAGTTCATATATATGAGGGATTAAATACTCAAGAGATGTAATTCTCAATACTACTGTGATCATTTATACTGTGGAGTATTCAAATGCCTCCAATCTTGGTGCTTTTAACCAATTTCTGATACCGTAATCCTATTTTGTTTTGATCTGCCTTGGCATACATCTGTGTGTGTTGACCTCTTTTCTCAGTCCTTGATTCCTGTCAGCCTTTTGCACTCTAACCTTCATGGTGATGGACAAAGTTTCGCTGCTAAGCTTCTCTGCCAAGCTGGCTTCTCACTCTTTGAACATGAACCATTTCACATATTCTCAGGATTGGCTGAAAGTCTGAATCCTGACCGCATGTGGCAAGCCTTGTGCTCTGGGTTTCCCTGAATGAGATCCTTCTATGCATATGTCTAACAGCTCTCAAATCCTGCATCTGTTTTTGAGAAACAACCTTTCTACAAACCTCTCATTTACCAACTTCCCATTTTACACAGGACAAGGTTTCAGTCAGCCATTCCGTTGCTCACCCACTGAAATCCAAGTCCACCATGCTACTCTTACTCGCTTATTCCTTAAGGCCACAGTGATTTTGATTGGAAACCAAAAAAGTATGAAAAACAACAAAAAAAAAAATGAACACCTTCAATTCAAATACTTAAGAAATTTGAAAATTTCAAAGACACAAGAGAACACTGTGTGTGTGTCTAATAGGAGAAAGATTAAAACATGTAAAATAAAGAAGCAGGAAGCAAGAAATTCAGGAATTCAGTGCATAGAAAGCAATTAAAAGAACTGATATATGGGGCTGAAGAAATGGCTCAGTGGTTAGGAGCACTGACTGTTCTTCCAGGGCACCAGGTTCAAATCCCAATACCCACATAGCAGCTCACAACTGTCTTTAACTCCAAGACCTGACACTCTCAAATAGACAATAAAAATAAAATAAGGGTAAACAAATTTTTAAAAATGTTTTTAAAATTACTGACAAACAAGAAAACAGCATAAATTGTATGGGAAAGGTGGAATGATTCTTCATAAATAACATCCATTCAGGAATAACACAATGAGTCCCACATATTTCATAGTGAAGGAATGAAGTCTCTAAATTAAGGAGAGTAACTATGACTTCCTTTATTGTTATTTCATTCCACTCTGGTCTGACTATAATCATTACCCTGAACCTTCAATGAAAAGCTACTTGGATAATATGAAAATATTCACATAACTGCAATCGCTGCAGCATGGTGTATAACGGAGAAGATGGTAAAGCAACCCAATGTTCGCTGAGAACAAATAAGTAAAGGATGTGTACCACACAGATGATAGACTGTTTTCAGCCATTAAGAAAAGGAAAAGCAGATCATATGCTATGATGGACGGACCTGAAAGGTATTGTGCTAAGCGGAACAAGACAGTCACAGAAACACTGTGAATCCATGTATACACGTCTGAAGTAGACAAATTCAGTATGCAGGGAGGGGGATAATCATGATTGACTAGAAAGGCAGTTTTTCAATGAGAGTTAGACTTGAGGTGTAGCTCAGTGGTAGACTCCTTGTTTAGCACGGGTAAATCCCCATCTTTAGCCCATAACAATTGCACAAATAAATGAACAGTGTTTCCATTTTTCAGGATAAAGTTTCAGAGATTTATTACATAACAATGCAAACATACTTAACACTACAGAACTCTACATTTAAAAGAGCTTAAGAAAATGGATATTATGCTGTGATTTTTTTAAACTATAAAACAGCCATTTGGACCATCTTTAGCCTCCCATATGTGTCTGTATCTGCCTCTGTGTGTGCATGTGTGTGTGTTCTTCTGATGAAAGTAATAAGTTGAACAATTATCTCAGACAACAACAACCCATTACAATGCCTTCACCATGTGCAACAAAGTGGCAATGAGGAAGAAGAGGACAATGATCTCTTTCTTGCTTGCCCCATAAAAAGGAACCTATAAGTAACACCTGGGGACCCAGGAGAGAGAGTCTGGAGAGAAGTTGCAAGTATTAAAATCTTGCCCTGTGTAAGAATGAGATCTTATTCCTTATGGAAACAAGTAAACAGTGACCCACCGTGTAAATGGCAGGGCAAGGTATTTCTCTCACACTATAGGGTCCATCAGGGTCTTGGCTCATGTTTTTAATCAGACCAATCCAGAGTCTTAAATGACCTCTCTCTCTCTTTCTCCCCTCCCCTTCCTCTCCCACTCTCCTTTCTTCTCCCTTCCTCTTTCCTTCCACCTCTTTTGCCCTTCTCCCCACCCCTTGCTTTCCTCTTTTCTTTCCCGTAAACATCACATCTATAATCTTAGCCTAAAGTTCATCACAAGACTCTTGAGAAAATTCTTTCATGATCATCCTGCTTAAAACTTTTGAGCAGTTCACCTGTGTAATAGCTTTCCCTATGGTATTCACTCCAACGACACATATAAATACATTAATTTTATGTAATGAGACACATCCAACTTGATTGCATTCTTTTCTTCTTTTTTCTTTTATTGAAAATATTCTTTTCATACAATATATTTTAATTGGTTTTCTTCTTGAGTCAAGAGAGCATCATGGATATAATTTGTTATCAGTGTGCATCGCAAGCAGTACTCTTAGAAAAACGAAAAGGCATTCTGGGAGTTCCTACTATTGAGTTTTTCTGTCTGTAGGTAGTGATTATTTGACTCTCTTAAGACAAATTTCACTTTGGGATAAATAACCTAATTGCAAATAGCAGCTTCATAAATCCTAGCAACTGAATAGCTGGAACTTAGAGCTCAACATGCAGGGCTTCCTTCTTACTGTGGGCCTCTGAGAGGGTGCTGCCATCATTCCTGCCCCTGATTTATAAACGAGAAAATTACAAGATTGGAAGTTAAACATCCTGCCTATAGTTGCATAATAAATAGAAGAACAAAGATTATTTTGTTGTTGTTGAAAACAGATTCTTTTCTCATACAAAATATCCCGATTATAGTTTCCCCTTCCTCTGCTCCTTCCAGTTCCTCACTACCTCTCCCCTCTGGATCCGCTCCCTTTCTGTCTCTCATTAGAAAACAACAGGCTTCTAAGAGATAACAACTAAACTTGACTATATATTATATATATTAAGATGAAGCAAAGTTGGACAAGACAACCCAACAGGAGGAAAAGAGTACCTAAAGCAGGCACAAGGGTCAGAGACCTACTCATTCTCACAGTCAGGAGTCCCATGAAAATACTAAGCTAAGAGCTCTAATATATATGCAGGAGACTGAAAGAAAAACCATCTAGGCCTTGTGCTTGCTGCTTCAGTCTCTGTGAGGAAGAGCAAAGATTCTTAGTTCACATGGCTACAAACTTACTGCTTTCTCCAGCTGCTTCTAGAAAACTCATTCCACTAAAACAGCTGTCCCTTCCTTAGGATATTGTCAGAGCATTGTTCATTCATTTGTTCAAATATTGCTTTACTCAGTAAAAATCTCTCCAGGTACTAGATCAAGGTAAAATTATGAGCAAACAAACCTCTGCCTCTGTTATACTGCTGTCCTACTCAAACTTGATGGGCTCTGCTACCTGCCCTAAGGGGAATTCTGATGAAGCCAAAAATTTCTGTCTCACTTGAGGACCAGAGAGCCAGCACACACAGAAAGTGCATGTGATGTAGCATAGTGAGTTAAAGCAACCACTTCTTGTGAAAATAACATGTCCATTTGTGTAGTACTCACAGACTCTGCTTTCATACATTCCAAGAGTTTCACAAAAGTGTTCTGTGGTGTAGATTAATGCGTGTGAGAGTGTATGTGGCTGTGTGTTCAAACTTCCTCCTTAAAAAAAAAAAAATCTGATCTTCCTGACACCCTCTTCAAGCTGTGACTAATACCTTAATCTAAATATCCTGAAAGTGTGTTGAGGTCTCCATTTCCCTAACATTTTAATTCCTCCATTTATGAGCTCACAGCAGCTCCCTTCCCAGAAAATGGACTGTCACAAATTATGCAAAAACACAGTCACTATCTTGACCAATAGAAACTTCTTTCCTCATCACAATTTACTTGTAAAGTGTCAGCCTCCTACCGGAAAAAATAAATAAATAAATAAACTGCAGGGACATTACACGTAAGTTAGAAGTCTTAAAACTTTAGAATCGCCAGCGGGCAACCTTCATACCCCATTAAATGTGCAAACTCAAAAATCCCATGTTTGCCCATGTTCTGGTGGCAAGGGGTTGCTAAGCCTTGTAGTCAAGCCATGTGTTTCTTAGGCTGCACCTTGAAGGAGCACCAGCTACTCACTGCCATTGTTTTCCCCTCAGTATAATAGCTTTGTCAGTTAGTTTCAGTGAGGATTAAAAAAAAAAAAAAAAAAAAAAAAAGCCCATATCTCATGGCACCATTTAGCATAGACTTAGTCTATGAGGACACCACGAAACAGGCAAGCCTCTCAGTTTGCAGTTAATGAATCAAAGTTTAAGTCGACAAATTGGCTTGCTGAGGCAAAATAGTTAATTAACTTCTAGTCAGAAATATTCATCCTGCTTTCTTGGCATAAACAAGTCTCATAAACTCTATTTAGTTACCCAAGTGTTTTTCTCTTCTCCTGCATCCCAAGGCTTCATTTGGGGCTCTTAATACATTATGTCAAAAGAGTCTTATAATTTGAATCTATTTTTTAAATGTTTTCAGACTCCAAAATGAAAAGGAAAATACATATATGTCCCTCTTCATTAATTAGGGTTCTTTAAACACTGAAAAGTCAACCATTTTTAAACAAACTCCCACCATTAAATGCTACAGTCTCTATGACTTTGGAAGCTAATTGAACCAGACTTTGTGTTTTTCAAAATAAACACAGTAATTCCAAATGTGAGGTTAGCTGTGTTTATCCTGTCAGGTGAGGGTGCAGATTAATGCTGTAGCAGTAGCTGGCGTGCCCAATTAGCAAAGAGGTTTAATGACAACCACTCCAGAGCCTCTTGCCTCTAGGACTTTATAGACACATAATTTCTTTAAAATAGCATCTTATATATTAGCTATAAGAGAACTACAGCTGCAGCTTTGCTGACTATGTAACTGAGATCCCGTATCTTATATGTTCTCCAGGTGATCTTCCAGAATCACTTTTTACTCATTTTTTTCCTTAATTATGCTTTTTTTTTTTAAGAGACCACTCAGGTTTTCTCTGAAAAAAGCATCTCTTTGTTGCTTCTTCTCATTGGCCTATGTCTTTAAAAGGAGGGCCGTCTGCTACAGTGGATGCTTGTGTTTAACTCCCTCTGACAGGAAGTGCTGCTAAATTTTGTACTTTGCAGCGTTGTGTGTTTACTGTCTTCTAGCTCTGTGCCAGATTTCTAAAGCCCAAGTCATTATCATTTTATGAGATGGTTTTTTTTCCAAAGGCAAATTATAGGCTCATGAATTGAGCAAGTGTTAGGCCAGACATGGTGCTTATTACTGAAGTGGTTTGTTTGTGTATATGACATGTCAAGGTAATGCCTTTCTACACACATTTAGAGATAAAAGGCCTATGCTAGAGAAGGAGACCCTCTTCTGAAATACCCAGTTCCTAGAGATGCTCTGGGAATTGACTCACATCCTCACAAGAAATTTACAAACATTTTTAACCCCTGTGAGCAAGATGTATTTTTTTTTTTTACTAAATTAGTCCTAAACAAGATTGGTCATATTAACAAACATTTATTAGACTCCTACAAGGAAACAGGTAAAGTTCTGGATGCTAGGAGCCTAAGATTAATACAAAGTAGTTAAATGTAGTTACCGTAAAGATATACAAGGTACTTAAAAACATACTTCGTTTTTTTGAGACACGCACTCTTATGGTTTTCCTTGGGGGTCTAGGTATGTATTTGCTCCACCTACCACTTTCCTTATACCTGGAGCAAAGACTTATCTAGAAAAATCACAGCACGATATACCGATACACCAGGTGTTACCAAAGCAAAGCGGGTATTCACATAGGAAGAAAAGCGGAGAAGGAAGTAAGCATGGATAGAAAACGTTCCTGAAAGAGATGACAAGCAAATCATGAATAGGAACAATAACGTAAACATACAGTAAATCAATGAACAAATGTACACATACTTTTAAATTTTATTTATCTAGTTTTGTGTTCAAGGGTTATTTGGCTGTTCGTATGTCTATGCACCACATGTCTGCCTGGTACCCACATAGGCCAGAAAAGAGCATCTCCCCAGAGATTGGAAATCTAGACTGTTGGGAGCTGTCATGTGGGTGTTAGAGATCAAATCTAGACCCTCTGGGAGAGCAGCAAGTGCTCCTAACCACTGAACCATCTCTCCAGCCCGACATTTTTTTTTAACTATTGATCTTTTAATAGTTACCAGTAACATCAGTATAAATAACAAACTTAAAAATATAAACTATTGGGCCACTAGGAAGAAACCTGAGTATTAGCAAGTCCCCCTCATACTCAAGGTGATTGACATACATGTAAGGTTCTGAAGGCAAGCTTTTACAGAGTAAACTGAAGCAGCACCTGCACTGTTCTAGAACTTCCAGCTTCTCCTCCTGTTGGCTGTGAACAGTCTGCAGCTGTATCCTTCTGAGAATTAGCTCAGCCTAACAGAGCTCACCTAGGAATGTCTGGAAAACTATGCCCTCTCCAAAAATGCCCTCACGGCCACTAACATATGGAGATGGGAAAGAGCAGTCCCCTCCTTTCATGGTGAACAAACTCTGTGGTATGCTTCATGTGCCAGAATTTCCTTGAAGAATGTACAGGGCCTGTGCCTGTCTAGATGCCTTTTCTGCCTTCTATTGCTCCCTTCCACACTTCTTGTGAGAGTGCTCTCTCAGTGAGTTAGCAATCCAAGAATTTCCATCGCAGGAAACCAACGAAGAACAATGTCACAGTGTGACGGTGCAGTGTTTACAGTGTGTCTGTGCAAGTTCTGCACCGGGAAGCAGAAGGTGTAAGTTGGCAAGGCTCAGGGAAACCTGTCTATGAAGTCCTACATGAACCAATCCACAAAATCATCTCAAAACACACAAACACACCTGTAAAGTGAACTTCAAAACATTTAAAGTGCTAACATAAGAGGAGAGAAATCATTGAGACTGCACATTCAGGAAAGCATCTTTCCTATCTACAATGGTAAATATTTTATTATTTGTATAATGTCATTATACAAACAGTCATCTTTCTACAATGAATAATACTACTGGAACAGATCCCTAGACCTTAGCACAGGTGTCTACATGATGCAAGTTCCACTCGGGCTATAAAATTCAGCACACAGAAAGCCCCATGACCTAATAAAAGCAAAGACCTAAATCATCAAAGTCCATAGTTGTGGGAAAGTGTGTAAGTGTACTAACCTTGCCTTTTGGCTTCTGTACTTCCGCTTCTGGCTAAATGTTCTTGTTAACTGTCAGCCCAGGATAAAGTTTTTGTGCTGACCCTGAGAAAGACTTAGGGATATGCTTGGATTCTGAACACCAAGTGTAGTCTCAGGCCTGCTAATAAGAATTTCATGTTGTCTCAGACCCAAGACCAAACAGTCTTCTCTAGTGGATTCCACACAACATCATGAAGCATTAAGAATATGCCGACTTTGAAATCCCACAGAGGTTGGGAACTACATAATCACTTCCAGAGGTAGATTTTTGGGAATCTGGAAGGGAAAGAAAAGGGACTAGTAAAGTAAAGACCTGAACTAATGCTTACATGGAGGAGAAAGTGGACCCTGTGAGGAAGTGGACCCTGGACTGAGGAGAAATAGTGGAAGCCAAAAGAAGGTTCAATAATGATTGCCCATGGCCTCCCTACTGCTTCCTGACTTGGCTCAGTAAGAGCCTGCTCTTTTGAGTAATAAGCACTTTGAGCATGCTTAATTTTTCTTCTAAGATCTTCCATTTCCTTTTCTGGTCATGATGTTTAGTGTTGCGTATCACCTTGAGTGGGCTTCGGGATGCTCAGGTACCTGGGGTAACATCATTTCTATGAACGGGAGCAAATTTCCAGAAGAAATTGACATTTGAAATCAGCCAGCTGAGAAAAGTTCTCTCACCCTTGTGGGTGTGTACCATCTAATCCACTGACACACCCCAAGAGAACCAAAAGTCAGAAGGGTGAATTTCTCTCCATCATGTCCTGGGACATCCACTGTTCCTTCTGCAGAAGGTCTTTAGCTCCTTGTTTTCAAGAATCTGTATCAAGTCTGAATCATTCCATCAATTGCTTAGAGCTTTGGATTACAAACACATGTCCTTAGACTCGTTGGCCTCTATAATTTCATGAAAAAAAATTCCTATGAAAAGTTTCCCCTTAGAATATGTGTTATCTGTACATTGCCCTTAGTCCTGCATCTTTCCAGGACTCCAATAAATGCATTGCCATAGAAATTATTGCTTCTTGGTTGAAGAAACAGTCTCATATAAGACTAGTGTGCCCTGATATATTTGGTCCTTGTGGAGCTCCTGTCCTCTCCAGGTCATACTAATTCCCCTTTCTTTTATATGATTCCCTGCACTCTGATGAAGGTTTGGTTATGAGTCTAAGCATCTACTTTGATACACTGCTAAGTAGAGTCTTTCAGAGGCCCTCTGTGGTAGGCTCCTGTCTTGTTACTTGCTTTCTCGTATTTCCAATGTCCACCCCATTTGCCTTTCTAAGTGAGGATTGATCATTTTACCCCAGGTCCTCTTTCATGTTTATTTTCTTTAGGTGTATAGTTTAGTATGTTTATTCTATCTTATAGGTCTAGTACCCACTTATAAGTGAGTATACACCATGTGTGTCTTTCTGCTCCTGGAATACCTCACTCAGGATGATCTTTTCTAGATCCGACCATTAAGGGCAGGGAGAAGATGAGCGAGGGAGGGTGAGATTGAGAGGGAATGAGGGAGGTAACTACAGCTGGGATACAAAGTAAGTAACCTGTGATTGATACAAAAAATTAAAATTATTTTTTTAAAAAAAAGCTCTGTGTGTTATTCCCTCAAGTTATTCCATTGTGTAATCTTGATTTCCAGTGAGTAGCCATGGGACAAGATTACAGAGAAACACAGTTCATAAAATGGAGGTCTGACAGTAATTCTATTTTTTTTTCACAGAATAAAACATTTTAATTTTTATTAATTACGGTTTATTCACTTTGTATCCCCCCGTACCTCCCACCCTCCTCCCCTCCCAATCCCACCCTCCCTCTTCCCCACCTATGTCCCTCTCCCAGTCCACTGAAAAGGAGGTCCTCCTCCCCTTCCCTCTGATCCTCGTCTATCAGGTCTCATCAGTAGTGGCAGCATTGTCTTCTTCTGTGGCCTGGTAAAGCTGGTCTGGCAGTAATTCAAACCTTCTCTCTTCCAAAGTTCTCAGGCTTTAAGGTGCATTTGGTTGTCTCACATGGCTTTTGAGCTTTCCTCTGGTGAGCCCCAGATGCCCTCTCTGTATAAGAACATAGTTGGAGACCAGCATTCTTCTTCCTTGCTCCAGCACAAGGCAGGATGCCATCATCTTTAGACAGATCATGATATGGTTAGTTTTATCTTCATTGTTAGTAAACGCAGTATACATTTACTAACTGTAAGATGAATATGTTTGTTTAAACTTCTAAACTACATTTATTAACTGAAAAACACTGCCCCCAGAACATGAATACTACTATACTATGCCAATTAATTATCTTGAACACATCTGAGCAGAACAGATTTTTAGAAAGTCACTTAGAAGGTTTTGGCTGTTCTTTCTGAAATGTTTTTGATGGGGTTTTAATGTTTCAAAAGTCTGACAGCTGCTTCTGAAAATGAAATTCTGTTTGTCATCAAGCTACAGTTAACTCATTTCAATAAATAGGTAATCTGTTCCTTTAGAGAAGGATTGAAAGCATTCACTGACATTTCAGTGAAAAAGAAATTTTGGTTCTGTTGCTTTCCTTGTGGAGAGTAAGGAGCTCTACAAGGAGAGCAACAGAACCAAAAGATCTGGACTCAAGGGTCTTTTCTGAGACTGATACTCCAACCAAGGACCATTCATGGATGTAACCTAGAACCCCTGCTCAGATGTAGTCCATGGCAGCTCAGTATCCAAGTGGGTACCCTAGTAAGAGGAACAGGGACTGTCTCTGACATGAACTCAGTGGCTGGCTCTTTGACCACCCCCCTGAGGGAGGAGCAGCCTTGCCAGGCCACAGAGGAGGACATTGCAGCCAGTCCTGATGAGACCTGATAAGCTAGGGTCAGATGGAAGGGGAGGAGGACCTCCCCTATCAGTGGACTTGGAGAGGGCATGGGAGGAGATGAGGGAGGGAGGGGGAATTGGGAGGGAATGAGGGAAGGGCTACAGCTGGGATGCAAAGCAAATAAAATGTAATTAATGTCAAAAAATAAAAATTAAAAAAAAGAAAGAAAAAGAAAACTGGGCAGTTTGAAGTAGTTGGAGGAGTGAAATCTCAGCTCTTACCCTGTGAGAGTGAGAGAGAGAGAGAGAGAGAGAGAGAAAGAATGCATGAGAGACTGGGCACTCAAAAGACTGCCTTGGCGTCTCTAATGAATGCAATCGAATGGCAAATAATTCTTGCTTACTACCTGATAGAGAAAAAAAATGAGACCACAACATGGTAATCTAGTTCCTCCATATGATCTTTCTTCTTTACTTTTTAAAGACCCATCACGCATAGCTGCTTCCTGAACTTCATGTTTCTATGCATTAACAAATATTCTTATTGTGGATAATAGTAAACCAGACATTATTTTCCAAATTATTCTCAGTCAAAGAAATGCCTCTTCTAGGAGCTAGGGAGTTAGCTCATTGGGTAAAGTGCTTGCCAGGAAACTGTTAGGACTGAAGTATGGATGCCTAAAACCCATGAAAAAGCCTGGTGGCATGGTGACCCACCTGTAATTCAAGACTCTGGAGGTGGAAGTGGAATCCCCAGAGCCTAATCATAGCTGAGAATTCCAGGTTTGAGACCTTGGTTCAATAAATAATACGGAAAAGCAATTGATGATGAATCTCCACATCAAAGCCAAGCCTCCACATGCACAGACAAACACACATACGTGCCACACATATGTAAATATGCATCTACACACGAGCGTAGTACATACATTGGCACACATGAAAATGGGGGAGTGTCTTCTAACTATTTTCCTGAAGTACCAAGCAGTTTGCTGGACCAGATTAGCAACTACCTTGCTTTTTCCACATTTGGCACCTTTAATTGTCTATTGAATCACAATTGACTCTTGACCTTTAAAACACAAAGTACATGCCATCTATATCTGATTACAAACACACACACACACAAAACCCAGAAACCATTGTGCCTTTTTTAAACAGAGTATATCATGCAGGTTCCAAAAGTCATCCAATAGGATAACTGAATGAGTCAAATGAAAGCACTGAGATAGCCCATGGAGGAAGCAGCTAAAAGTAGGATTTTAAGAACTGTGACTTAGTGAAAAGAACACACTCTTAGCCACAGTTGATAGCTTTGTGCATATTTGAAAAGATTGGTTCTGCTACCATTATTTTGCTAAGTAGAAATAGTATTGAACTGACTCCTAATAACATAATGTTATTGCCATAGATTAAAGCATCTCTCAACCCTCATTAAAAAAACAAAAAACAAAAAACACAACTTCTATTTGCAGTAAGTGGCAATTAACACAGAGATCCACAATCTCAGTAGAGGTTCAGAAGCAGTGAGACTGTGGAATGATCAGCCTAAATAGGATATCTACATCACATCCTCTCCTCCAAAAGCTCAGTAATGGTTACAGAAGAGGGTACAGATAGACGGTAAATGCCGGAAGCTGTGCATGAATACAAGGAGAGAGACTCTGGACAGAGCAGGGCAGTAGCACATATAAATTCACCGCACTTATGAAAGTATGCACAAGCCCAAGCCAGAACAAATCCCCAGCACGGAGAGGGGAGGCTGGCAGGAAGTCCCACCCCTAACTAATTACTATTGGCAATTGATAGCCTGGGGAGAGGGAGAATAAATTTTCTTTAAGGGTGTTGAGCATGCACCAATGGAAGACCACACATCCAAGAACATGTGGGAATCACAAACTAGACTTGAAAAAATGACACACAGTTGGGGGCCAGAGAAGGAGCATAGATATGGGAGGGATGGGAAGGAACGAATACGATCAATATACATTTTATATTTTCAACTAAGAAAGCAAAAGAAGAGAAGGAAGGAAGGAAGGAAGGAAGGAAGGAAGGAAGGAAGGAAGGAAGGAAGGAAGGAAGGAAGGAAGGAAGGAAAAAAGGAAGGACAGAAAAAGAAAAGAAAAAAATGTCTAGAAGATTTACATGCATGGACCCAAATAGTATAAAAAATGATGAATAAGAGAGTTTCCCTGAAGTTGAGATAGCTATCATATACCAAACTTCTCTATTCCACATCTAACTCCAAGCTCTCTCCACTCTTTTGGTCCAAATGTAAGCAAAAATAAATAGAGAGACAGAGATCAATATTTTTTTCCTAAGCACTAAATCAAATGACTTGCATCACACTGCTGTGCTGTGTACCTGCTACTTTTCTCACTGCCAACACCAAATCTGACCAGAAGCAACTTCGGGCTTATTTTGGCTTGTGCTTTCTGTCTGCAGCTTCAACTGAATTCATGCTCCTATCTTTGACAAACTACAAATGTTTCCTCTCCTTCTGTTCTACTTTCTGCTTTCTTTCTCACTGTAAATCCAAGGAAGTAACAGGAACAGAAGTATGCCTCGACCTGAATCATGCCCTATCTCTTCCTGAATTACTTCTCATTCCAAATCCAGATGCATGACGGGAACCTTAAGCATTCCTCAGCCTGAATCTTATCCTGTCTCCTACCTTTTTCCCTACCAAAATAATTGGTCTCTTACTTTGAAAGTTCTCAGGATGTGGAGAGAAGCCAGTTGTTTACTTTGTAGAAATGTAACACAATTTGCCTTTTATCCAGCTCCTGCCGAGCATTTCTGAAACCTAACACACTGGCCCTTCACTGTCCACACTGTTATCAGTACATGGCATTCTGTGTTCCTACCAGGACCATCCATGAAGCTCTGCTTGTAGACCTACAGTTTCTCTGGCCCACAGTTCCAAATGCATCCAACAACAAACCAGTTCCAGGGAACTACAAAGCGCATGATCAGGTTTGTCTCGCCCTTTGTCATTACCAATTTCTTGTATTAATTAGTTTTCTCATTGCTGTAACCAAATACTTCACAAGAAGAAACGTACCTGTTGAAGGGTTTCTTTTGACTAATGGTTTAAGGGTAAGGTCCATCAGAGCATGGAGATCAAAGTGAAAGGAACAGCTCTCAGCTGTGGCAGCGAGCGTGTGAAGCTGCTTGTTCACATCTGGGTGGGGGAAAAAATCAGGACACAAAATGTGACACGGTTTTAGACCTGAAGCCCTGCCCTGGGCAGTGACCCACTTCTCCCAGCTGGGCACAGCACCTTACAGATCATCCAAAAACAGCACCACCAGAAAGAGCTAGTAATCAAACACATGTGCCTGCAACATATATTTCACACCCCAACTATAACATGTAATGAGATATAGTCATGACAAGCTCCCTAGGAAGAAGAAATTGACTTTGGGCAAATTGTGTACATTCACTAGGCATTAGTTTTCCCTTCTGAAGTTAGGACAGCTAACCTATGTACTCATGAAATATTAGGAAGGAGTACATAAATGGATGGCCTGAGTACAGGGCTTACGACAATGCCAGGTCTAGGGCAGACACACAGCAAACATTAGCTTTCTTCCCTCCCTTACTCTTCATCCTTTTCATGGAATAAATGGCTTAGGATTCTGTTACAAAAATTTTAGGCATCAGTAAGCACCTGTAAGATCACTGACAGGAAAACTCACCCCACAAGGTTTTACTAGTCCTGCGGGTCAGAAACTTGAGAGTTCTAAGGAAGGGATACACAAGTTGCTTACAAGAATGGGTTTATTGTGTAGATACATGGGAACAAAAAGGGAGTTCTTAGAACAAGGTCCTGGCAGGGGTGTCAAATCTTTTGGCTTCTCTGGGCCACGTTGTTATCTACAAAGACTACATTCAAGAACTGCACAATCAAATGATACACAAATAAGGGGGGAGAGGGAAATCTCACACTGTTTAAAGTAATTTCTTATTGTGTGTTGGGTCCCATTTACAGCTAACCTCGGCTGTGTGCAGACTATGGACCATGGGCTGGAAATCCCTGAAAGTGCAACAATGTACAGTAGGTCCGTAAGACCCTCAAGAATCCTACCTCCTGCACAGGGGACATGAGCTTTCAGTTAGATTGGCTTTCATCAAGAAAGCAAGTGATTACAAGAGCTGGAGAGATGGTTCAGCAGTTAAGGGCACGCTAGGTGCTCTTTCAGAGGGCCTGGGTTAGTTCCCACAACCCACATGGCAGCTCACAACTGTCTAACTCCGGTTCCTGGGAATCTGATGTCCAGTTCTAGCCTACTCAGGCACTTTATACACATGATGGACATGGACTCATGCAGGTGCGTGCACACACTCACATTCACTTTTAAAATATTTTTAAATAAATCTTGGGGCTGAAAGATGACCCAGTGATGGTTAAAGAACTTGTTCTTACAGAGGACCCAGGTTGAATTCCCAGAACTCGCATGACAATTCACCATTGTCTTTAAATCCAGTTTTAGAGGATCAGACAGCCTCTTCTGACCTCTCCAAGTACCAGGCACCCAGTGGTACACAATCATAAATATATACAGGTAAAACATATATACACAAAATAAATCTTTTGTATAAAAGAAAACAAATGAGTACCAGAAATGATGGCTAGATAATGAAAATGTGATAGATAGATAGATAGATAGATAGATAGATAGATAGATAGGGTTTTATTAAGCTATAAAGAAAATAAAATTCACAGGAAAAATTATAGTGAGGTGACCCGAGAATAAGAGGTCAAAACCTACGTGTTCTTTCTAGATCCTTTTTTTTTTTTTTTTTAAATGGAGGGGGTGGTTCGAGACTGGGTTTCTCTATGTAACATCCCTGGCTGTCCTGGAACTGTCTTTGCAGACCAGACTGGCCTTGAACTCATAGGGATCCACCTGCCTCTGCCTTCCTAATGCTGGAATTAAAGGCATGCCCCACTACTTCTGGCTTATTTTTGTTGTTTTATTTTTGTTTGTTTGTTTTCTGATTTTTACACGTCCTTATGTGAGAATAACTGTGCTTGAAAATTGGGAAGGGTACCATGCAAGGATGGGAGGGTCTTTAGTGGAAGGGAGAACAGGGTAGTTGAATACATATGATAGTGGCTGCACTAGGGGTAAAATGTTTAGCCCTAGTGAGGGCAGGAACATAAGGAGGAAGGAATAAATGGGAGGTGCTAACTATATAAAAAAATTAATTAAAGACAAAAGGAAAACTGATACATAATATGTGTATCTTAAAACAATCCAAAGGTTTTGAACAGAGGTGCCCTGCGTAAGTAAATAAAGCTGTCCACACTTGGAAGCAATGGAAATGAAAGCCCCAGTGCCAGATATGAGCTATTTCCCTAAAATGTGTTGACCAGGGAGGCCTCTGAGATCCCCAAAATAATGCAGGTTATTGCCCCCGATGCTGGCTGCCCTCTTGAACTAGAAAGTAAAACCCTATTCCTAACGACACCATCCCCTTCAGCAACAGGCAGAGATATCAAGCTGAAAACTTCCTCTCTACTGGACAGCATTCATGGTTCTGGAGGGTGTCATGCAGGCTACTGGGGGAAAACTGTCATCCACAGGGGTGTTTAGCTGTGGTCCCTGCACAACCAAGTCACCACCTGTCTGGCAAGACATGACCACTGGTGAATAGAGGCAATCCTGTTATGGATATAATCAGGCACTTTCTGACTGGATTTTAGACTGCTCTACAGAAGGGAATTCATGTCTGATACTGTAGACACAAATTCACAGCTAAGGAAAGCATAAGCTCTATTGAGAAAGCTACTGGTTTTTTTTGTTTTTTTATTTTTTTTTCCAAAGGGACATGATGTGTCCATCACATTGCCGTCTAAATACTTTTGTTTATGCCCATAAGTCAGTACTAACGTCAGTTTTGGTCAGAGGGACTTAGTTTTGCCGTGGATAGTGTTTACCGCAGAGACTCATACTGGCCAGAGTGCTGAGAATAACTTACTGTTCAAAGCCATGCCCTAAATGGAACATTCATACTCATCCCACCACGACCCCAGGGCTCAGTGAACCTCTCTAAAGAGATAAAGAAGAAATGTAAGAAGTGAAAAAATGACTGTAATGTCAGGGGATACTTTCTTTCAGCCACAGCATGGCATTGCGCTCCTGAGCTCTCAGCAGCCGTGATTATCAGCATCTGTATGAATATTTACAGAATTCCAAAAGAGTAAATAAATAATTAAATAAATGTTAAAAGTCCATCCGAAACAAAATAACAACTTGAACTGTAACTGTTCTGCCTTTCTGTGTCCACACAGTACGTGCATGTTCCAATATTTGGACTGCAGTGGGTCAGTTTACCCCATTTGTATGGTGCTCTGCTGTTTATTACACAGGGGTCATACAACCACGTGGAGGTTGCTCGTAGCCTCACCTGAGCCTATATGTGGCTGATCCCAGGACATGTCCCATGATCTCCAGAATGCGTGGGCTATGACTAAGGTGTCAACATTCAAACTGGTGAGTTATGGGCCTCTCAGACCACTCACTTTAAGGCAAAAGCTAGCTGAGCATTTGCCCCTAAGAACCCACTGCTGTTTTAAACTTTGTTGGTATGAAGAAATACTGTCACTTCTTTGTAAATTCTTCACTTCTCAGAATCATCTTATTTTTTTTTAATGTGGTACCGTGAAGCATTCCAGGCAGAGAATACAGAAAGGCCACATGGGAAGTGATATCTGAGAAGAGAAAATATTCCACCTTTTAGCCGTATCATTATGCTGATCTCAGAGGACGAGAACAAAGAAGAGGAGGTATTGCCTAGATTCCTAAACTAAGCAACTAAGTCACAGTGGTAATATTATCAGAAACACATGAAATAGTTGTATTCCTTTATGATGAAACAGGTATTTTAAAAGTTGCAGAAAGTGTTTGCTTACATATTCAAGCACAGATAGAATGGAGATGACAATGAAAGAGAGCAAATGGATCTCCCTTTTATTTTATTTTTTTTTGAAATGCAGAAATATGAGATTTAGTCAACTAGCTATGCTGTAAAGAGGAACAAATGAAAAGGTCCTCGCTCTTTTTCTCTCTCTCAAACCACCTAACTCTATCTTTCTTGGTGCATGTTTTCTACTTTGTTTTGGTTTTTTTTTTCTTATTTGTTTTGGATATACTGCCATATGTTATGCTGGTCACATAATAAGAATTAGAGGCTGTTCTGTAAGTAAAGAAAACAAGGATGATGTTCAGATGTTATCATAGTTTGACTGTATCTCCCAAAGTTCTGATGTTGAAACTCAAATTATATGTTAACGGGAAATCATTAAGCTGACATGATTTATAATGGCTTTATGATTGTAAGAGGAAGAGAATTGAACATAGTCTATAGTACCAGGACTTAGTAAGAAAGCCCTCTTCATGCTCTTGGACTTCTGAGCCTCTAGAAACAAGCAAAGCTCTACTCTGATAAATTATTTCATTTCCCATATTTTTTGTTATAGATAGGAAAACAGCTTAAGGTATCTACAGATAGTTAAAACCTTTAAGAAGCACACTTTTAGGAAATTCTTTCAATTTATAGGTGAAATTTTACCCCACCTCTCTTCCTGGAGAAAAGATTTATAAGAGAAGAGTCTGAGCCTTGAGTCTGTATGACTTAACATTTTCTCATTTCGTAATTCACCTTCCTCACCCCAAATAAGCTGAAATCCTACTTGTGCCAAATATCCTCTTGCCTAGCAATGCTTTTTGGAGATAATGAGAAACAAATCAGGCAATTCAGTGATAAGTTTCCAACTACTGCCAGCCAGAGACAGACCCAAGGTGTTCATTTTCTCAATTACTGTAACGCTCATTTTCTTGTTGGATGGGCAAGTGCTTCTAAGCAAACCTTGAGGCTAATTGTATATATCCTGGCATATACAGTGTGCCTGAAGCCCAGAGGATGCAACTAGCAATTATATTTTACTGATTAATGTGCAATCGTAAATTTACAGGCTTGATGGTCCAAAGAGGCTCCCTGCTATGAGAGATAATGAATAGGAAATTGTCAGAATAATTAGCCAAGTCAGACCTTACAAATGTACCTATAAGTTGAAAGTAACAAAAGAAAAAAAAATGGGGAGGGGGCTCCACTTACAGATTGAAAGATAAAGTTTAAGAGAAAAACAAGATATTCAAATATTCCTTCCTGCTCTTCTTGGCTTCATTTCTTTTACTGGTCTCAGTATCTGAAGATAAACAGATTCTGTGCTGAGCTTCTCAAATCCCTTCTGGGAGGCAGGACTCTTCCACCAACAGCTGTTAGTCTAGCCACCCTCATGGTCAGTTCTATATGGAATTTGCCATCCACAGAAATGAGCCACCTTGTTGCTGGTCAAACCACCTTCCAGGGAGAAAGGAGAGCAGCCAAGGATGGTCACAACCAAGTGGAAAGGCCTGGCCCCCTTTGCAAAATGAGACTCAAATGATGAGGGGCCAACTTCCTTCAAAACTTTTCTGGGGACATTGAATTCTGACATTGTTTTTAGGAGTCGACCTCCTTTCCCATCCTGGCTCCTTCCTAAGTAATAGCCCCTAGCAAGGCTTCAGCATGCTGCCTGTAACACGACTGTTTCCTGGCGTATCCGACTTGCAACGGGATTGATCAGTCATCGCTAAAAGAGCCATCCAAAGAAATGTCCCAACATAAGAACAGGCCCTCAGTCCAATGTAACTAATACTTTGTGCATGCCAACTGCTCAGGTAGGAACCCCAAATCATACTGAAATAAGTTTTACCTTGAAATTTCTCCTTGAGCATTTGTTTTCTTAACTGCCTGATTAGTTGGTTTGTTTGCCTGGTCTGAATTAAATCCATAAGGACAAAAATTCTCAGAGTAGGTAAATCTTCTGAGTAAATGGATCTTCCTTCAGATTTTCTCAAAAATAAGATGTATGTATGATTTCTCCAAAATACACCAATGGCAAAACTATTTATTTTTAAAACTAGTAGTTTGTTTTGCAACTGCACTCTGTGATTTTGTATACAGCTTAGCTAAGTACATAACCAGCTTTGAGTCACGTGGTCCCAAAGAAGGAATGAAAGAATTGCCTTGGTTGGATGTCTCATTCCTACTTATAAATCCGTATGGTTACGTCCACAGTGAGAGACCAAAAGAGGCTAAATGTAGGGTGTTGTGTGGCACAGATGGGACATGTTCAAGTGACAGATGAATACAGTTTCAACTGATGGGGGCTAACCCACAAAGGATAAATCATGAAGTCATTTTTACATTTTATAAGTACTTTATTATAGATTTTTTTTGTTCTGTTTCATTTTTTAACTAGCTCTTTAAAACTATGCCCTGAGCTGGGCTCAGTGGTGCACACCTGAAATCCCAGCACTCAGGGAGGCAGAGGCAGGCAGATCGCTGTGAGTTCAAGACCAACCTGGCCTACAAAGCTAGTCCAGGACAGCCAAGGCTACACAGAGAAACCCTGTCTCAGGAAACCAATAAATAAATAAATAAAAGAAACTATGTCCCAAATTTTATTATTTCATTTATCTTCCAGTGTATCACTTACATCTGTTTAATATTTGAGCATACCTTTTTATGTCATGCATCTTCTGTGAATAGTTTAAGTTGTACTGCTGTTTTCATTTATTAGCCCATTATTTTGTTTTGGTTTGTGGGGTTTTTATTTTTTTCATTGATTTATTTAATCATGTTACAACCTGATTACAGCCTCCTCTCTCTTCTCCTCCCAGTTCTACTCTCACATTCCTCTCCCCCATTCCTCCTCCTCCTTCTCCTCAGAGAGGGGGAATCCCCCCCGCCATAGTTATCAACCTACCCTGGCACATCATGTCACAGCAGGACTAAGTGCGTCCTCTCCCACTGAGGGCAGACAAGGCAGCCCAGCTATGGGAAAGGGATCCAAAGGTAGAAAACAGAACCAGAGACAACCCCCACTCCAATCATTAGGGGACCGACAAGAAGAACAAGCTGCACATCTACTACATACATGTAGGGGCCTAGGTCGATCCCATGCATGCTCTTTGGTTAGTGGTTCAGTCTCCATGGGCCAAGGTTAATTGGCACTGTAGATCCTCTTGTGGAGTTCTTGACCCCTCCGGCTTTTCTCCCACTCTTCTACAAGACTCCCCAAACTCCACCTGATGTTTGGCTGTGGGTCTCTGCATCTGTTTCCATCAGCTCCTGGATGAAGCCTCGCAGAAAAAAGTTGTACTGGGTTCCTGTCGGCAAGCATAGCAAAGTACCCTAAATAGTGTCAGGGGGTGGCTCTCTCCCATGGGGTATCAGCCCATTCTTGATATTGTCTCTGGTCACTTAGGACCAGCATAATTTAGGTGAACTACTTACCCACACAAACCCTCAGTTTCCTCAGAATTGAAAGTCACCAATAACTGTTGAGAACACTAATAAAAACTGAGAGAAAATGCCTCTGGCAGTCCCTATTGTTTATTTGCTGTCAGTGTGTAGTGTTTGACAAGAATTTCCTTCCAGGGACTTTTAAGGAGTATATTCAAGTGATGCAATCATTTAGAACACATTCAAATCCCTTGGATCTTGCACGGCTATATTTATTTTCACACAAAGAATATTTCTAAATATCCTTATAAATACTGGAGTGTTTGAACCTCTCACTCCCCCTTCTTCAAAATAATAAAAGTAAGGGAACCTTTGATGGGTTAAGGAGATCTGTATGAATCTGGAGACCCTAAGAGCAAGATGTTCCTTTTTCATTTTGACGCTTTGTAGCGAGGACAGGGGACTAATAAGATAATGGCAATTTTCCCACTAAGTGCCCAAGTATTTTATAACGCAAGGATTTAGCAAGTGTGAAAGACCTTAAGCCATCGTTCTAGAAGAAACTCTGTACTGTGTTTAGTAAATAATTCTGACTGCTGGGGACATTTACTTTAAAGCTGAATTTGCTGAAAAGCCTGGGGCACAATTTTAAGACTGTCCCAAACCACTGTAATGGGGCGATTAGTGCCTAATGATATAGAAGGATGCAGCACTAGCCTCCATCAAATTGAGAGAAAGGTATTGCTTGAGCTGTTAAGACCACAGAGGCATGCATTTTCCAATGTCAGCATTACAGGGCGCTCTCTCTCTCTCTCTCTCTCTCTCTCTCTCTCTCTGGCTTTAATATTCCTGAAATGTCCAATTGTGTATATATGTATAATAGATTTATGTTCAGCAAGCTTTCTGTTACTTTTCTTTTTTTTTTTTTTAATTTTTCCCTTGTTTTGTGCCATGCATGATCTTAGATTTAAGTATGTTTGGGGGTTCTAGTTTTAAATTTTCCCCAGAGTTTGGCTTTTTTACTTTACATAGTTGTAATGTTTAAAAACTTTAAGAAATGGCTTGTTTGAATTTTTATTCCTTGAAATAATTGACAAATTTGTTTACCACATTACAATGGGAGTAATGGAATTGCCAGCATAGGCCTATAAGATGTGGGAGCTCTCTCATTTAGAGCAGTTGTGTTTGGTTGGGAGACGCCTCTGTGCATTCTACCCCTCACCACTCTCAAGCTAGTCACACCATGTAAATGAGGACAGCGATTTGGTCAGTGTTCCAGTCCTGAATGGGTTACAATGCTGTACTTCTGTGATTTCCAGGTTACAGGCCATTCTATTTTAAATTTATTTAATTTTTCAGTAATTACAGTTTATTCACTTTGTATCCCAGCTGTAGCCCCTCCCTTGTCTTCCTCTGTGGCCTGGTAAGGCTGCCCCTCCCCCCTCAAGGGAGGGAGGGTGATCAAAGAGCCAGTCACTGAGTTCTTGTCAGACACAGTCCCTGTTCCCATTACTACGGAACCCACTTGGACAATGAGCTACCATGGGCTACATCTGTGCAGGGGTTCTAGGTTATTTCCATGCATGGTCCTTGGTTGGAGTATCAGTTTCAGAAAAGACCCCTGAGCCCAGATTTTTTGGTTCTGTTGCTCTTCTTGTCGAACTCCTGTCCCCTCCAGGTCTTTCTATCTCCACCTTCTTTCATAAGATTCCCTTCATTCTGCCCAAAGTTTGGTTTATTAGTCTCAGCATCTGCTTTGATACCCTGCTGGATAGAGTCTTTCAGAGGCCGTCTGTGGTAGGCTCCTGTCTTGTTCCCTGTTTTCTCCCTCTTCCGATGTCTGTCCTGTTCTTAGAGGACTATGATATTGATACTCCACCTTTCTGCTGATCCCAAATGGAGCAGAACAGGGCTCCTGTAGACTTCTGTTTCAGAGACACTTTCTGAACCAAGGTTGAATGGGGGATTGGTTTTCTTTCTGTTTTCCTTGTCTCTACATTCCACCCTATCAGAACAACAAACACATTCATTATCAGAAAGCCATTTGAAGGCCTCTTCTTCAGTAGCTTCTCTGAGCCAAGCAGAGGGAATACACTGGCCCATATGTATCATGTGTTACCCTGGCAAGGGTTCCATATCATGCCATAAAATAAGAATTATATTTAGGGGTGGTTTTGGTAGAAGGTCTGCATTCCTGACCTAGGAGACTTGAAGAAAGTGAAACTTCTAATGGTAAGGGATAAAAGCCTTGAAGAAGCATGGGTGAAACAAACTTGACAAGTAGGTTAAAATGCAAGAACAAAATGAAAGAAGCAGACAAATGACCAGAAGTGCCCCCAGAAAGTGAAGCAACAGGAAATCACATTATCTCATTTGTTCTAAAGTCTTACCATTCAATCCCTTCATTTGATTCCTGAACCCAAGCATCATCAGCATGTTTGATGATATTATGTTGATTTTGTTGCATTTGTTCAGATTTAGTATCATAAATAAGCAACTGCCTTATCTTTGTGTGGGTCAGGAACTACTTTGAGCAGTACCCACAAACCAAGAGCCCAGCAGTTCTGAAAGCCAGCTTCTGTGAGTGGATTAACCAGTCCTGTGTCTGTGAAAGTTCTTGGGCCAATATAGATAATTGGCTTGTGAGTTTTAGGAAGAGTCTTTGAGTAGTATAAGGTGGAGTTCATAAGAACCACTGTTCCTGTACACACAGTGAAGAGGAAGCCAGATACTATTAACAGTGAAGTAGGCACTGCTGTTTTAGTTCAGGCAAGAGAAGTCTGTCATGGCAAGAGTGTATAGTCCTGATTAAATGTGACTCAGGGAAGAACAGATGTCACAGTCTATGCTCCTGTTCAGTGCCTGAGAAGGCAGAGATAAGCTCAGGCCCTAGAGGGACGAATAAACAGTATTCAAGTCTTCAGCAGGAAGTAAATGAAAAGTTGCACTGTTATGTTTCTCACGGAACACAGGAAGGTGGAGACCTTGACTGCCCACTAAGGGGGGTAAGACACTCTGTACAAGAAGGTTCTATAAAGGAGTTTTGGGTTTTGCCTTGGCGGGCTCTCCCCTGAACATGTAGTCTTTGTACTTTTTGCAATTAGTATTTGATTCTCTGATTGGGCCCGAAATAGCCTGCGAACAAATAGATTTTTGGACTTGGAAGCTTCTTGAAGGACTTCTAAAGCATTGGTGAGCCTGCCCATTTTCCAAGCTTAAGGAATCTAATTTGGCCAGGTGTTATACCTGGAATGGAGACCTGAGGCTTAGGTCTAAGTAATCTAGTTTTGGAATCAGAAAAAAGGGGTTGGCTTATATCATAACTAAGGAGGTCCCCTACTTTCTTCCTATAAGTTCAACTGTATTTTATAGAAAATGAGTTCTGGCCATGATAGTATCTCAAAGACTGTTCCTGGGGTGATAAAAAAACAATGTGGTTGTCAGATCCTTTTAAAGAGTGTTTTATAATCAATATTAAGGTACATAGTAGGGCTCCTCCATCTGTTAGTGTGAGTTGTATATGGACTTTAGTGACCAGAGAGTAGGAGATGTTGGCAGCCGAGTGTCTTCTTGTTGGTGCCACATTGGCACAACTTACATAGGTTCTGTTATTATATTAACAAGCACTAAATTCTCACTGGTGGTTGGGCAATAGGGATTCAGTAAGAAAGAATAGGAGAGGGGAAAACATATGTTTTAAAACCAGAATGCAGTGTGTTGAAGAAGACAAAATGAGCTTGCTGGTAGGACAATTATCAGACACCTAGGAGTAGGCTCCTCTTACCATATTATGAGGATAGACTTGGAGTTTTCAGAAAGCTCCAGGGACTGATTAATCTCATTCCGAGTGAGACCTATGAGGCCACCTCCATACAAACAAAGGGAGGATGAATTTTCTCAGCAGGGAGCTGGTGAGATTTTTGGAAAATGGTGGGAAGGCTGTGGGAACGCAGAAGAGCACTTGGACCAAGGGTTCTATCTTGTGACTATGAGTCTTGGGGATGGTATTTACATAACCAGGAATCTTCTATAATGACAAATACCTAACCCTGATACTCATACCCAACTCTTCATCCCTGATGGACTCACACAGGACAAAGACAGATACAGAGGGAGAAAAGGTCTCTGAAGTATGACTGCCTTGCAACTTATTAGAACATGAGGTGATCTAATGTCACAAGAAAATCCTCAAATGAGCACAGTCTCTGGAATGTTGGCTGAGGAGAAGGAAAGTGAAACACAGGAGAAATCTGGTCCACCCAACAGCTGCCACTGGAGCTAGGGTTGAGAACTAAACAGAAAGACAGCAGCTCCTTTTCCAAACAAGATAAACAGTAAACCCATGCTGTCTCAGGCCTTTAGGTCCCACCAAAGTGTTATCTTGGGAGGAGGATATTGCAATTGAAAGACCTGGTAAACAGGCCGAGACCTCCAACCTTTATGGTGGCGCATGTTTTCTTTAAGACTGGTTATCTGGATTTCATTAGAGTGTTGCCTAAGCCAGATACTGTGGCCCCTGTGGCTCCAAAGAGTCCTCTGGAGGGCCAGTGCAGAAAAATAATGTCCCGAGGTTGTCCTTCACGCCACAGCAGGGAGGCCTTGAAGCCACATTAAGGTAACCTGGCCAAAAGGCGTCAGGCATCCGTGAGCCCACAAGGCATGACTTTGAGAATCCCTAGTCAAGAAGAGGAGCTTCTGGTAATACCAGGGATACGCCAGCCTGAAGCCTTTGCTGTATTCAGCCCCAGAGGTTGCCACTTCTAGGATCCCAAGAGGTGAAGCTCTCCATCTTCATGCAGGCCCAGCAATACTGAAGTGAGTGGCAGGTTTGTAAAAGAATTCAGCCTTTTGACCAGGAAAAAAAGGTGGGGCATGTTCTTTAGTACCTAAGCAAACAGGAAAGAATGTGGGCATGGCAGTAAAAGATGAACCACCTTGCGGGAAATGAGTTTTTGATGCACAGAGCCTGCATGTAGTATTCTGAAATGATTCCGTTAGGCAGGCATCCCAGTGCCGTGCACTGTACTGGGTACTAGGTACAGAAGTGACACCATTTGTAAGCAGAAAAGGCGTTTTCTCTATCAGTCTTGGCCGTGAGGTTTTCATTATAATGCTAACACTCTATACATCTACACAGCTAGTTCCTGTGAAATGAGGTGACTCTTCTGCTGAGCCGATGTGAAATGACCTTTCATGGACAAATCATTCTTCTCAAAAGTGACATGACTCAGGAGCAGTAATTCATATAAAGATCATAAAATCGAGAAGAACTATTATCCTCATGAGAGTAGACTGGTTCTCAAGCATAATTCAGACTAATTCTGGTCAAGAATCTATCTAAGAGAGAGGTGCTTAGCCAATGAGCCAAACTAAAATGAGGAATCGAGCCAGGAAATATATTAAATCCTGATGATAAATATCATTGCCAAGTATTATATGTTTCAAGTAATCTTTCAACTTGCCACATATGTATAAAAGAATGAAATAATTTTAAAAATACCCCAGCAAGGTATCGAAGGAGATGCTGAGTGAGACTCATAGCCAAACTTTGGGCACAGTGCAGGGAATCTTAGGGAAGAAGAGGGAGATAAAAAGGCCTGGAGAGGACAGGAGCTCCACAAGGAGAGCAACAGAGAAAAAAAAATTCTGGGCACAGGGGTCTTTTCTGAGACTGATACTCCAACCAAGGACCATGCATGGAGATAACCTAGAACCCCTACACTGATATAGCCTGCGGGGCAGCTCAATCTCCAAGTGGGTTCCCTAGCAATGGGAACAGGAACTGTCTCTGAAATGAACTCAGTAGCTAGCTCTTTGATCATCTCCCCCTGATTGGGGGAGCAACCTTAACAGGCCACAGAGGAAAAAAAAATGCAGCCAGTCCTGATGACACTTGATAGGCTAGGGTTAGAGGGAAGGAGAGGAGGAGCTCCCCTATCAGTGGACTTGGGGATGGGCATGGGAGGAGATGAAGGACAAAGGGTGGGATTGGGAGGAGATGAGGAAGGGGGCTACAGTGTAGATACAAAATGAATAAACTGTAATTTATAAAAATGTAAATAAATTTTAAAAAGTGAACAAAAATCTCAACTCTGTAAGCCTCAGTGTCCTCACATGTGGGTTTCACATAAGAACCCTGATACTTTACTCAAGATATAGAAGACTTTTTACTGTAGAGAATTGTTTTAGCAATTCTGGGTTTCTTGTTGTTCCATATGAAGGTGAGAATTTTTCTTTCAAGGTCTGTAAAGAATTGTGTTGGTAATTTGATGGGAATTGCATTGAATCTGTAGATTGCTTTTGGTAAGATGGCCAATTTACTATGTTAATCCTGCCAAGCCATGAGCATGGGAGATCTTTCCATCTTCTGATATCTTCTAATTCTTTCTTCAGAGACTGGAAATTTTTTTCATATAAGTCTTTGACTTGCTTGGTTAGATTCACATCAAGGTACTTTATGTCCTTTGTGGCTATTGTGAAGGGTGTTGTTTCCCTAATTTCTTTCTCGGCCCTTTTGTCTTTTGTATCCAGGAGGGCTACTGATTTTTTTGAGTTAATTTTGTATCCAGCCACTTTGCTGAAGGTGTTAATCAGCTGTAGGAGTTCCCGGGTAGAATTTTTGGGGTCATTCAGGTATACTATCATATCATCTGCAAATAGTGATACTTTGACTTCTTCCTTTCCAATTTGTATCCCCTTGATCTCCTTCAATTGTCTTATTGCTCTAGCAAGGACTTCAAGAACAATGTTGAAGAGATATGGAGAGTGGGCAGCCTTGCCTTGTCCCTGATTTCAGTAGGAATGATTTAAGTTTCTCTCCATTGAGTTTGATATTGGCTATGGGCTTGCTGTATATTGCCTTTACTATGGTCAGGTATCTGACAGCGGTCTAACATCCAGAATATATAAAAAACTAAAGCAGTTTAAAAACAGCAAATCAAGTAATGTAATTAAAAATTGGGTATGGAGCTAACCAGAGAATTCTCTACAGAGGGATATAGAATTCAGAGAAACACATAAAGAAATGATCAACCTCAACCCCTTCACAGATGTAGCCCATGGAAGTTCAGTATCCAAGTGGGTTCTATTGTAATAGGAACAGGGACTGTCTCTGACATGAACTGATTGGCCTGCTCTTTAATTACCTCCCCCTGAGGGAGAAGCAGCATTACCAATGCTACTTCCAATGTCGATCCCCTTTGTCTTTCTAGGTAAGAACTGATCATCTTACCCCTGGTCCTCTTTCTTGTTTATCTTCTTTAGGTACAGATTTTAGTATGTTTATCCTATCTTATAGGTCTAGTACCCACTTATAAGTGAGTATATACCATGTGTGTGTTTCTGCGCCTGTGATAACTCACTCAGGATGATCTTTTCTAGATCCTACCATTTGCCTGTGAAATTAATGATTTCCTTGTTTTTAATTGCTGAGTAGTATTTCATTGTGTAAAAATACCACAATTTCTGTATCCATTCCTCCATTGAGGGACATCTGGATTGTTTCCAGGTTCTGGCTATTATAAATAAAGCTGCTACAAACGTGGTTGAGCAAATGTCCTTGTTGTGTACTTGAACATCTTTTGAATATATGCCTAGGAGTGGTATAGCTGGATCTTGAGGAAGCAGTATTCCTATTTGTCTGGGAAAACACAAGATTGATTTCCAAAGTGGTTGTACCAGATTACATTCCCACCAGCAATGGTGGAGGGTTCCCCTTTCTCCACAACCTCTCCAGGATATGTTATCATTTGAGTTTTTGATCTTAGCCATTCTGATGGGTGTAAGGTGAAATCTCAAGGTCGTTTTGATTTGCATCTCTCTGATGGCTAAGGATGTTGAGCATCTCTTTAGGTGTTTCTCTGCCATTCTATATTCTTCTATAGAGAATTCTCTGTTTAGCTCGATAGGGAAGATTTTTGATAAATTAAAAGTGTGAGTTGGCCTGACCTTCGTAGACTGTTCATATGAAACCATATATATTGAACTTAAAAGAGTTCAAGGTTCCAAGCCACATCGACATAACCGACTGTGGGATTATACTCAGCCGCAATTCTACTGAGTCAGGCTTCACATGGTGGCAATGATGGCTGATGAAGAACAGAGCAGGACAATCTTAAAAATGAAATCAGTGCATTCAGGATGTGGACCCATTCTGACGGGAAAAGTGGAAACTATGTTTCTTAGCTAAAGAACAAGAAGACAAGTGCTTGAAACCAGAAAGTCTAATGTATGCCACAGATAAGTGCAGGCTTTCTTCCCTGTTCTTGTGCTCCTCTGATAGAGGGACAGGTTATCTGTGCTCAGCAGGGAGGAGTAAGGACCCATTGTGCTCCTTACCTGTCATTCAAAAGCTAATAAGCAAGTTCTTTGAGAGTCAGGTTTTGTTTTATTAGTTTGACTTTTCAACCTGATTTTGAGGACAGAGAATGTTATTTTTTTTTCCCTCAGTTGAGTAGAAAAGGCAAATATAAGTACTCCAGTGGGAAGCCAGTGTCGAAACACACGCTCTCAAGAGCTAGATGCCTTTCAACAAGTGTGGGAGGGAGATTTCTGCCCTTGTCAAGACCCAAACTCATAGAAGCAACACTAAACAGACTCAGTGGGTTTTTTATTATCTAATGTGTTTGTGTGTGTGTGTGTGTGTGTGTGTGTGTGTGTGTGTGTGTGTGGAGAGAGAGAGAGAGAGAGAGAGAGAGAGAGAGCGCTACTTGGGAGGAGCTAAAGGGAGAGGACACTGGAAGGGTTAGAAGGAGAGGAGACAGGTGGCTTTGGAAAAAGGAAGGGAGAGGAATAAAATGATGTAATTATATGTTACTTAAAACATTAAAGGGCACAGTACAAAGCTGAATTCGCCTTTAGAATAATCTCTGGGAAGTGAGCATCTAGACTTCCAGCTTAGTGTCTGAAATCTAGGGGCAGTAGGAAAGATGCTGTAGCAGAACATTGCTGCAGAGTTTGAACTTCTCTGAGTAAAAGCACTGTGCTGGCCTGCTTCCTGTTGCTGTGATTGGCACCATGACTTAAGAAACCTGATGAGGAAAGTGTTGATTTGGCTTACAGGTCCAAATCACAGGCCATCACTGACGGAAGCCAGGGCAGGAACTGGAGCAGAGGTCACAGAGGAATGCTGTTTGCTGGATATTTTATCCATGCCCAGCAACCTTTCCTATACAACCAGGACCACCAGCCCAGGGGAGGCATGAACAGCTGCCTTGGCCTTCCCATATCTATTATTAACTAATAAAATGCCTCACAGAATTGACTATAAGGCCTCTGATGGAGGCTTTTCCTCAACTTAAGGCTCTCCTCCTCCCAAGTACCTCCAGGCTGCCAAAAAAAAAAAAAAAAAATACATACATACATACATACATACATACAGTACAAGAGTCTTCCTGGAGAAAATATCCATTTGTGATATCAGGCTCTCAGGGTAAACTAAGGAACACAGGAAAACTAGAATCCTTAACCTGGGCTCAGTGAGAGTGAAGTCCTCAGGTGTCATGACTCCTGAAAAATATGTGTATTTTGTAAAAGGGGCAAACTGGCTTATAAAAACTGCTCTTCTCTTAAGGATTTTTAAATATTTTTTTAAATTTTACTTTATGTGCTATTGGTGTGAGAATGTCAGATTCCTTAGAATTGGTGTTACAGACAGCTGGGAGCTGCCATGTGGGTACTGGGACTTGAACCTGGGTCCTTTGGAAAAGCAGACAGTGCTCTTAATCACTGAGCCACTTTTCCAGTCATCCCTTAAGTATTTTTTAAACTCTGAGTTTTCTCTGTAATTCCAAGTGATGATGAAGAAATATGAATTAAACCAAAGCAGGCAATGTACAAACCTGGCTTGTAACTCATGTCATCCCTCAGTAGAACTTTGACTAGGTGAACTAAGTAAATATCTGGGGGCATTCTCTCACTCTATTTAGGATTAAATAGGAAGGATTAAAAGGAAGGATTAAAAGATTTTTGAAATGGTTTCTCTGAGTGACATGCACATTCATTTTAGTGACTTTTTTAAATTGTACACCAGTCACTTCCCTGGCAAAATTATTTGCACGACTACAACTTCTCTGCACCATGCAGAAATGAAGTCATTCTGGATTAGAAAACAGTTCTTTCTCTATTAAAAGTATTCTCTCCTTCACTTTCACAAGAAACTTCACGGGTCCTAAAATTATTATCATAACCCAGACCTACGAGATCAGGAAAAAAAATTCATATTGAGTTATCTATGGTCTAACATTTATATCCAGAACAGGACAGTCACAGCAATAACTAATACTACAGCTCTGGTACTTTTCCATAGTAAAGTCCTGTTTTTAATTATATCTTTATTTCATTTTCTCAAAAAACAGGTGGCATTACCCAGATATGTATTATGAAAAAAAAAAAAAATCCAGCCTTGAAAAATGTTTTTGCCCAGACTCTTCAATTACCAAAAGACATTTTCTCCTCAGCATTATTAGTCAGCCAGGAGAGGGAGGGAGGGAAAGAGGAAGGGAAGAACGAAAGGGAAGGAGTAAAAGGGAGGGAGGGAAGAAAAAAGATCTTTCCTAGATACCATTGGCTCTTCATATCCTCTTTAATCTGTCTTTTAATCTTCGACGCAAGCAGTCACGTGTTCTGGTTCTGGGTTGTATGCACCATCCATCCCACCCACGCCATCATGGCTTCCAACAAGGCCATGTTATCAGTGCCGTCCTAGGGTAATCAAACACAATAAACCGCATGTCTGGTCTCTTTGCAACTTGTCAAGCACATCTTCCCCAAATTTTAAGTTTTGACTTCTGTGTTTCCGTTCTTACTTAAAACCTGAGAGCCATCCACTTCTGAGATAACAAACCTTTTCTTCTTCTCTGCTCATGTGTTAAGGTCTTCTAGGGTCCGATTGCCAGTCTCTTTCTTCTTTGGCAAGGCTCCAGGGTCCAGGGTAGGATCTGGGATGCAATTTGGAGTTCCCCGGTTCCCTTTATCTCCTTGGGTCGCCTAGTGGGTGGCTCAAGACAACAGATCAGCAACCCATCAGAAAGATGATTGAAAAAAAGGATGGAAGGAAGGAAGGAAAGAGGGAGGGAGGGAGGGAGGGAAAGAAAGAGAGAGGGAGAAGGAAGGAAGGAAGGAAGGAAGGAAGAAAGAAAGAAAGAAAGAAAGAAAGAAAGAAAGAAAGAAAGAAAGAAAGAAAGAAAGAAAGAAAGAAGGAAAGAAGGAAGGAAAGAAGGAAGGAAAGGGGGAACGAGCTTGTTCTCTAGGTCTAGAGACTAGCTACACAGCTACTAAGAGGGAAAACTTAAACTAGTCACCTTTTTGGCTGCAGTCAGGACTGTAAAAGGTGGGTTCTAGCCAAAACTCCAAGGGGTTGTAAAAATGGGGCTCTTTGATCTGAGATTAGCTACTGCCCAGGGGCAGGCCACCACGGAGACCTCCACAGGCTAAAGTAAGCTTTTTTCCTGCTTATCCTAGGCTGATAGTTAGATCCTGAAAGGCTAATAATTTGTTTGTAAATCAGCAAGAAAAAATAAAAAGGGGGTAAGGGGGGAGAAAGTAAGCAAAGACTGTTCACACACACATATGCTCAAGGAAAAAGATGGATGAAGTTAAAAACTTTAACTTCAACAAATTTCCACAAACTTACATATGATGATGGTGGTGATTTCTGCTACCACCTCCTCTGCAGAAACTGCAGCAAATTCAGGCTATCGGTTCCTTAGCATCAGCCCATATGTACACACAGACGAACAATCAGACATAAAGACCTGTACATATTCATACACACATTCAACGAAAGGAGCTCCTTATAAACAGACAATTGACACAGTCATGTAACATAGGACAAAAAATAGACAGACGGACATATTTACATGTAAACACGTATCCATATACATATTTACAATTCATGGATGAAGCTAATTCCAGCCAGCTTTCATTCATAGGCTTCTACCACTGGACTTCTGCCAACAGAGTGTGTGCTGCCAGTGTTTATTGTATGGTCTTTATAACTCTGAGACAAAGCTCCCAGAAAAGGAATTATCTCAGAGTCAAAAAGGCAATAAATCACAAAAACATCTTAATTCTAAAATACAACAGAATACATGTTTTAAAACTAAACATTTCTTTTTCATTTGTATGTCCTTTTTCTTTTTTATTATTATTTATTACAATTTATTCACTTTATATTCTGGCTGTAGCCCCCTCCCTCATCTCCCGGTCCCCCCTCCCTCCCTCTTCCACTCTTATGTTCCTCCCTTAGTCCACTGATAGGGGAGCTCCTCCTCCCCAACTATCTGACCCTAGACTATCAGGTCTCATTAGGACTCTCTGGATCCTTTCTCTGTGGCCTAGTTAGGCCACTTCACCAAAGGGAGGTGATCAAAGAGCCAGCCACTGAGACCATGTCAGAGACAGTGCCTGATCCCCTAACTAGGGAACCCACATGGAGACCGAGCTGCCTGAGCGATGATAGGGGAAAAGTGTCTAGGTCCTTTCCATGCATGGTCTTTGGCTGATTCATCAGTCTCTGTAGGACCTCCTGAACACAGATTTTTTTTTTGGGGGGGGGGGGCTCTGTTAGTCTTGTGGAGCTCCTGTCCCCTCTAGGTCTTACTATCTCTCCCTTATTTCATAAGATTCCCTGTACTCTGCCAAAAGTTTGGCTTTGAGCCTGAGCATCTACTTCCATACCCTGCTGGGTAGAGTCTTTCAGAGGCCCCCTGTCGAAGATTCCTGCCCTGTTCCCCATCTTCTCCTACTTCCAATGCCTATCAATTTTTTTAAAAATGGGGTACAGAGCTAAACAGAGAATTCTGAGGAATATCAAATGGCAGAGAAACACTTAAAGAAATGCTTAATTTCCTTAGTTATCCAGGAAATGCAAATCAAAATGACACTGAGATTCCACCTTACACCCTTCAGAAGGGCTAAGATCGCAAACTCAAGGGACAACACATGCTAGAGAGGGTGAGGAGAAAGGGGACCCTCCTCCACTGCTAGTGGGAATGTAAACTTGTACAAGCACTTTGAAAATCAATCTGGCATGTTCTTCAGAAAATAAGGAAAAGTGCTACCTTAAGATCCAGCTGTACAGCAGATGGCAATAGTGGAGAACTCCCCCTTTCAGTGGACTAAGGGAAGGAGCTGATGGAAAGAGGGAGAGAGCGTGGGGTTGGAAGAGTTGAGAGAAGGGGCTTCAATCGGGATATAATGAATAAATTGTGAAGAAAAAATAAAAAATTTAAAATATATATAATATTTTTTAAAAAGACCCAGCTATACCACTCCTGGGCATATATCCAAAGGATGTTTAACCATACAACAAGGACCTTTGTTTAACTATGTTCATAGCAGTTTTATTCATAATAGCCAGAATCCGGAAACAACTAGATGTCCCTCAACTGAAGAATGGATACAGAAATTGTGGTACATTTATACAATGGAATACTACTCAGCTATTAAAAACAGGGACATCGTGAAATTTGCAGGCAAATGGATGGAACTAGAAGAGATCATCCTGAGTGAGGTAACCCAGAAGCAGAAAGACACACTTGGTATATACTCACTTATAAGTGCATATTAGCCATATAATATAAGGATAAACAAACTAAAATCTATAGTCCTAAAGAAGCTAAACAACAAGAAGGACCCTAGGGAAGAGCCTTAATCCTCATTCAGAAGGGTAAATATTTCATATTTATGTATCCACTACGTAAGGTCATAGTGAGTTCAGAGTGACAAAGGTTGGCAAAACCTAAAGGTTAACAGGGTCTAAAAGTTTTTTTAAAAAATTAAGACTGACCTAGCTACACATTTTTTCAGCTATCTTTGGAGCAATAATCTTACGTCTTTCATTCTAAGAAACAATTTAAAATGACAGTATATAATGCCATAAGGTGACAAGGTATAAGGAATTACAACAGAACAGTTTCATATAATGACATCAAGGTTTGTACTTAATTAGACATTGCTTGGTAGTTCCATTATAATTTGGGTCCATGGGAAGTTTAAACCAACTTGCTTATATTTATGGTGTATACCAGGATTCGTAATGAAGGCGTATCCTGAAGACACAATTCTGTCTCAAGCCTGCCTCCTAGTAAGGCATGTAGAGGTTCACAAAGGACCTCTATTGCAGTCATGAACTTTCTAACATTGTTCTAGAAGTTCTACAATTTAACTTTTAAAATTGCTTAAAATTTAAGATAAGAAATTCCATAATCAAGAATTAATTCATCTAAACAGCAGTATTTAAATACCCAGACAGTGATGAGTCACACCATACCGGATTATAGAGAGATGCACAAAGAATGAATGTCAGAGACTGGCAGCAGTTCTAGGGTGTATCCCCTTCTAGAAGGCCCACCTGCCTAATGAGAGAGAGCTCCTTTAACAGAATGGTTCCTGATGCTCATGTAACTTGGGAACATAAATCTACCCTTCTCATTGGGCTCTATATGTCTATATACCACACTGGGTAACTGTATCTATTCTAAAGATACTATTCATTCTTTGAAATGCATTGTATAGTGTATTTGGATCAAGTTTGCCCCTCACTATCTCCACTCAAACCCCTCACATACACTCCCACCATTTTCCCCTCCCAGCATCATGTACTCGTTTTTAAATCCACTGAGTCCATTTAGTGCTTGCTCATATGTGCATGGGTGTGTGTCTGCAAAAGCATGGATAGCCTATCAGTGACTTCATCCCTGAATAAAACTGACTCCTCCACACTCAGCATCCAGGAGTTGCCAATAGCTCTGCTAGGGGTGGGTTTTCATGAACACCTTTCCCACCCTTGCTGGAATGTCTCAACTTAGTAATAAATTGCATAAGATTCAGCTACTTTATTTAAATTTCACTCGGTTGCTAAGGGTGTTAGAGGGAGGTTGGTGCACCGTTATTTCCACTGCCACCTAAGCGGATACCAGAATTCACTGTAGTAGCTGAGTCTAAGGAAGGCTTCCCATCGATGCTCCAAATGCTCTCTGTGTATTCACACGCTTGTTCCTCACAACAACCTCGTGCCATAATACCATTTTACAGGTGATTAAAACGAGGTCCAGAGAGGTTAATCAGCATGCATAAAGGCACACACTAGAGAATCGGGAGTTGAATGTGAATGGAGGATTTAGATAGCCACAGGATCCCCTTCACCTAGAAATAAAGAAAATAGTCTTAACGTGAAGAACAATGCAGAAGATGGGTGGGTAAGTCATATCTTAGCCTACTAACTATAACATATTGTAAAAATGGTATTAAAAATATCTATTAACTATCATGAACACTGAAATTTGTGAAAGCTATTAATATTCATTTGGTCCAACATCCCACCCAAGGTAGACAGAACATAGGATGGTAAATTTTGGTCAACTTTCCTGGTTAAATCTTGCTTCAATTTTTTTTTTTTTTTACTTAATAGACTTATCGAGAAGGGTCACAAGCAACCAAGTAATATACTCTGCCACGTAGAGAACAACACATATTCTATGAAATAGCTGGAAGTCTTATCACCCATCTCAAGGAGCTAATTATTAAAAATGAAAACCTAGGGTAGCACTACAGAGAAACATGAATGTCTTCTATCCTATTCCCTTCATTGGGTTAATTAGGCCCGATAGTAAATCTGTATCCTGTAAAGAACTTATGCCGTGAAACAATGTGCTGAGGTTTCTGTAAGGGTTGCTCACATTCTAACAACTAACGATTAACCAAACATCTAACGAAAGTCCAGAACATTGGCAACTATAACATGACCCGTGTCAAAATTCAGGGGCCAACATTAGGAGAAATTAAAATAGAAATTTTTAATTAAAATATTAATTTAATTAGAAACACTTCTCTAAAAAGTGGAGAAAAACAAAGATGTCCTCTTTTATCACTTTGATTCAGTACTGGTGCCCTAAGCCAGAGCAATAAGTCAAGAGAAAGGAAAGAGCTTCCAAAGGAAAGAACAAAAACTAAATTAATCCTGCTCCATATAACAGCAGTTCACATATAGAGAAACCAAACTACTCAACTAAAAAACTGCTCAAACCAATAAAAAGGTTCAGAAAATTTTCACAACACAAAATCAACCTGCGAAAATTGAAAAATTTTATATAATACAATGAACTTGCTAGAACACAAATAATGAAAGCAATTCCTATTGTAACAGTAGCAAATCAATCTGGTGCTTTTTCATACAACTAGGAATAGTGCTACCCCAAGATCAAGCTATACCACTCCTAGGCATATATCCATAATATGTTCAAGTATACAACAAGAACATCTGCTCAACCATGTTTATAGCAGCTTTATTTATAATAGCCAGAATCTGGAAACAACCCAGATGTCCCTCAATGGAGGAATGGATTCAGAAATTGTGGTACATTTACACAATGGAATACTACTCAACAATAAAAAACAAGGAAATCATGAAATTTGCAGGCAAATGGTGGGAAATAGAAAAGATCATCCTGAGTGAAGTATCCCAGAAGCAGAAAGACACACATGGTATATACTCACTTCTAAGTGACTATTAGACATATAATATAGGATAATCATACTATCGTACTGTACACCTAAAGAAGCTAAGCAAGAAGGAGGACCCTGGATGAGATGATTAATCTTCATTCAGAAAGGCAAATGGGATAGACCTCAGAAGATGAAGAAAGCAGGGAACAGGACAGGTGCCTACCACAGAGAGCCTCTGAAAGACTCTACCCAGCAGGGTATCAAAGCAGATGCTGAGACTCATAACCAAACTTTGGGCAGAGTGAAGGAAATCTTATAAAAGAATGGGGAGACAAAAAGACCTGGAAGGGACAGGAACTCTACAGGGAGAGCAACAGAACCTAAAAACTCTGGGCACAGGAGACTTCCGTGAGACTGATATTCCAACCAAGGACCATGCATGGAAATAACCTAGAACCGCTGCACAGATGTAGCCCAAGGTAGCTCAGTGTCCAAGTGGGCAACCTAGTAATGGGAACAGGGGCTGTCTCTGACATGAGCTCATGGGCTGGCTCTTTGATCACCTCCCCCTGAGGGGGAGCAGCCTTACCAGGTCACAGAGGAAGACAAGGCAGCCAGTCCTGATGAGACCTGATAGGCTAGGGTCAGATGAAAAGGGAGGAGGACCTCCCCTATCAGTGGACTGCGGAGGGGCATGGGAGGAGATAAGAGAGGGAGGGTGGGATTGTTAGGGCTACATTGGGAGGGGATGAGAGAGGGGACTACAGCTGGGATACAAAGTGAATAAATTGTAACAAATTTTAAAAAATTATAAAAAACAGTAACTAAAAAAATACTTGGGAATTATATAATCAAGGATGTAAATGATCTCTACTTAGAACATCACCAAATTCAGTAAAGTGTCTTGCAAGCACTAGGACCTGAGATCAGGCTCCAGAAACCATCTTTAAAAGGCCAGGCTTGGTGAATAATGCTTGTAATCACAGTATTAGAGACATGGATGCAAGATTGTGCCTGGGCCTCACTGACCTGAGCCTACTTGATGAGTTCCAGGCCAGTGAAAAACCTTGCCTCAAAAAAACAGTAGGCATCCACCTAAAGAACGTCTGAGAATTTCCTCTTACTGCAGCATACATGAAACATGGACATACATATGAACATGCACCCCCAACAACCACACAGAGACACACACGTACACATTGAAAAAATTCAATAAGACATTAGAAAAATAGAAAAGAACTCCCAACTTCAAAGATTAGGAGAGTTAATATTCCTAAAATGTCCAAGCAATCCAAAGTTATTTACAAATGCAGTTCAGTCCCCAACACAATGTTAGTTGTATTTTGGATAGGAATAGAAAAAAAACAAACAAACATAAAATCCACATAGAATCATAAATGATCCCAAGTAACCTGTTCGAGTGATGTTGTGTGCTGTGTGAAGATTGCCCTTGTAGAAGAAGAACTGCCTCTGACATAATCTGATTGGCCTGCTCTTTGATCACCTTCCCCTGAGGGGGGAGCAGCCTTACCAGGCCACAGAAGATGACAATGCAGCCACTCCTGATGAGATCTGATAGACTAAGATCAGAAGGAAGGAGAGGAGGACCTTCCTGAAGAAGGAGAAGGGAGGGTGGGATCAAGAGGGGAGGAGAGAGGGGCTTATGGGGGAATACAAAGTGAATAAAGTGTAATTAATAAAAATAAAGTTTACAAAAAAAAAAAAAAAAAAAAAAAAAAAAAACGATTGCCCTTGTATATTCAATTGCTGATTTCTGTGTTGGCAAAGATTTGCTTACAGACCTGACTTGTGATTATTATGAAGCATTACCTGTCTCAGTATTTTGTGAACGTTGTCCTCCATTACCTTCTGATTGGTTAAATAAAGAGCTGAATGACCAATAGATGGGCAGGAAAGGAAGGAGTGACTTCTGAGCCCTGCCAGAGGCTATTAGGTGGGAATAAGAGAGGGTAGAGTCTCCATGGGACACAGATGAAGAAGTGCCAGAATAAGACTAAGACAGCAGGTAACAGGCCATGTGGCAGGCTGTAGACCAGGCGAATATTGTCAGGTTAGAATAGCTGAGTATCTGCCCAGCTACAGTGCCCTAAGCTTATAATAAACATACTAGGTCTCCATGTTATTATCCAAAGCTGGGGCAGGCACAGAAAGCTCTGAGGTTACAAGAACCAAAATTATTTTGAGTTCAAAGTCAAAGCTGTAAGTATCACACCTAAACTCTAAACATACCACAAACTTACCATATACCAATTACCTTGGTGCTTAAATAAAAAAAAAAAGACACACAGATCAATTAAGCAGAAGAAAAAATAAATCCACAAGCCACACACACACACTTTAAACAAACAAATAAATAAGTAAAATTTAAAGAATTTAAAAAGGCTAATTCTCCTTAGGTTGGCCATTATAAATTATATACTTACACAGTCAGAGTGTCATATATGCACTAATAATTAATATATATAATTAGCTTTTGTCAGTTTTATAATTATTAGTGAAAAAGACCATAAGATACAAGTTGCTCTTACAGGTCAACAACTGTTCCCGTCACTTAGATGAAAAACATAGACTCAAAGGTAGCAAATGAACTTTCAAGGTCAAAAGAAATTAAAAGGCAAATCATAGCAAATAGTCATCAAAAGGGGAAAAGTACTTTCAAATTATTAATTTGACAAGTAGTTAGCATCCAAAGTATGTGAAGAATATCAGCGGTTCAAAAACAGCAAAAGAAATAATGCAATATGAAACCAACAACATATTTAAACAGAAGATTCTCAAGAGAAGAGATGCAAAAGAGACAAAAGGTATATGAGAAAAATATTTAATGTCACTGATCAACAATGAAATGTAAATCAAAACTACCATCATATATCACTTCACTCCAGTAGGAATGGATATGATTAACAAGACTAAAGATAACAAGGGCTGTCAAAAATGTGAAGAAAAGGAAACCACTGCAGTATTGTAGGAATGCACATTGGTAAGGCCATTATGAAAAGTAATGTAAAATTTTCTTCAGAAAATTAAAAGAGAGCTACCATTGATACTAAACTCTGACTACTCTCTTTCTCTCACTCTCACTTTCTCTCACTCTCACTCTCTCACTCTGTGTGAGTGTGTGTACATGTGTGTGTGTTGGAATCACTATATCAGAGACCTGTGCATACCCTTGTTCTCCTCAGCATTATTCAAAATAGCCAAGATACACAAGCAACCTACATGCCCATCAAGCAGGACATAGGTAAAGAAAATGTGATGTGTGTGCATCGCAAATGTGACACCATTCAACTGCTAAGAAAAGATCCTGCCATTTGAGACAATATTGGACCTAGGGAGCCTTGTATTAAATGTAACAGAATTAGCCAGCTACACAAAGGCAAGTATCATGTGATCTCACTCATATGTGAACCTAAAAAGGTTGATTTTATAAGAGTTTAACACAAAATGTGAATCACCAGAGACTAGGGGAGTAGAGAGAGGAGATGTGGGAAAAGATAATAGGTACTAGGAATAATATCTACAGATACTATTAAAGAACTATATGCCTCAAAAATCTAGAAGGAAAAATATATCCAAATTTTACTTGTTATATCATCAATGTGTACATTTTTATATTTTAAGTGTTCATATTTTAAAAGAAAAACAAATGTGGAGTCAGAACCTTTGAGTTGAAACCATTACAATTTCTGATATTCTCTGTAACCAACAAAATCTTTCTTAAAAAAGAAAAAATAATAAGCTTTTTGTTTGTTTGGGTACTGTTTAGTTATTTAGATTTTCAATTTCCTTTTTATTTTCTTTTTTTTTTTTTACAAATCTACAGCATCTGTCTTGTCACCACAATGCACATTACAAAGTAAAAGGGAGGTTTAAGGAAGGGAAACAAGGTCCGGAATATTAAGTCTCAAAAACCAAATAAAGTCTTTACCCAAATATGAAAACTCTGCCTCTAAGTACTAACAAACTGGAAGAAATAAATTATAAGGCCTTTCCACTTCAAAAATAATAAGATAACCAGTGGAGCAAAGAATGCACCGGGGAGATGAATGTAATTAAATAGCTGGCTCAAATAATGCACATTTGCAAATCTTACGAAAAAAATCTTTAAATTATTTTTAGCATAAGCTGAGAGTTAATAATGCAGTTCAAGCCTCTTCTGGGCATCCCTGTGAGGCTGCTTGGCACCACCTAGTGCTAACATCACTAATGACACAACTGGTGTCAAAGAAAATTTAACATCTGTGCTGATTTCTCTGTTTCCTTAGCAAAAAAAAAAAAAACTTCCATGGGTGGGGGGATGTAGACTCCTTCTCCATAATGCGAGTTGCGAGTTGTGAAAATTTTCAGTTCAATATAAAGTGTTTCATAAGGACTATATATGCACATTCATATTCTCCACTAGGAAAAAAATCAACATATGCCATTCTTTCACCCCACAGAATTATTTGGTACCTCCTTTGTACCAGACCTTGTACTGTGGGCCAGGCTTAACATTCTGGTGAAGAGAAATGCATGATCAATACGATAGAGTACAGCAGGTTTTTTATTACCTAAATGTACTTTTATAAATAATAGCATCTGTCCAAATAGAGAATAACAGAAAAGGAAATGATTTGCAGAATAAGAAGCCTTCCTCGAGGCTTTTCAGGATAATGGGAGAGAGTCTTCCAGGAGTTGAATATGGAAAGAGGGTTCTGAGAGATGAGGTGAAGAGAAGTGTGTACTGAAGCCAGAGTTAACCTGGTCCTAATTCTTCTGTCGCACTTCTCTGTGCTTTCATCTTCACCCTTGTAAAACTGGAATAAGAACAGAATCCTTCATATAGGGTAGCTATCTGTGGGATGGGCATAGTAATAGCTGTCACACGCTGAATGCCCTGTACTGACTGGCTGTGGCTGTTTGGGCTGGAATGCCATCACTTGGACCAGCATAAATGGGAACTGAGATCCACTTGGCTTCCAGCAGGTTACATAGACCCAGCCTGGTGGTAGCCATTGCCGGAAATTCATTTATTTCACCTGAAGACATGATGGGGACTCACAGGAGCATCATTTTTTTCTCCTTGTAGCCCTAATATGAAGAGAAATAATTCTAGAACTTTCTCTTGCTCTGAAGTAAATAATGGTCACTTAGAACGGAAGAACTCTGTGGTTCCTACAGTCTCCTCTGTCAGCAGAGTGGACTTGGCAGGGTGAGCATAAAATGGCATCAAAATGTCATAACCCAAGGCACTATCTAAATGGCTCTATGTGCTTGTTCCTCTTGTAAATTTTACAATATTTCTGTCTTCTACACACCAGGAAATTAATGATGAATAGGAGAGAAATAAAGAGGGGGAGAAAAGTAAGTAGGAGAAAGACACAACAAATTCCTTGAATACCTGTGTCCTGGCACTTTCTATTTATTAAGCCCATTTTATTAGCACAAACCCCCATGAGATGGTCATTTTTTTCTTCACAGCTTAAAATGAGAAATATGAAAATGAGCCGCAGGGATTTGAAATAGTTTACCCAATGCTACAGAGCTGGTAAACGAGAGGCCATGTTTCTACTATTCCTTTAACACTACATTTACCGTCTTCCACAAGCCATCAAGCTTCCCAAGAACCTCAGAAGGATGAGCCAACCAGGCCTATCTTTCCATGATGAAGCATGTTCTGGTATCCCACCCTGTTTGCCCACAGTTGATGTAGTTATTCTTTCAAAATGCTTGGATTTGGCAAGGTGAGAAAAGTAATCTCATATATATGAGATTTAATTGGAACATTTAATTAGGGCTTGCTTACAGTTTCAGAGGGTTCTAGTCCACGATCATCATGGCTAGAAGCGTGGAAGCAGGCAGGTGGCATGGCACTGGAGCAGCTGCTGAGAGCTCCCATCTGATCCACAAAATGAAGGCAGGGCTGGGTCAGGGAGGAGAGGCTGGGCATAGCATGGGCTTTTGAAACCTGGAAGCTTAACCCCAGTGACCCATCTCCACCAACAAAGCCACATCTCCCAAACCTTCCCAAACAGTTACACCAAGAGGGAACCACACATGACATATGAACCTGTGGAGGTCATTCTCATTCAAATCACCACAAGCATTTGGACAAATTTACACTAAGATAAAAAAGAGGTAAAAAAAAAAAAAATCTCTCCCAGAAATATATGCCACAATACACACAAATAGCCTGACATTTAATCTTCCCAGAAACATGTGACTTTGGAAGATTGTTAACTGGAATTGTTTGTGATCAAAACATTTTTTTAACCTAAACTTCTGTTGATAACCCTTCCCCTCATTTCTGTACTTTTGTTTTGACATCACCTTAAGATAAGAACTTTTCTTGACCACCAAACATACCAGTCATTTATTATGTTTCAGTGAAGATCAAATATCACTTCTGCTTTAAATGTTTCACCTGCAGTATGGGATGTAAACTTTTCTCTAGGTAAAGACTCAGCTGTCAGTTTTGCAAGAATTCTTTTTTCCTCTATATGGTCAAAAAGGCTAGACTTCTGTGCAAGCAAGACACTTTGAAGAAAGGAATACGGGTCAAAATTCAATAAGATAAATATTTTTCGTCAAAAAATTAATGTTCCACTCTATCTCAGAAATATCTTCATACATTTCTTTTTCTGCTCATAGGTATATATGTTTAAGCTATGTCCATAAAACCTGAACCAGCCCAATCTTGTCTGATCTAGAAAGCTAAGCAGGATCAGGCCTGGTTAGTGCTTGGATGGGAGATAAATGTTTACAACACAGGACCTTCGAGATTAAAAACAAACAAACAAAACAACAAAACAAAACAACAACAACAAAAAAAAAACTCTGAGCCATAAAAATGGAAATGGGGGTACACCTAAGTATTAGGAGGGGATGTTGGAGAACACAGTCAGCTTTACACACACAGCTTTAATGTGGTCGATTCAAAGGCTCCCTTATGTGCATGACATATAAGGTCATTTTCTCTCATCAGCCAAGTTTACATCAAGACAATGTAATTCAGGAAAACGCTGGGCAGAGAGCAGGGAATGTTATGGAAGAAGGGGGAACAGGGGATAAAAGGACACAGAGGGGACAGGAGCTCCACAAGGAGACCAAAAGAGCCAAAAATTCTGGGTCCAGGGGAGCCTGCAGAGACTGATGCAACAGCCAAGAACCATGCATGAAGAGAACCTAGAACTCATGCTCAGATGTAGCCCATAGGCAGCTCAGTTTCTATGAGGGTTCCCTAGTAATGGGAACAGGGGCTGCCTTGTAATGAACTCCGATGCCTGCTCTTTGATCACTTCCACCTGGTGGAGGTGGTGATGGCGGAGCTTGCCAGGCCACAGAGGAAAAGTTTAATCAGGCAGTCCTGATGAGACTTGATATGCTAGGGTCAGATGGCAAGTGAGGACTCCCCCTTTCAGTGAACTAGGGGAGAGGGTTGGGGGAAAGTAGGAGGAAGGAACTGGGAGGGGATGTGGGAGAAGGCTGCAATTGGGATATAAAGTGAATAATTTGTAAAAACTAAAAATAAAAAATAAATTTAAAAAAGACAATGTGATTGGTGAATACTGCTACACACAGGAGAAATCTCAGACAGTGACACATGATTTGTGATCTGTCAAAGTCAGTTTCTTTCTAAGTCAATTTGACTCATCTTTTGCATAACCTTCATGTTTTCTAATTTCTCACTTTTGTTGAAACAGCCTGAGTCACTATTTTTATATAAAATTTACAAAAGAAATGCTCTTTGCAGACACCTGGATGGATGAGTCATTGATCTTTTTAAACCTAGAGTTTCTGAATTAGAAGTGTAAATTTAGATATCTGAAGATCTGAGTCAGAGATATTTTTATAGCTCCATTTTCTTACAAAGACATGAGGAAATCTTAGGGGTTTCCCCTTAGCATTGCATAAGTATTTTTTCATGTTATCCTGTGAATTAAATATGTTTTATAGGAGTAAATTAAATATAATCTCATGGGTTACAGATCTGAGCACCTAAGTGGGGAACTGGAATACATTGCTTTTATTGTGGAAGGTACAACTTCAAGGATCAGGAGGAATTAGAGACTTTCTGATTAAAGTAGTTGAGAATTAGAAAATGGGAAGCCACAGCCCCGAAAGAAGAAACAGTACTCAAATGAGAGTCAAGCCAAATGTCTGATGAGTTCTGAAGGATCCTGCTGGAATTTTACCACAGAAGGCTAAGAAGGTTTCAGAAAGAGGAGAAATTACTTTTGATTAGAGAACCTTGGAAAGGTGCCTCAAAAGGCAATGCTGGTGAATCAATAAGACCAAGACCAAATACACATAAGCTTATGTCTGAGAGAAGCAGTAGGGAAGAAATTCTGGTTATTTTATGGCTCCGTGGTGAAAGGCACTGGCAGTTCTTCTAAAGGACTTGAATTCAATTCCCAGCACCCGTATGGCATTTCACAACTGTGTGGAATTCTAGATCAAAGTGATCTTCTACCCTCACACAGACATACACAGGCAGGCAAAACACCAATGCACATAAAATAAGAATAAATAAATAATTTTAAAATGTTTTTTTTAAAGCCTGGTTTGATATACTATCCAATCAACTGCTTACCAATTGTAGTTATGACTCCCAGACTCATACTCCAACCTGGTCAGACTTTCTAATCAATAAAAAGCAATATCCAATAACAACAATACAGTTATCCCACATCTTAGTGAATGGGATTAGTCACATTTACTACATCAGCGGAAGTATGGACAGCTAGCCTCAGGATCTGTTACTTGCACCACACTTTTGGGATCACCTCTCACTACATGCAGTCTCCAGAGGAAGGCTCTATACAAACTCAGAGTAGGATCATCCATATGCTAAGCACCGTCCACCTAAACTCCTATGAGTCTCTCTTCTTCCGTCAGAACATTCCCAGACCCTGGCTATGCTACAAGGGTATGTCCTAAAGTCCCTGGGATCAACACTCAAAGAAGACAGAGTCATAGACAGTGTGACTTGTGGATTCAGTGAAGATGGGGACAGAGGAAGGCTTCTACATTAGTTCTACAGGTGAAACTTGAAGGTTCTTGGGGAACTGACAGCAGCAATCTCCCCTAGAAGGACGGACCCTCTTTCTTCCCTTCTTTATCCATTCTCCCACACCCTGTCCACTTGGAGTCAGCACTGAAATAATCCATTTGCTCACAAATATTTGTTTCAGGCACTGTTTTCTGAGAAGCCATCCTGAGACAGAACGATCTTTATAATTATTGATCTATGTAATTATGATATATACAAATCCAACAGTCTAGCCTTGAAAAATATCATGAGTGGAAATTGCTAGTGAAATATGCCTGTTCATAAAAAGGGTTGCTCAAACAATGTACAGGTCAAGTAAAAAGGGAGTAAACTCAATGAATAGCAATCTCTAATATTAGTAAGCAATGAAACACAAAACCAACTTCAAATAATCATGCCTGAAAATTTGTTCCTCTGAAAATTCAAGTTGTTTCAGAGTTCTGCTAGTGCCAAGACAGCACAACAGCCAGATATGTTCAAAGATTAACAAATTCAAGCCCTTAATAATCTTTATTAATCCACTGGTGTTTATAATTATCAGCCTTGATCAGCCTTTAACAACTCCATTAATCTTTTCATTGCCCAAACTTACCGACTATGATGGGAAATTGTCCCCATGGTACTTGAACTATTAAAATTTTGTACAAAAAAAATAAATTAAAATTGCCTGTTTAAGGACAAAAAAACCTGTATTTTCTGAATTGTTTAAAGATAATCTTGGTGGGTTTTGAGGGGTTTTTTTTGTTTGTTTTTTAAGGAAAAAAAAAGTCTAAAGAGTCAGTTACTGTTCATTCTGCTCATACCAAACTCTCAATACCCAGACTAATCAACCAAGGAAATGGGACCATGTGAGCGTGTAGTAATGAGTCACAGATTCATTGGCTCCTATCATTAGGGAAGCCAGGCTTCGTCTGTTCAATGCAGAATGCTCTTTAGAAGCCATGCATCATGATAGGCCTGGGAAATAAACGAAGTAGGCATACCCCTATTCTTATTTTGTTGTATGGGGTTTTTTGTTTGTTTGTTTTTTTTGTTTGTTTGTTGGGTTGATTGGTTTGGTTTGGTTTGGTTTGGTTTTTCAAGACAGGGTTCCTCTGTGTAGCCCTGGCTGTCCTGAAACTCACTGTGTAGACCAGGATAGCCTGAAACTCAAGAGATCTGCCTGACTCTACCTCCTTAACCTTGGGATTAAAAGCGCTACCACTGCCTGGCTGGTTTTGTTTTGTTTTGTTTTGTTTTGTTTTGTTTTGTTTTGTTTTGTTTTGTTTAACCAGAAACATGATGTTGGAAATGATGATCAGTGTCAGGAAGGAGAAATAAGGGGAGAAAACAAGGAAAGAAATCAAACAGGGATTAGGGTCAGGAAACACAACTCTCTTAGAAAATAGTAATTAAGCTATTCCTGAAAGAATGGGTAGGAAGCAGACCAGTGAGCATACACTGATATTACAGGGGAGCCCCAGAGATTTGAAAATTGAATGGCCATGAATCTAAGAAGCAACGCCAAGTGTGGCTCAAGAAGAATATGGAAACACAGGTAGAGAGGTACTTGGCCAAGTCCTTGAGGCCATGTTAAAGTGTTTGGGTTTTGTGCTAAATGCAGCAGGAATCACAACTAAGCACACACCAAATACAAGGCAAATGGAAACAAGCCTTCCGGTCACCCACTGACCCTAAAACTACCATGGATTTTACTGTGAAGCAGCTGGTCTCAAAGTCCTGTATTGTAAGCTTGTTCAGAATTAATTTTTGTGAGTTACTCTGATCATAGAGAAAAGGAATCCAGGCTAGGTGTGAAATGCAAAGGAGCCACGAGACTTGGTGTGCCACTGGCAGAGTTCAGAGCACAGGGAGGGCCATACTCCAGCCCAGGGCAAAGAAACAGAACATGTGATTGCCACAATTTAGTGCCTTCTGGATACTGTGCAAGTTGTCTCCAGCGTAACTGTCGGTTCCCCAGCTAATTGCAGTCACCTCTATTGATAGATGTGGAAAAGGTCACTGCCGCTGGGGACGTGGATTTCACTGTCATCGAGTTTGAAGACAAGACACGGTCCCCCAAAGATTCAAACTCAAAGGGAATACAAGGATCAAAAATTCCGTAGAAGTATTGCACTCAGGTTTAGGGGCACCAAGCGGACTGGACAACAGTGAGCCAGGAACCCAACCCCAAAGGACTGATTGATTGGGACTAGGCACGGAAGTGGTATTTCAGGGCAGTCTGAGCCAGGCAAAAAAGCTTTGCAGTGACAAATGAATGCTGATCTGCACACGTGGAATACATATGTAAAACATACTTTAAAGGTAACTTTCCTCAGGGGTGAGTCCCTGTTTCCTGTTGTGTACTCACTGAAGACCCAACATGGCTCCAATGAGAGTCCTGATCTAGTCACACAGGTGGTCCTGAGTAGCCAAATGGGTCAGAGAACAAAACCAAAAGTCAGAAATCCGAGAAAAGGACACAGGGAGAGGAAAGGGGGTGAGTGTGGGAAGGAGATTAAAAGGTAGAATAGGGTAACCAGAATGCATCATATAGATGTGTGAACCCTTCAAAGAACTAACTTATTTAAAAGACACATGTATACATGCATAAGAATTGTCAAAGAATAAAAATATGGTTTAAAGATGCAGAGATCCACAGCCAAACTTTAGGTGGAACTCAATGAAATCTGTGGAAGAAGGGAAGGCAGGATTGTAGGAGCCAGAATGGTCAGGGACACCATAAACACTACTGGGGAGGCTGTATGGGTCTAACCTAGGCCCTCTGCATATGGGTTACAGTTGTGTAGCTTGGTGTTTTGTGAGACTCCTAGCAGAGGGAGTGGAGGCTGTTTCTGACCCTTTGTCTGCTTTCAGGACCTTGGTCCTACTGGGTTGCCTTAACCAGCCTTAAAATGAGGAGAGGTGCCTAGTCTTACTTCAACTTGATATGCCATATTTGATTGACATCCCTAGGAGGCCTGCCATTTTCTGAAGAGACGTGGAAGAAGAGTGGACAGGGGCTACGAGAAAAGGAAGGAGGGAAAATACTGCGGTTTGATATAATATATGAGAGAATAAATTAATAATAAATATATAGTTTAAATTTTACATACTAGATTATGTAAAATAGTTTTTAAATGAAATGAATTAACCTCAAATTTTATTTATTTTTTACCCAAATTGTATTATACTAAATTTTCTCTTATTTGAAAGAGCTGGCATAAAGAGCTATCACCCAAAACCAGGGGTCAAAAAGCTACAGCCTGAGGCTAAATCTTGTGCACAGCCTGTTTTTGCAAATCAATTTTTATTGGCAGATGGAAAAAAAGAAAAGAAAACCTTTCCAAAAAGTCAACAATAACTTCTGTTCTCCATTAGCTGAATTTTCAGCAATGAACTATTGCTTGCACACTTATGTTAAAGACATGTTACTCACACCTTGCTGTCCCAGAAAAACAATACAAGAAAGCAATGTCCAGCCTAGTTAAACCATTATAAAACAGAAAAGCGACTCTTCCTATTACCATAGGATCCTTTTTATCTTTGAGTCTCTCTCAGAATGACTCTGCATAAGTTATGCGTTGAGGTGACAAGGTTGTGCCCACTCGGTGGCAATCCTTACACAATTCACTTGTGAAGCAATTAGGCCGAGAACATTCTGTGTAAGGGCCTTAGAAGGCAGAGGCGAGAATTTAGCTGTCTCTACCACCGAGCAGTTTTATCTTGAAGCTTCGGGCAATTTCTAGTTGCTTTGTGAAAGTGGTTTGAAAAGAGAAGTTGCCTCCGGGGTTACTAACTACACCGATTTTCTTTCCATTTGCCTTTGAAGAACACAACCAACAATCAGCCACTAGGTGTCCTCAAAATCAAACTAATCCTCACTTCGGCGCTTTCTGGGCTCAGAGATTCCCCAGGGATAGATTGAAACTATGGGGCTCAGCCCTGCCCACTGACTGAAAAGGAGTACTTACCGAACAGCGCCCGAAACTGCGGTTCTCAGTTTTTAGCATCAAAGGAAGGTGGGGGGTGAGGGGTGGGGGGGTGGAAACCCTCCTAGCGCTGAAAGGGAACAGGCACCCGCCCTGCCACTCAATTTCAACTGTGAAGAGAATATGCTCTGGGTTTTTGTTTGTTTCATTTTGTGTATGTGGTGTGTGTGTGTGTGTGTGTGTGTGTGTGTGTGTGTGTAATTTTTATTATGTTATACATAAGAAATTTTTGTTAATTTTTTAATTAAATTTTTATTTTTTAAATTAATTACAGTTTATTCATTTTGGATCCCAACTTGAGTCCCCTCCCTTCTCCCCTATGAATCCCATCCTCCCTCTCTCATCTCCTCCTATGCCCCTCTCCAAGTCCACTGATGGGGTGGTCCTCCTCCGCTTCCATCCGACCCTAGCTTATCAGGTCTCTTCAGAACTGGCTATGTTGTCTCCTCTGGGGCCTGGCAAGGCTGCTCCCCCATCAGGAGGAGGGGATCAAAGAGCCAGCCACTGAGTTCATTTCAGAGACAGTCCCTGTTCCCATTACTAGAGTACCCACTTGGAGACTGAGCTGCCATGGGCTACATCTGAGCAGGGGTTCTAGGTTATTTCCATGTATGGTCCTTGGTTGGAGTATCAGTCTCAGGAAAGACCCCTGTGCCCAGCTATTTTGGTTCTGTTGCTCTCCTTGTGGAGTTCCTGTCCTCTCCAGCTCTTACTATCTCCCCCTTCTTCCCTAAGATTCCCTGCACTGTGCCCAAAGTTTGGCTATAAGTCTTAGTATCTGTTTTGATACAACACTCTGGTTTTTAGCAGCCTTTGTTTTCCTTAGTCGTGGCATTTGCAAATTAGAAGGCATTGTTCAGCTAAGTTGATCTGTCCATTTATTTTCATGTGAGGACAGCAATGCATCACCAAGTCTGCAGGCAGAGTCACCTGACTACTCACTAACTCACCTCAATGGGAATAACATTTCATGTATTTGGAGAAACAAGGAAAGAGAAAAGAGGAATAAAAGAAAAGGCAGAGGTGCTGGAGAGGCTCAGGTGTTGAGTACTTGCTGCTCTTGTACAGGACCTGGGCCTGTTCCCAACACCCTTGTGGCAGCTCACCTCTACCTATAACTAGTTCTGGGGGATCCAATGACCGCATCTGCTCTCACTGGGCTCTACTGTGCATGCACATCCTCAGGCACCTATACATAAAATGAACAAATAGTAAAAGAGGAAGAGGAGGAGGAAAGGGGGAGAAAGATGAGAAAGCAAGTAGGTAACTGCCCATATCTAACTGAAAGTTCAGGAAAATAAGGTCACATGGTGGGAACCGGTGGCAGGAGCTGCAGAGGGCACTTCCCTTCATCTTTCCTGCCTCAGACTCCGGATTCTTTATCATGTGTTAGGAATTTCTAATCTGACCACAGGCAGATGACTCACACCGGCTGACTGGCTGTCTAGGCTTCTACAAAACACCTGTAAAGATAAATCCGAGTAAGAAAACAACACTCGTTTCAGGGTGGCCTTTAGATAGGGGAATTTTCAGGGTGGATTTCATTTTTTTCCCCCTAAAGGCTTACAGACCTTGATCTTAATTTCAGACATATTTGTGTCTGACATCCAGAGCCAAATTACAAGCCAGGAATAACCTCCCATGGACGAAGGCCGGCTTCTGCTCAGGGAGGAAGACACGTAAGTGCAACACAACCTTATTCCAGGCCACAGAGAGTTTTGGTTTTCAAACTACTCTGACCAACCCTCTCCTCACTTCACTGACATACAGGGACATGTCATTTTCTCTTTCTTCTTCAGGATCAACTGAGAGGATCTTTCTAACTAATGTCTCTACATTCCTTGTGTAAGAAAACAGTGGATCACATGATCTGATTCAAAATGCAAATGTTAATTAGATAAATATTAACAGTTACATGCCAGTATGTGTCTTCCCGTGCAAATGATAAAATAATCAAGGAGCTATTTTTTGAAGGCTTCTAGAGAGATAAAGCCCTGTACACAGAGGTAAACCATACATAAGCAAGTAATTATTTGTCAATTCTTATTTCTAAGCCTTTAAAATACCCGTAGTGCCTTCTTATGAGACCTATAACCATTAGTTAATTTAATATTTTCAGCAAGCCCATGAGGTGCATATACATATAATTATAAAACTAGTGTTCATGGAGATATACATTTTTCTTTAAAATGAATGAGATTTCTTTTACTGTAATTTGAGCAGGTTTCAAATAAGCCAGAAATCATGGAAGATCTGTGAATTAAAACCAAAACAAACCATCCATATTTTCCACCATATCTCTCTCTATCTATAGTTATAGATAGAGATAGATAGATAGACAGATAGATAGATCAAGAGAGAGAGAGAGTCTGTCATTGGCCTGGAACTTGTCAAATAAACTAGGTTGAGTCCTAAAAATACACCTGGGCTTTCAAGCCCTATGTCCTAATCCCCCTTTCCAGGTTTACTTTCTTAAAGTAGGTTCTGGGAGTTCAACTCAGGTCCTGGTGTTGTCAAAGAACTTTAACAACTGAATTCTTTCCTCTACCTTAATTCAAATTCAAAATTGCAAATTAAACCTTTGAAAATAATCTTGGAGTTTAAAATTACTAATCTGTATCCAGACAAAGGAAACATACTTGTTGATCACCCTTTCTTTACTTCTTCCTTCCTTCTTTCTTTTTTCTTTCTTTCTTCATTCCTTCCATTTTCTTCCTCCTCCTTTTCTTTGTTTCCCTTTTATTTCAGAAGATTTGTTCCATTCCAGCACATTTCATTTCCTGGTCTTCCTAAGGTGCAATGCTAGAAGGCAGAGACTCAAGATTTGAAGCAAAGACAGCCTAGGCATTCCTATGCTAGATTGATCTACTGCTGGAACTCTTCGTGCCATTCTCAGAAAGAGGGCAGAGACTGACAGTCTAGAAACTGGAATGACCATGTATAGATCCAAGGGAGACTAGGTGAAATGCCAATGGAATAGCAGAAAATTGGCTCTCAGAGTTTGTCCATAGTATTGTTCTATTCTCAAGGGATTATGACTTTGATGCTCCTCAAAGTACAAGCCAGGGTTATTTGCCAATCATAGATGTATTAACCATCAACAATGAGATAGAAACAAATTTGGGCATGGGTAGAAATGACAATACCTCATCATAAAAGCAAACGATTTTGTAAGTCCCAAAATAGATGTGTACCATGGATTGGAACAAAAACAATTAGTCATTTTGACAAACAGTTCAGAAAACATGAGTTTACTTCAGCAGGTCTTGACTGGTATCTCCAATTTCCTCATAAGATAAAGGCCACTTCCCAGAGCGCAATTTTAGTGTCTTCCTCCTCAGCTGGGGTCTAACTTCCCCAGAGGTGAGGCTCTGCTCCCATCACTGATTGATCTGACTTCCTAGAACACATCTGGTGGTCGGTATTTATTGAGTGACGGAGAAATGCTCATCCACCATAGCGCAAAACAGCATAAATTTCATGTCTGAATTTCTCAGGACCACATACGAGCCAGAGCCAGTTCTCTTCCCCTGGCCACCTCATCACTCTGCTACCTGAAATAGTCTTCCTGGAGTAGCTCGGAGTACCATTACCCAGAAAAGGTGGGGAAATTGTTTCTATTGGTTTTTCTTCATTAGCTTCAAAATCATTTGGAAATATATTTTAAAAAGTTCCACTGAGACCTTGAGTGGCAAAACATTAAATATACATTTACGCATCATCTGCATGCATATGGACCTAAAAGTAAACACATTTTAGCATTCTCTTCTCATTCATGGGAATGGTATTCCTGTTCATTGTCTTACCTTTTTTAAAAAACACAGTAAAAGTTTGTAACTTTTCTCATTCTTAAGCTGATCTCTAAAATGCTTTCTTTTTGAAGTTGCTACTCAATGTGGGTTTTTTTTTTTTTCTTAATTTAACTAAATGTTCTGTCAGTCAACTTAGGTCTTCCTTTATTCTTGTATTTTCTATCTTTTGGCATAAAGGAACCATCTTAAAGCTGTTTGTTTTCTATCCATTTTTAAAGATGAAACCCTTACCAGTTCTACAATTTTTTATATATTTTCATATTGGGAATAGTATCACATTGTTGTCAACTCCCCATTTTATCATCTGTTTCCTTCCCTGAGTTGTAGCTCTGTTTTAGGTTTCATTTCTTATTACTACCAAGAATGAATTTTTCTTAATTAAATCTTTATTAGGGAAGATGGTTAGAAATGAAACAGAATACAGAACAAAATTGTGAAGGCACTGCTTCTCCACTGGGACGCTGCCAGCAGGAGATTTAGGGATTAACGATTCTGAATGCTTGCATTATTGAGGAGAAAGTAGAAATAATAAATCGCATTATTATCCAGTGAACTTCTGCTTATATTAAGTCAAAACCAAGACGATGAAAAATGAAATAATAAATTTAAACAAAATAGAAGAAAATCAGCAATTAAAACAAAAATTTATCCATCACCAGCATAATTTAGGAAGCACTACTTTAGACACATGTGTTACCATAGGCCTATATCATAGCAGTTAAGATACAGCTTGGCTTGAGCCAAGCCAAATGCCTGCTGAAGACTGGAATACATAGTAAGACTGTCTAAGAAAGGCAAGGGCTGAGGTTATAACTCAGTAGTAAGGACACTTGAGCGAGTTCAGTCCCAAGTACCCAGTAATTCATGAAAAGGAGAATGAGGAGGAAGAGGGAAAAGGAAAGAAGAAGAAAGGAGGTCACTTTACTTCATTAAGGTTTCTGAAGGTGTCTTAGCTCTCCATTATGAAGCTTAAGAATCACTAAACAAATGCCATTACAAAAGGCATTGATCTTTAATCTCTAGATAGCTTCCTACAGCCCAAAGACTCTGTAAACCTTGAAAATCAATTTAATCAACACTACAAGCATGGACTTTTGGATATCAGTTCCACTATTGTATTGGAAATGAGAGCGAAGAGTGTGGTTGATCACAATCTCTGTATCCTTTAAAGTGTGGGGAGAGGAGCCTGAGATTCAAGCAGCCAAGCTCCAGAGCACCTGGCTAGCCTTCACAGGTCTCTTTCTTTCTGGTTGAGGAAGGCCCAATCAGTCTCACAAGCATGGAGAGGATGGAAACTTCACTATGCCGCCACCCCATATCAGCGGGCACCTCACCCTGGCCACAGTGTGAGCAAGAGTCATTTGTGAAATATTCCCAAGCCTTTGCTCCTTTGCCCAGGGAGGAAAAGTTTTCCCTAAGAAATCTGAAATCCTAAGCAGGAAATCAGACAGGAGGGGGAACAGAGATTTAATTTATTCCTCTCGGAAATCCTGGAACCACTCATCCGATGTATGTAATTAAATGTGGCTCTAAGTTATTAATACTACAGGATATTGTCAAGAAGAAATGCAAGTGCTTTCTGGAACTTGCCCATCATTGCCCAACTCCCCTCATAGTCCAATTACGATCATCCAATATGAGAAATAAGGAGTGATCAAAAATGAACAAAAGGTTGGGGCAAAAAAAGTAAACAACTTACAGGAATTGAACTTTTAACTGCCAACATTAAAACCTAACCAGATGATGTAAGCAAATTAAGATTCAACTGGACATCTTGGGAATTCCTAGGAACAAACAGAGAATGAAAGAAATGAAGGAATGAGAATCACAAAAGCTAAAGATGTTGCAGGCAGGAGGACATATCAGGTTTTCAGAGACTGCCTTCCTCTACAAGTTCCTAGTACATAGTCTTACATGTAAGCACAGAGTAGAGACACACCGCCTATAGACACTAAGAACACCCGAGTAAGTGCTCTTAATGTGCCAAGCTCCTTCTTCTACAGAAAGACTTTATTTTAAGAAGTTTGTCTCCACAAGAGAGAATTCAGAGAGAACGGGGTAAATTGAAGGAGGAAGTATGATCACTACAGTAATTTTAAGCTTAAAGGCACAAATGTCTATTGGTAATGAAAACCATTGTATTTTCACTGGAAGCTACAGACAAGAGACAAAATCCGTATTCCTTGTATGCCCTTTAGTGAATGAATTCAGAAATCATAAATATTAGCAAAATTGTTTTCTTTAAATAAAAAAAATAATTCAGCACATTCAGAATCATATGCATTCTCAGATTTGAGTTCACCAATTCACTAGAAATCTCTAAACCTCTGATGGCAGAAAGAAAATGGACCTTCTGGAAAAATTTAATACTGATGCAATTTTTACAACGTCATTCAATAAGAGTTTGACAATTTTAGTGCAGAAAAAATGAAACTGAACTAAGAACAAGTAGGAACATTTGAATGCTTTTTTCTTAATTAGTTCATCTCTTTTATTTTAAACATCACTTTTTCCCTCCCTCTTCTACCTTCAAACCCTCCCATGTGACCGTACACCTTCTTGGATTCATAGCCTCTTAATCTTTAATTAGTATTGTTTAGTGTACATGTATTGTGTGTGTGTCTATATATATATTCATATATCTAGATATACGGATAACCATCTAAATACAACCTGCTAAGTCTGATTAGTGTTGCATATACGTACATATTTATGTTTATGTATGTGTGTGTGTGTGTGTGTGTTCCTACTAGTACAATTTTTAAGGAACAAAAGAAATCTCACTTTTTATCTTTCACATTTAAATGTGTTCCAGTAAGCAATAAATCAACTGGTCACTCGTCCTTTTAATGATTTACTGGCTTATCAAAGCTATCCCCTTGTTAGCTTTTTATGAGGCTTATCATCTGAAGGCAGCCTCCAAAATTAGAAGCTCATAAATGATTAGCTACATGTCTGGGTGTGTGACAGCTGATGGGGGAGCGCTAACAGAACCTCCTCCCTCTCCACTCAGCCAGGTGATTATTAGTGTGTGTGGAGCCATCTTGTAGCTTAGGAATCATTCTGTTGATTTGGCTGGGTGCAAGGAACCAGGGAAATCATGGTCCACCTGGCTTGAAAGAAGCTCGGGAAGCTGCTTATGCCGGTCATGTTCACAAGTCGCCACGCCTATTTTCTGTGATCGGCAGACAGGGGTAGAGGCTGATATTTATTTTCTGTTTATATCAAGACACTTTCAAAGGCACAGTCAGATCTCACCTATCTGGATTCAGATCCCACCAACCATTTAGCAAATACCTTAACACTAATTAAGGTATTTGCTAAAAGTTTATCTTTTTATAAGAAAATACTGTTCTAAATCTATTTTAAAATTATGTAGTAAAGGACTAGTAGAGATACTTCATAGTTCCTGACAGAGGAAAAGTTTTTATATACCTCAAAATTGTCCTTTTTAACTCAATGTGGCTATAAAGATATGTATGACATTAGAGAGCATATGGATAATAGTTAATTTAGATAAAAATGATTATTGTTGGAAATATGTATAGATATAATGTTGAGTTCTTGTAGAATAAAGACTGTTCTCAAATTTCTTTCCAGGTCTAAAACTTGATATGTCTGATTATCTCAGAACTGATCAATCTCCTGGAAGCCAAATTTGCCTAATCAATGCATGCTATAATATCCACAGCCATTTTTAAGTATTTCTAGAAAAAAATTCCTGGCCAACATCTAATGCAAGTATCACTCACATGTTTGACTGGCAGAAGGACTCAAAGTGAACTCACAGAAGTCACTATTACACACCACACAAAACATGAAACTAAAGTGGGCAAGCTAGCAACAGAAGCAGAAATGTACAGGTGATGCCATGTTAGTATGATTACAACATCCCAAGTCAGTTCAGATTGTCTAAGAGTTACATCTAAAAGTCAATGCTCTGGTGCACTCAGAGGTTCACAGAGGGAATCCACCTGTGGCCCGTCTGGTTCCCAATAGGTGTACGTGGATTACTTCATCAAAAATAGAAATCTCTTCAGTTTCCTAAGATATTGTAGGCTTTCATTTCCCTTCATATTCATACTGGACATGTGATCCCTGCTCCATCAAAGGGAGGGAATGAGAGAGGAAAGAAGAAAAGGGCAGAAAGGCAGAGGAGACAGAGACAGAGAGAGGGGAGATACAGGAAAAAAAATGAAGAAAGGAAGAGGAAGATGAGGAGGAGGAAGAGAAACGAAGGTAAACAGGAGTGGAGTATATGCAGGCAGTGTTTAGGCAGCAGCGAGTAATCTGTCACATCCTTTGCTATGTTATCCTGAAAACAGTTTGAGCTGATTACAATAAGCAAAAAGTCCATGCCAGCCTTTGAGGGATGTATGTGTAAGAAAGGAAGAAGGATTGTTGGGCTAAGCCACTAAGATGGTTGTTTGTTGCTGACACAAAACCTAGCCTATGCTTGTTGCTGACACAAAACCTAGCCTATGCTTCCTGTTCTGAGATACACCCCAGAATTAAAAACTGCTAATTTTAAAATGAGGCGCCACTCTCTTAGAATCAGGGTACGTTCACAAACTGCCCCGTGGTTGGAGGCTGACTCAGTGTTGTATAATTAGAGCAAAGGAAACGAGAAAGTGAGGACATTGTGAGGTACTTATAAAAGCAACATTATGTATCTCTCTGGAGATTACAGCAAATCTGCCTGTCAAATGCCATAGCACAGTCGTTCAATCACTCCAACAGTTAGGGTGTAGCATCTGTATATGCTAAGAACACAAGTAAACTGTACTTACTTCTCTTTTTTGTACATAATTAGTTTTTTTCCCCCAAAGGAGATTTTTCCCTTTTAATTACAAAAAGTCCTCATCAGCAACTTTGAAGCTAACGGAAAATTCTTTAATTCCTTGGCCAGTACTTTTTATTGTTATACATGACAGAGAGACAATCTACAGCGACAGTGTTGGTGTTGTCATCCAACCGTCTCAGAGAAATGAGTTGGTCTCTGGATCTTCATAGACAGCACAAACTCTACTAAAAAAAAAAAAAAAAAAAAAAAAAAAAAAAAAAAACAGCCATTTGTTTATTGCCTGTGAGTTACTTCTACCAAACACCTGCTCATACTTCAGTGGTCCCTCTGTCAAGCAGGAAATGTGAACAGGCTGAAGAGTTACTTCTGTAGTATATCCCCAGAGATGGACGGACACACAAGCAAAATCTACAACAGTGGAAAGAGCCACAGGCATTTCTTACCTAATGCTGAACTTTTATCAAAGAAATTTTCTTTCCAACTTGCTATTTCAAATAAATGTTAACCGTACAGTGTCTTCTCTTTCCCTTCAGGATATACAAACCACAGAATTCCGATGACTCATCCCGAAATAGCTTATGAATATGCCAGGGGCGGAAGGGCATGCTGTTTGGTTCTTTAAGACTTCCTGCCAAACTGAAAAAAAAAATTGAGACACTGAACACATAAGGATATTTGGGACCAACTGTGAGTAATAATGAGAATCTAATCTTTTATAGTTCTCAGTTTAGCAACAGCTTGCCTGACACGTCCGGTTGCATCCTGTTGGCTATACATGTGACTCCTCAAAATAATAATAATCTAACACTAATAGCACAATGTTTTTGTTGTTGAGACTGCTACCATCTGTGTTAATTTGTAGACTTCCTAGAAGAAACATAAAGGAAAAAAATATGAAATAGATGTGTTGTTGTGTGTCTTTAAAATAAACAGCCAGGATCTGATATATGAAATTACAAATCAGCATAAAGCATTGTACTGGCTAGTTTTCACATTGTCTTGAAACAGGCTGGAGTCATTGAGAAAGGAACCACAAATGAGAAAGTGCTTCCACCAGACTGACCTGTGGTGCATTGTTTTATTTGATAATTAATAAAGGAGCTCACTGCAGGTGGTGCAATTCCTGGGCCCAGGGTATATGGAAGGGAGGTGGGTTCCTGGTACCCTAAGAGAACAGAGTGAGCAAGCCAGGAAGCAGCACTCTTCTAAGGTCTCTGCATCAGTTCCTGCCTCAACTTCCCTGTAAACAGAAATAAACTCTTTCTTCCCCAACTTGCTTGTGAACACTGTTTCACCACATCCACACTGAAGAAAAATGAAAGTACAGTGAAGTACATTCATTAAGATGTACAATTTGTTAATCAGTCCACGAAACAATTATGCTTCCTTCCCTGTTACGCAATAGGCTCCAAAGTCCTGGCTTTTCCTAAGCAAATTCAGGGTAATAATAATATCTGGTCCTAGGAACTTTAAGAGGATTGGATTAGAAGTATCTGCAACAAAAGGATACTGCTCAGAAAATGAACTCTCCAGTCTATTCTCTTCTCACAAATGCTAACTCTGAGAATGCTAAGGCCACTGAGTAACCCTGGAGGGGTTGCCAGCCCACCAGGGCAGCGCTAGAGTGAGCTGTTGTATTTCTGTAGTTATAAATACAGACTTCAGAGCCAGTCAGGCCAAAGTGCAACCCTATTACCCAACTTCTCAGCTGCATAGCCTCAAGAAAGTCACCTAGACTTCCAACCTCAATTTTTTAACTAAAATAAAAGATAATTAATAATAGTAATAATAATAATAATAATGCCTTTCTCAGAGAGTTGTGACACATTAAATGCATAGTTGATGTAGCAATACCCTGCTGTAAAGACAAGTCAGTAAATACTTCTGCAAGCAATAAAGCTGAGAGGTCTGGTTTCTCCAAAAACAAATATTAGAGCAAAATAAATGTCAACAATGCCAGGTTTTACAATCCATATGCCTGAAAGCAGCCCAGCTTAAAAAATAAACAACTGAAAAGTTTGTTTGATCTAGTTTTTACATGGGATCAAAATATTTGTGCAGATCTTTCCAGATCAAGATACAGGTCTTCTTGAAACAAATTTATTTGCTATGTTTCCTTTTTCTTATAGAGGAAGGATACAAGCAAACAACTTAAAAATATCTCAAACAACAGCTCTGTGTTCAAAAGCTATTTGGAGTTTGAAAAGACTGCCCAAACTAAGAAAAGCTGGGAGCAGAAGAGGAGGCCCTCCCCAGGGAAGAACAGACCAAGTGGTTGTCCGGTGCCGAGTAAATGGCCATCCCTAAAAACACACATACAGGGAACATTATATGGACCAAACAGGTCATATTTAGAAATATATATGTATATATGAACACATTTGCATGCATCACAATTAGTGGAAAAAGAGGCCGTATATTTGAATGTGAGCATTGGAATATATGTGAGGGTTAGGATGGAGGAAAGAGAAAGGAGAAAAATTGTAATTAAATAAAATAGAGAAAAGACTGGCAATACCCAGCTGCCCATGGCATTTGCCCATCAAGCTTCAGGGTCTGCCTCCAGGTTGGCTGCAGTGAAGAGGCAACACCTCTGCCGTACATAAAATGAGAACAATAAAACATATCTACCTTATGATGCATCTTGATGGAAATAGATGTGTGATATAATTTATAAAATATAAAAAATTACTGAAGAAAAGAAGTGAAATAAAAGGGAAGTGAGAGACACACGTCTTGGCAAATCAATATTTAGTTTATGACTCTATTTTAATATTACTTTATGTATAGTCATAACTTGAATCTAAAAATAAAGCTATAAAGTTTGACTTTGTACAATGGCAATTCCTTAGCAAAATCTAGCCCTTGTACTCAGATGAACTGAAAGAGCTTCCATGCATATTAAAATGTTTTTAAGTTGTTCAAGATTTTAAAAGTGGGAGGCATCAGGTTTTCAACTAAGAAAAGCTGTTAATGGGAAAATAGTCTTCCCCAGGGAAGGACACACTAATAATCCAATAACGAATTACTGGTTATGTAATACTAAACGGTTATCCCTAAAAACACATGCAAATTACACTTAGGCTGAGCAGTTGTATTTATATATTTAGGAGAGAGAGTGTGTGTGTGTACAAAACAATAATGAATAAAAACAAGAGACCATGAATTTGAAAAAAGAGCAAGAAAAAGTATATGGGAGACTTTAAAGGAAGGGAGGAATGGTGTCATTAATTATATTATAATCTCAAAATTAGAACTAATTTTGCAATACTAATATTGCAAATTTGTAATCTAAATTTGTAGGAAGCTCAAACAACTCATATATGAAAGACTAGCAATACTTTTGAAATGTTGAGAAGAAATAGGGTTCCTGGGATATTAAAACACACACACAAAAAAAATACATAAATGAGCAAGAAATAAAAAGCAGAAGTGGGTAGGCAGGTATGAGATGCCAGGGCTAGAATATAAAAAACAGAAAAGAGAAGTTGAGGGGGAAAATGTGTTTGTATGATGAAGCACTTCAGCTAGTCAGAAATGACCTACTCTTGATGGCAAGCACTGATAACATCTAGAAATCAATAGGCAGATGAACAGGGAGAGAGAGAGAGAAAGAGAGAGAAGGAAGATAAAGAAAAACCCAGAGAAGCCAGCAAGTCCATCTGGGGATAACCAGCAAAGGAAAGGGCAGCAGAGCAGAAAGGCAAGTGTACGGAGCCAGTGTGCACACTAAAAGCTGGCGCCCAGGTACCTCTAAGGCCATTTGCACTAAACAACTGTGTTACTGATTTCCTTGTTTCCCCTGCTAACTTTACCACCTCCTAGCATGTTGTTTGCTCACAGCAGGTTCTTACACAACACTTGTTGATTGAAAGGGGTAAGATAGAAACCTTGAGAAAGAGACAGCTTGGTCTTAGGTGAGAGTAAATTTAGCCCTGGCACAGGCTTCTTTAAGGTTTCCAGATCTGTGTATTACTCTGAGCCTATTTGGGAGTATCTCAATCAAAGATAGTCAGTAAAAATGGCCTCCCAACCCAGACAAAGCTGGATGTATCTCTTTGTCTGCAACTCTAACTGTTTGACTTATAAACAGAGTGCCCTTTTTCTTTGCTTCATGGTCCACTGCACAGCGGGAGAAATGCCTAAGATCGTGTTTCTGTTGTAACTAATCTCAACAATGAACATGCAGAACAAGAAAGACAGACACCCCATAGCCCCCAGAACCAGGAGCAAGGAGCCCATCAGGCCGTGGTACAAGTAGAAATGCAGGCTGGCTTTAAAAAAAAAAAAATGATAAAAATGCAGGAAGAAGAAGAGAAAGAAAAAAGAGGAAGAAGGAGGGGGAGAAGGGAGAGGAGAAAGAAGAGGAGGGGGAAGAAGAAGAATTTTGGCAATGTAAGAGAGAGGTGGTAAATGACAAGACAATAATGGGTCCATTCTGGAAAGCTTTACATTTAAAAGACTGTTTACAATGGTAATGTATATAAATTGCTTCTACTTATTTCTTTTGCTTTTTCCTGGAGCAAGTTAAAAAACCATCCCTCTCTTAAAAGGGGGCATTCCTAATTCATCAACTTAATGGCATGCTGCATAGCCTCAAATATACCATTATTCATTCATGTGGTAGATAAAAACTCACTTATTTGTTGATCAAACAAATAGCTGCCGACTTTCTCCTCTCTCCAGCTCCATTGAGCTATGTCATAGGATGTCTACAAACACAAAGCAAGATTAAACAAGATGAATTCAATCAGATCCAACAAGACAATATTCTAGCTACCCAAAGAAGTCCTCTCAGGAGAATGTCGCCAAAAGGGGAATAAAAACAGAAGCTTTGTAGGGTAATTTTTTTTTTTTTAATTAATATATGTCTGAGAAAGTAGGAAAGTCAAGGAAATTCTCAGAGGCCAGACGTGACGAAAAATCATACAACCACAGACCCAAGTAAGTACCGGAGTCAGCATTTGCCTTGTGGGCCTCTGTAACTCAATTCAGTCCCAATTAGGTAAGAAATGAACACTAAAGCCAGGGTTCCAGAAAGACAATGATGACAAAGACACACTGAGACACTCTCCCATGTCACCTTAATATACAATGTGTGGGAAAATAAAATCTGCATTAAAAATCTACTGGCAAAATCCTGCAACCAGAGAAATCAAAGGGCCTTCGGTCACCATCTCTGTGTGGATACAAGTATTGAAAATAAAGCTGGAAATTTAGACTGAAAGATTCCCAAGTCTGTGATACTGTCAAGGCCCTGACAGAAGTAAAATGACAAACTCAAAGCAAAGGTTCTTACATGGGCTTCATAACCCCTTCAATTCACAGGGTCTATAAAGCAGGGAGATGTTATGTTTCTATTTTCATACTGGGAACCCAGCATTTCTTACCATTATGAGCATGAAAAACAGAAATGGTGCTCATGATAATAATAGCATTTTGTCAAATATGTCAGGTATTTTCATATCATGACAACTGTTATGACTCTTACTAAACATCACTTATACTTATTAAGATTCTATTACTTATTTTAATCATCTTAGAGCCTCTTGTTACTTGATGTATTTATTTCTTAAAGTATATATACTCACTGGTCTTGGTATCAGCGGCCTACTTGGGACACAGAGGCAGGAAGTACAGGATTGACACTAGCCTGGGCTACAAAGTGAAGTCAAAGCGAGTCTGAGCAACTTAGCAGGACCCTGTCTTAAAATAGAAGGTGAAAATGTGCTTGAAGATATAGTTCAGTTGTCAAGTGCATATCCAGTGTGAGGCTCTGGGTTCAATGCCCAGTTTTATAAAATGTACATATGCCAGTGGATCACAATGGGTCTTTGCATCTGTGTGTGTTTCTAACTATATTTCAATATGATTGGCTTCTTTTCTATTAATACTTGTTATCTGAAGCATCCCTGGGTATATCTTACTAAATCATCTGTGTTAAAAACAGCTCACAGCAAAACATTAGGTAAAACATAGGGAAAAGTCAGGGGAAGGATAGAAGAACCTGGAGGAGACAGTAGCTCCTCCAGAAGACCAACAAAGCCAACTAACCAGGGCCCAGAGGGTCTTGCAGAGACCGAAGCACCAACTAAAGACTATGTATAGACTGGACATAGGCTCCCTACACAGATGTAGCCCTGGGGCAGCTCAGGCTTCATGTGGGTTCCCTAGTAAGAGGAGCAGGGCTGACATGGACACTGTTGCCTGCTTTTTGATCATTCCCTCCTAGCAGGGCTGACTTGCCAGGCCATAGTGGAAGAGGACATGCTTAGTCCTTATGTGACTTATGAGCTGGGGTGGGTGGGTAAGAGAGGCTCCCCTTTTCTGAAGAATAGGAGAGAAAGGATGGGGGCAGAGGGAGGGTGGGTGAGACTGGGAGGTGAGGAGGGAGGGGCTATGATCAGGATGTAAAGTGAATTAATTAATTAATCAATTAAAAACAATATTGCAAAAGCAAACTCAGAAGTGTAAACCTGACCAAAACATAGTGTTGAACTCCAAAAATGCATACAATTATATGTTCAATAGAAAATATTTAGAATTCAGAAAGGAATATGATGAGATGTCTTCTTGAAACTATCAGTCAAACTTAATTTCTTTTCACTTTTAAAAGCTAAAGAAATTTAATTAAAATGTCTTTGTCTGGGCTTTCATGTTTTATTACAGATATCTGTCACAAAATCTAAAAGTTAAAGAAGAATGGAAAAGGGAAAAAAGTTGGACAGGTTATCCTGCTGTATTCACTAGCACTCATTTGAATGCCTTTACTTTCTTCTGGTTAGCTCCAAGCCACTGATCTAAGAATTTATACTGGGAATTGCATATTTTCTTTCTCATTCTCCTGAGAAAATAAACTGTTTACATTTACTGCTTGGCATGTAAAGTGTAATTCCGTTTTCAGATCCTACACAAGAGCCTAAGCCTAGGTATGCTGCAGTTTGCAAAATGAGGCCGCATGTCACACTCAGTATTCAATCTCTTTCCAAAATGTTACAGTGAAATATCATCAACATGTTTGTGTCCAGGCTCCATTGACTCAGCTGACCCACTACGCCCTTTAAGAGAACTTCAAAGGAAGCCCTGAGAAGGCAGTGCTTGGTCTAGCTGGAGGATCATCCTGTGTCCCTCCCTGTTTACTCTTGCCATGTTTGGGGCTCCTTTCATCTCCAGTTCTCAGACTCCAGAACAATAGCTCTGACATTTGCATCTAACCCTCTGGGTCTTAGCTGTCACAAGAGCTTCATGCTTTGATGATTTCATGGCTACCCTCACTTGGATAATTGCAGTGTACACTACCTGGCATGAGTAATCTGTCTAACGTCAACGTTGAAGTCTCCAGAGACTTCAGGTATTGAGATATCCACAGGCCTTTTTCATGCTGGAGGCCAGACTTGGAAGGATCCTCCACTGTTAGACATACTTCAAAGCAGATTTCTCTATGACTCATAGTATGAGATCTCTGATGCTACTCTTTGACTCCAATGAATCCAAGCCTCTCGTACTACTTTCAGACGTACTTCAGCATAGCAGCATATCCAGTGGGACAGAATTTTTTTTCTGAATGTTTCCTAAAGGAATACAATAAATTATACCTTTCAACCAAGAGAAAATCTTCCCAAAGATGTGCTTTCCCCAACCCTTACCTAAAATCATCTCATTTTACAGCAGTGTCTTCCCTCTCTCTTGAATCTACCTCACTTTTCTTCAAGTTCCATCTTTAGAAAAACAAAATGACAAAGACATCTATGAACAAATGAGTAGTTTCCAAGGGATACCATTAAATGACAAAAGGATAGGGCAGAAGAACCTGCAGTCTGTCACCTTTTGTGGAAAACAGAGAGAAAATGGAAAATCACCCACACCTGAATATTTTTGCAAAAGGAAGAAGAGAGAAAAAATCTGAACAATGTGTAGTTAGTTACAAATAAGAGATGAAGGGAAAGAAGTGGGAGGGGTTCCACAAGTTTACATCATCTGACTGAAAATGTTACAGTTCTGCCATGACATTATCTTAGCGGCGTGCCTACTGAAATGATATATCAAATGGATAAGGGAGATAAAAAGGGAAAAACTACAACAATGAACTCAATATTTCTTCAAATGAACACTTCCAACAGAGCAAGGGCAAGGTGCTAATGAAGTCATTACTCCAGAGTACTTAGGACAAGAGCACATATAGCTGCTCCACCAGAAGACACAAGGTAGATTCCCATCAGTCACACAGCAGTTAGCAGCTCAAGTTGCAAAGGATCTGACACCTCCCCTTGCCTCCATGGGCACCCGGCAGACACAAGATGCACAGACATACACATTCAGGCAAAAATATCAATGCACATGAAATAGATGTTTTAACATAAATATTGTTGTTGTTTATTCAAAAATTACTTGGTCCTAAACTCTTTCCCTCCCCCTAACATTTATTTTTTTTTTCTTTTTTAATTTTTATTTTTTCTTCAAAATTTATTAATTATATAGTATATTATATATATATTAATTATATATATTATATATATTAATTATATATCCCAATTGAAGTTTAATAATCATTATCTGGTGTATCTACCTGAAAACATTTAACATGATCTCTTTTCTTTTTTTTTTCAATTTTTTTTATTGTTTGTTATTATTATTTACATTTTATCAACTCTGCATCCCAGCTGCATCCAGCTCCCCCATTCCCTCCCAAACCCACCCTCCCTCCCTCATCTCCTCCCTGCCCCTTTCCAAGTCCACAGACTGGGGAGGACCTCCTCCCCTTTGTCTGGCTCTGTTTTATCAGGCATCTTCAGGGCTGGCTGCGAAGTCCTCCTCCTCTGTGGCCTAGCAGAACTGCTCCTCCCTTGGGGGGTGGGGAGTCAAAGAGCCTACCATTGAGTTCCTGTCAGAGATAGTCCCTGTTCCCCCTACTACAGGAAACCAATTGGTTATTGAGCTACCATGAGCTTCATCCGAGTAAAGGTTCTAGGTTATATCCATACATGGTCCTTGGTTGGAGAAACAGTTTCAGAAAAAACCCCTGTGCCCAGATATATTTGGTCCTTGTGGGGCTCCTATCCTTTCCCTGTCATACTAACTCCCCTTCTGCCGAAGGTTTGGTTATGGGTCTTAGTATCTGTTTTAAAACGCTGCTTGGTAGGGTCTTTCAGATGCCTTCTGAGATAGACTCCTGTCATATGTCCAGTGCACATCTCATTTGTCTTTCTAAGTGAGGATTGATCATCTTACCTCATGTCTGCTTTCTTGTTTATCTCCTTTAGGTGTATAGACTTCATTATGTTTATTATATCTTGTAGGTCTATATAAGCGAGTATATACCATGTTTGTCTTTCTCCTTCTGGGATACTTCACTCAGAATGATCTTTTCTAGATCCCACCATTTGCCTGCAAATTTCATGATTTCCTCATTTTTGATTGCTGAGTAGTATTCTATTGTGTAAAAATACCACAATTTCTGTATCCATTCCTCCAATGATGGACATCTGGGTTGTTTCCAGGTTATGGCTATTACAAATAAAGCTGCTACAAACATGGTTGAGCAAATGTCCTTGTTGTGTACTTGAGCAAATTTTGGGTATATACATACCTAGTAGTGTTATAGCTGTGTCTTGAGGAAGCGTTATTCCTAATTGTCTGAGTAAGTGCCAGATTGACTTCCAAAGTGGTTGTACCAGTTTACATTCCCACCAGCAATGGAGGAGGGTTCCCCTTTTTCCACAACCTCTCCAGCATGTGTTGTCACTTGAGTTTTTCATCTTGGCCATTCTGACGGGTGTAAGGTGAAATCTCAGGGTCATTTTGATTTGCATTTCCCTATTGGCTAATGATGTTGAGCATTTCTTTAAGTGTTTCTCTTAAAGAAATTCAATATTCCTCTATCAAGAATTCTCTGTTTAGCTCTGTTCCCCATTTTTTAATTGGATTACGTGGTTTGTTGCTTTTCAGCTTCTTTAGTTCTTTATATATACTAGATATTTCACCCTAACATTTGTAATCAAATCAACTTCTATAAGTGTTTTATCAAAGAACTTGTTAAAAATCTTTAAAGAATCCTATTTATATCAAAACAGGAATGAACCATCAGTAGGGGTTTACAGGGTTTCAAAATTTAAAAAAAAAGAATATATTTAGATACATAGAGCCCTGTTTATACTGATGTCACTGAAAATATTTAGAAAATAACCAATAGGCAATGACAGTGTTAACATAGAAAACTCATCTCTCTTTTGCTTCAGCACGCTTGTAGTTAGAAAGATTACAAAGAATGGGCTAAACCAGAGTTACAACATTAATGCTTTTCATGACCTCTTTGAAAATAACTCACCTCCTTTTTTAATCATAAAGAAGTTGTGTATAAACAGTTCCCAGGCATACACCTTCTGTTGATCTTCTCTTTTTTGTGCTCGCTCTCTCTCTCTCTCTCTCTCTCTCTCTCATTAGGCATTCATCTTATAGAATCTTTACCAATGACAGTAAGAAGCTTCCACAGAAGTAGATTGTAAATAGCAGTACAGCAGTTCAGTTATAAGGGGAGATAAGTGTATGGCTTAGCACACTTTTTTTTTTCTTTTTCGTATTTTATTTTTTTCTTATCAGTTACATTTTATTAACTATGTACCCCAGCCGTGTCCCGATCCCTCATTCCCTCCCAGTCCCTCCCTCCCTCCCTCCTCTTCTTCCTGGGACCTAGCTGGATGGTATCAAAAGAGAACCCTGTAAAATTCCTACTCCACCAGCAAGTAGTTCACCTTGCTCCTCATTAATAAAGCAAATGAAAAGAGGCTTGGCCAATGCCTAAGTGGAACTAATTGGTTAAGCCAATGCCTGAGCTAGGACCAGACTATACCCAGTTTGCCAGTCAATAGACACTGGTGTCAGGAGAACTCAGAAAAGAAAAATAAAATATCCTGGATTCTATTTGGCTCATTGAGTCCTTCTTCAAAAGTTAAAGGTAAGGTTAAAAGAATTATCAATATAAAAGTGAGACATACCTGGAGCATAATCAATAACTTTTTGATCTCCATTGTAGACTCTCCAGAAGAGAATCCGGGTTGTGTCTATTCTTTATGTCAACTGGCTCAATAGGTTAATGGCATAATGACATCACTATATGAAAAAGTTTATTTTTGCTAGAGAGTCTCATTACCACCTAGCTCTCTTACACTATCCTTAATAACCTGTTTTTAATAATTGTTTTATACTTTAAATATTAAAGTTCATTTCCTGTAGGTGAAAAAAAAGACAGAAGTAATAGATTGTTTCTAAACCTTGTGGACCGAGAGAAAATAGTGAATGGGGTTCGGGTAGGCATAGTGTGTTAGTGTTGAAGGAACATTCAAAGATTAGCAGCTTCTCTGGGTATTGCTAGAGGTTGGCCTAGAGGACATAATGTTAGTTATTGTTTAATTGCTTTTCTTTTCAATACTAAAGATTCAATCACAGTTTATGTGGTGGCTAATGTTGTCAGCTTGACAGAATCTGTAATCACCTGAGAAATGGGCCTCTAGGCATGCCTGTAGTGAATCTAGATGAAAAAACTGCCCACTATGAGTAGCAATATCCCTTGACTGGGATTCCAGCGACAAATGTAGAAAGGGATCTATTTCTTGGTTTCTTGACTGTAGTTGCATCATGACAAGCTGCTTCAAATTCTTGCTTTCTTGACTTTCTAGATATGCTGAACTGTACTTTGAATTGTTAATCATAATAACTCCTTTTCCCCTTAAGTCTGCTTTTGCCAGAGTATTTGATCACAACAGCAAAAGAAATCAGGATAGTTTGAAAGCCACTCACATACTTTGGACCCCTGGGTCTTTATCTAAACTTTTTCAGTTTTATTATTTTATTACAGATCTGTATAAGAGCAAACATTTAGAGTGTAGCTTGATATTATGCTGGTTGAGTAAAGTGGTGGCGGTAGGTTTCTCTCCAACATTCAGAACTTCACTAGCCCTGGGTAGCTGGCCATGTTTCCGATATCAGGCATGGCTTCCCTCTTCCCGAGCAGGCTTTACGTTCAATCAGAGAGCTGTTGGTTACAAACAATGAGTGTGCCACTACTGCGCCTTTAGGGTTACTGTGCCATGCTGGTCACTGTTATGGTTCATAGGTGCCATAGCTGGTTAGAACTGTTGGTTACCTCCCTTCTTTGGAAGGATGTTTTCAGGTTAGCTCCAACACAGAGACCTCTGAACCCTGTGTCTGAAATACATAGTGCTTTCAGCAATGGGGAATTAATTTCTATCTCTAGTGGGGGTGGGGCAACCAAGGGCAATAGCCACAGTCTGTAATGTTTTGGGCATCTCCTAGACAGAATGGGTCCTGCAGCCCACCAAGGCAGAACAGTGGAGCTGGCCCTGGTGGTGGGAATGTGGGTGAGCCGATCGCAAGGGCATGAGTGTGGAAGAAATTACCCTAAATTACACTAAATTGCCATGTAGTGGTGTGAGCACAGAGGTGATGGCAGAGGTGATGCCCCTCACATCCCTCACCACCTCCGGCAGTCAGGAAAGCTGCCCACAAGGTCATGATCTCAGGAGAGATAGCCCTGCCCCTCAGCAACTGCAGGGCTCAGGAGAGTTGGCCCTGCACCTCACCTGGACATCCCAGCAGAGCTGACCCTGATGGTAGAGATGCAGGTATGACAGCCCCAGAGCAAGAGCATGGGAGGCTGTGCCCACCACTTGTCTGCCCTGAGTTGGTGTGGGTGCAGGCATGGTACCTTCCCCACCTAGCTCCTTACCACCTGCATCAGTCAGGAGAGCTGGCCTAGAGGTCATGAGCACAGGAGAGCTAGCCCTGCCCTTTGCTGACTGTAGCACTTGGACAATGGGTCTTGCACTTCACCTGTGCAGCACAGTAGAGCTGGCTCTAGTGGACCGATGAGGTTGAGTTGGCCCCAAGGACAAGAGCACAGGAGAGCTGGCTCTGTCACTCATCTACCCTGAGATGGCGTGGTTGGTGGGGTTGATGACCACACCCACACCCCTTGCCACCTAAGGCAGTCAGGAGAGCTGGCCCTGGGGCCATGAGCTTGACAAGCACCTCATCTGGGAAGCAAGTAGAGCTGGCCTTTTCTGAAGGGTGCAGATGAGCTGGGCAAGAGCCCTGTCACTCATCTAGCATAATGCCCCACCATCACCCCTCGCCATGCAGTTGCTGGCATCGCTGGTCCTAGAGTCATGAGAGCAGGGGAGCTTGTCCTGCCTCCTCACTGGCTGCAGCACTTCGGAGAGTGGGGCTGGCACCTCATCTGGGAAACACTGTGGAGCTGGCCCTGATGGCAAAGGCACGCGTAAGCCAGCCCCGGGAGAATGAGAACAAGAGAGCTGACCCTGCCTCCTGCCTATGGCAGCATTGATTGGTCTAGCTGGAACACTGCTGAAGAGCTAGCCTTGGTGGTGCCCTTAAGGAAAAGCCAATGGTCTGACCATCTCAGCTATCACCCAGGCCCAGATCCAGGGCTCTGAACTGGCCAATCCCAAAACCTATATCATCTGCAAGTGGTTGGAACATGTGAAAGGGTCAGCCCCACTGTTCCAAAGCTACATGACCTCCAGGACACAGGGCAACAACAGGATAACCAGGAGTCCGGTGAGGATCCAATATTAGTGGTGTCACAGAAGCCAGAGATCTTGAACCATACCAATGACTCATTGTAATGAACATTTGCAGATGTGTGGACAGAGGGATGGATATACTGTGGGACACACCGTGACATACTACAGCTTCTGCAATGAGATGTTTTCTATGTTTTGCTTTTGTTGATGTTGTCTGTGTATTTTTTGTTTTGGGGGAGGTTGCAAGAATGAAGGGCAGATATGAGGTAGATAAGAGAGACTGGGGTGGATGATGTGAAACTCACAAAGAATCAATAAAAAGTTAAAAAGAGAGAGAGAGAAATTACAAAGTAATAATAAATGAGCTGCGTCTAATGATGACTGTTTTTAATGCTATAATACTATATAATGAAATTTTATTTTTCTTATGCTTAATATTCACCATATCTTTCGGTGAAAACATATTAGTATATTTAAATTAGATCAACATATATAAAGTTAAAGTAATCAAATAATAAATAATAAAAGAGAAAAAGCTCATAGAGTGATTGCAAGCATACATATATTATTTGTCAGATTTCACTGAATTTCAAATCCTCCTAGATTTTTTGTGAGTTTGAAGTCACGCATCTAGCTGATGATACATGTTCTGACAAAACTCAGTCTGAATGAGTTTAAAGTAAGAATTTCAATGAGAATACAAGAAAGAGTATTAGAATTTTTACATTCTTCTTATTTCAAATAATCATAAAGTAGCCTTTAATGTTTCTGATATTCAGCAAGGAGGCTTTTCTCCTAAGAAACTGGATTCCCTATTTATCACTCTGACATGACACTAACAACCCTAGGAGAGCATGTATGTTTCTGCTGATGTGTTTATCAGTGTTTCACCAAAAAAAAAAAAAAAAAAAAAAAGTACAGAGATTTTTAAAAGCAAAAAACAAAAGGGAAAAGACCCTTGTCTTCATCGTTAGCCACTTTCCATCACAACATCATTTTTTCAGGCCTTAAACACAACCGTTGGAGTTGGGTAAATGTCTCCTAAGAAGAAAACTCACCTGCAAGAATTGAAGGCATTCACTTTTTTAAAATGGCAAAAATTAGTGAATAAGCAAGACATCAATTGGTAAGGTTTTCTGTAGTGTAAATAAGGGAGTTAAGGAGGCATTAGCTCTTATCACAAAGTTGTCAATAAAGCACTGTGTGATGACAATTAAAGCAGGCAGGGGCTGGGCCAAGAAAGGTGCTTTATCAGGGTTATTTTTTGTAACCCTGTATACATCTGTATAGCTCTGTATACAGAGCTATAAAATGTCATAGCTACCTTAGGTCTCATTTTCCAAGTGTGAACCAGATATGGACAGGAGAGCATTTTGTTGATCGGATCCCTAAGGCAAAAAAAAAAAAAAAAAAAAAAAAAAAAACCAAACAAACAAACAAAAAAAAACTAGCCACCTGAACTTTGTAGGCGAGCAAAATCATCTCTAACCTAATGGTAAGATCATAAACACTTTGTCCTCTACAGTGGTGATTTTATGTGTCTACTTTGCTATACTGCCGTGCAAAGCATTCTGTCAGACACTGGTCAAAATTTTGTCATGAAGACATTTTATATACAATTAACTTAGTCAACAGACTCTGATTAAAGCAAAAATTCCCAGATTGTGAGCAGGCCGCACCTAAACAGCTGAAGGCCATTATTGCGAAGACAGATTTCTTGAATGGAAAGAATTCACCTCCAGACTACAACACATAAACATATTAAAAATGGCTTTTTAGGCTACTGTCCCAGGAGCACAGCACATATACTTTGGAGCTATCATTCTCTCCTTCTGTTTGAATGGGAAGTGTTTCTTGGAGGAAGCATCATATTCCTTAAATGTTTGGTCGTGGAGTTGTCCTATCTAAGTCCACCCAAAAATCTTTTCATTGTCAGCATAATTTCAAAAGTTTCAATCATCATGTCCTTATTCTTCCCCAAGCAATACTAACCTGCTGAGCCATGACAGTAACTTGTCAAATTAAAGAAGCAAAAGCAGTAGAAAGGTAAGAAAATAGAGGCCTGGAAAATTGTAGCCATACCAAGTCCATCAAGATGGCCGTACCGGTTGTGGAGAAAGGGAAACCCTCCTCCAATGCTGGTGGGAATGTAAACTTGTACAACCACTTTGGAAATCAATCTGGCACTTTTTTAATTAATTTTTTTTATTTTTTAATATTAATTACAGTTTATTCATGCTATCCTAGCTGTAGCCCCCTTCCTCATTCCCTCCCAGTCCCACTCTCCTGCCTCATCTCCTCCCAAGCCCCTCTCCAGGAAGGGGGGGAGGACCTTCCCTATAATGAATATTTTTATTGTGACTACTCTTTCATCTTTGTGTTTATGGTTAGTATGTCTAATGCTCAGTAGAAGAGGTTGGACCCATAACCCTAGGACTTGATTCTGAGGCAAAACAATTGCCACAAACTCAGGGCCAGCCTGTGCTACAGAGGAAGACCTCAGACGAGGCAGAAAACAAGTCTCATTCTCTCATACGAAGAGCTATAGGTGCATGCTGTTACTGCTTCATTAGAAACTTCCTTTTTACCTTGGAATCATCTTAAATCCATTCTGTGGTGGCAACTGGGATTTTCATTATTTTACAAACAGTGAAATAATAATTTTCTTTTCTCAAAGAGATACCACCCAACATGATCTCTATAAACTCAGTGTGTTTGTGACCTTTTTCCCTTTTCCCTTCTCCTTTTTCCTTTTCCCTTTTCCCTCTGTTTATTGCTTACAAAAGGAGCATGGGCCTGCCATTGCATATGTGTAGAGGGCAGATGCCAAATTGGAGACATCTGTGTGATGAGAACTAGTGAGTAAAAGAGGCAAAAGTCTAGCATTTTTGTTTTGCTTAGAAAATCTTTTTTTATTCTAAGATTAGAAAAAAATTCTCATATTTTCTTTATTAAAGTTCCTTTGAACAGTGGGTGTTGTGGTGCACACCTTTAATCCTAGCACTTGGGAAGGCAGAGGCAGATGGGTTGCTATGAGTTCGAGGTCAGCCTGGTCTACAATATGAGGACAGCAAAGTCTACACAAAGAAACCCTGCCTAGAAAAAAAAAAACAAATACAAGTTCCTTTGAAGTTTTATATATAATTCTGAGGAATAAGCTAAACAAGGAAGACCCTAGGGAAGATGTTCAATCCTCATTCAGAAGGGCAAACACGATAGACATCAGAAACAGGAGAAGACAGGGAACAGGGCAGGAGCCTACCATGACAGCCTCTGAAAGACTCCACTGATTGAGGTATTTAAGCAGAAACTGAGACTCATAGCCAAACTTTGGGCAGAATGTAGGTGATCTTATGAAAGAAGAGAGAGATAGAAAGAACTGTAGGGGACAGGAGCACCAAAAGGAAACCAACAGAACAACAACAAAGCTGGGCTCTGGGGGCCCTGAAGAGACTGATACCCCAACCAAGGACCATGCATGGAAAGGACCTAAAACCCCTGCTCACATATAGCCCATAGACTCAGTCTCCAAGTGGGTTCCCTAGTAAGGGGAGCAGGGGTTGTCTCTGGCATGAGCTCAGTGGCAGGCTCTCTGATAACTTCCCCCTGGGGAGTGCAGGCTTGCTAGGCCACAGAGGAAGACAATGCAGCCAGACCTCATGAGACCTGAAAGGCTAGGGTCTGATAGAAGGGGAAGAGGACTTCCCTTATCAGTGGGTATTGGGGAGGGGCATAGGAGGAGAAGAGGGAGGGAAGTTGGGATTGGGAGACAAGGGAGGGGGCCACAGCCGGATACAAAGTGATTAAATTGTAATAAATAATAATTAATGAAAATGCAAACAAAGAGGCAAAAGTCTCACCATAGTCCTAAGGAAATGGGGCAAGCATGGTCCTCATAGTCAATGAGATTTGCACACATTCTTCTCTGTACATTCCAATGAATCTCAAGGATCCAGGCATATGGTGTCTTTTGAAAGCATATTTTGAAAATCTATGTCTTCAAAGAACTGGAAGTACCACACAGTAGAGCAGCAAAGGGAGGTAAAACACACCAGGGCCCAAGAGGTCACTAGACGAGTTCTGCCCCTTGCTCCCACTATTTCGCCAACTTCTGGCAACCCACAGTAACTTGTTCTGGTAATTATCCATCTTTAATTTTGCAATGGGTGCTGGCTTCTCTGCTCTCCTACATACCCAAGCCTGATGGTTCACTAGTCAGTCCCAAACATTTATGACCTTTCTTATGTCAACATGGATGGATGAGCATGACTAGAGGCAGGCCTTCTGTAAAGCTGCTTGATAGGCAGATCTAAACTTTAAAGAGTGGAAGGCGCCAGGTTTAGGTTGAGATTGTGCAGCTACACTTTACAATAGGTTCACATTTGTATTTTTTTCTCAGGTGAGAGGAGTGACCCATGAAAAAGAATTTCTGCTAACGTAAAACACCCACAAATAACCTCTCAGCCTGCTGTGGCGTCCATTGCTTATAGTGGTGGGGTTTCCTCATTGTTTCAAACCTAGTATTTAGTTGTAAACTATCAAAAAAAAAAAAAAACAAAAAAAAAAAAAAAAACTAAGTCTGCACATCATCCCACATTTAACTTCATTCAGTGTGCTGTTTTTATCAATCTACATTCACATTGTGTTCATAAGACTGGACTATACAGAAACAAAGCACAATCATGGGTGCCCATCCTAAAATTCACCAACTAAAAACCAGGGCACCAAACTGACTACAGTCCAACTAAGTAAATAGGACCCAGAGCTCTTCCTTCTCCTGTACTTAAGTGCTAAAATTAAGCATGATACTAAATTTTGTTTTCTCCTAACTTCTAAAATTCGTGTTAAATAATTGCCATATGTTAAACATAACTGGACATTTGCCTATTAATTTTCTCGCTTAAACCACATAACCCTGGGCAGTCAGAGTTACCATATTGAAAAGCATGGAGCACAAGCTGAGACTGCCTAAACAGCTACAGTGAAGACAGCTGAAATTTTAAACGGGGCCTTCTAACATTGCATAGTACGGTCGTCTTTCCCAACTTCCTTACAAAGTTCAATTCAAAAGGAAAACAACAAAAACACATGAGGACAAAATATCTTTACATAACATGGTTCGGCACAAGGTGTTGGGGTTTTTCACAATTCAAATGGAATCGCTGATTTCAAGCACTGAGGAGAGTCAAATCAATGAGAGGTAACCCTCTCACCCCTGTTTGACCGCTGAATCCGTGCTGCCCCTGAAGTGTATATAAACCAAGTTAAAGAGAAGTATACATGTTGATCTAGTACATACTTACTATGATGTCTGATTTTACTCCCCATACATAATATCATTCTTTTTTGGGGTTTTTTGTTTGTTTGTTTGTTTTTTAATTTTTCTTTTTCTTTATTATTTATTAGAATTTATTCACTTTGTATCCCTGCTGTGGCCCCCTCCCTCATTTCCTCCCAGTCCCACCCTCCTCCCTCTTTTCCCCCTATGCCCTTCCCCTAGTCCATTGATAGGGGAGGTCCTCCTCCCCTACTATCTGACCTAGCCTATCAGGTCTTACCAGGACTGGCTGCATTGTCTTCCTCTGTGGCCTGGCCAGGCTGTCCACCCCAGGAATTTGTGATCAAAGAGCCAGCCACTGAGTCCATGTCAGAAACAGCTCCTGCTCCTCTTACTAGGCTAGGGTACACACTTTGAGACTGAGCTGCCATGGGCTACATCTGAGCAAGGTGTCTAGATCCTCTCTATGTATGGTCCTTGGTTGGGGGATCAGTTTCTGCAATCTCCCCTGTGCCCAGATTTTTTGTCTCTGTTGCTCTCCTTGTGGAGCTACTGTCTGCTCCAGGCATTTCTATCTCCCCCTTCTTCCATAAGATTCCCTGCACTCTGCCCAAAGTTTGGCTATGAGTCTCAGCATCTGCTTCGATACTCTGCTGGGTAGAGTCTTTCTGAGGCTCTCAGTGGTAGGCTCCTGCCCTGTTCCCTGTCTTCTGCCCTTCTGAATGAGGATTAAGTGTCTTCTCTAGGGTTCTCCTTGTTGTTTAGCTTTTTTAGGACTATAGATTTCAGCATGTGATTTTCTTTTTAGATGAAGAGTTGAGAAATGGAGAAGTTAGAGTACATTCATCACAAAACCTGGCTGTGGCAGACCTTGGATTTTAACACAACCAGCCTGATTGCAAAATTGTGAGTCCTTCCCAAAGTCCTATGCTGTCTCGGGGAAAAAGAATGAGCAAGCTTGGTCTTAGTTGGTTTTCTGTTGCTGTGAAAAAGATCATGACCAAGAGAAGCTTGGAAAAGAACAGGTTTATTTGGCTGAATGTCCCCATCATAGTCCATCACTGAGGGAAGCTAAGGCAGAAACTCAAGCACAGCTGAAACCTGGAGGCAGACACTGAACCAGACGGCATATGTGCATGTGTGACAGGAAGTGGCAAACAAAACACATCACTTATATGGATTTCAGAGAATAACTGTAGGATCAGTTCTGGGAATCAAATTCAAGTTGCCAGCTTGCCAGGCAAATGTTTTATACACTGACACATCTCACTATCTCCCTATTTTTTTTTTAATTTTAATAGCTATGATCACTAACACGATCTTTCCTCAACTATCCCTCCAGAAAATTATGATTACAGTATAAAGATCGTGGATTATATCAAAGGGAGATTCAACTTAATTGTTTAAAAGTTAAAAACTCTTATTCCACTGCCTCTCCCTCCCTACATCTCCAGACTGAAACCTCCCAGTAATGAGGCAAACGGATAAATACACCCACGCCTGGGGCCTTGTGGTCATTCTTGCGTATTTATTCAGGTTTCTTTCAATGCCAGCAATCTATATACCACAATCTATACCCCACATTTCTTTCATTTTGCAAAAACAAAGCTATCTTCTGCAGATGATTCAGCAAGCCTCATAATTCAGCAACAGCAGCAACTGTAACCAGGAAACAAAAGAGAAGGTCTATAATGCCTTTAAAAGTAAGCTTTATAAAAATTCTGCATCTGCTCTGATACGTGGCTAGGTAGTCTTTCAGAGGCCCTCTATGGTAGGTTTCTGTCCTGGTACTTGTTTTCTCCTACTTCCCCTGTCCATCCCCTTTGTCTTTCTAAGTGAGGATTGATCATCTTACCCCGGGTTCTTTCTTGTTTATCTTCTTTAGGTACACATGTTTTAGTATGAGTCTCCACATCTGCTTTGATGTACAGACCTTGGGCAGAGTGCAGGAAATCATATGAGAGAAGGGAGAGTTACTATGACCTAGAAAGGACAGGAGCTCTACAACGACAAAATATATCAGGGCACAGGGGTCCTCTATGAGACTGTTTCTCCAACCAAGGACTGTGTATTGATATAACCTAGAACCCCTGCTCAGATGTAGCCCATGGTAGCTCAGTAACCAAGTGGGTTTCCCTGGTAAGATGAACAGGAACTATTTCTGACATGAACTCAGTGACTGGCTCCTTTACCTCCCCCCCCCCCCCCCGAGGCAGGAGCAGCCTTGCTAAGCCACAGAGGAGGACATGGCAGCCAGTCCTGAAGATACCTGATAAGCTAGGGTCAGATGGAAGGGGAGGAGGACTTCCCCTAGCAGTGGACTTGGAAAGGGGCAAGGTGGAGATGACAGAGGGAAGGTGGGATTGGGAGGAAATGAGGGAGGGGGCTACAGCTAGGATACAAAGTAAATAATCTGTGATTAATATAAAAAATTAAAATTAAAAAAATAATTTGAATAGTAAACACTGTCTTACCTAATTTTTATACAAAGATTTGGTAAAAGAGAATTTGTTTCTGAATGTTTACTAGTGGACACATTTGGGACACGTTATCACTCCAGCACTGTGCTCAAGGAATATGTCATAGATAATTTCATAGATGTTTCACAGGTATCCATTCCCCCATTGGTGTATATGTTTCTTCCCTGCAACATTCAGCCCAGCATCCTCCAAATGCCTTTAGCCAGAACATTCACAAATCCAGAGAGTTCTTTTAATGGATTATACTATACACTTTTGAAACTAACTGCAATTAAGTTTTGTGCAAAGTCATATCAAGTAAAATAAAAGGAATAAAACACAGATAGGTAGGAAGGGCCTCATTTGTCTTTGAAATCAATGACTTCAAAGTTCTGGGTTTCTATCAGTTCCATCAGTTCCAATAGCTGGGACAGTTAGGTTCCAACAGTTACTATCAGACTAACAGTGTAACTCAGGACACTTTTTTTTTTAATTCTCCCATCTCCAGGCTATAAAAGTGCAATAGCTTATATTTATCCAAAAAGGCTATCACAAGAATCAAGGAAAATGATGCTAGTATTACAAAAATCCTTGTCCCAGATAGGGCTGAAAATAAATGACAGCTACAGTTATAATCAAAGCAGTGAGATCCGCTGATAAAACAGTATTTATCAGTATCATTTACAGTTCTGTTTCCCAGTGCTTTTATTTTTTTACACTCTGCCTCCACCTCTGTTTTGACTACCTAGAAACCCATGAGATTTTTCTTCACGTTAATTATTAATTACTAACACCTCTCTTAGAGAATACATTGGTTTTCAGTTTGTAAAACATTAGGCTCACTGAGAGGAATATTTAAGAGATGGGGGGGGGGGTGACTGCAACCTGATGCGCCCAGCAGGAGATTGCACAACCTCATTTCACAGGCTCAAGCACACTCGCCCACACACCCAGGAAGCACAGGGGTATGTGGAAGTCAGTTCTTTATCTATTGTGTACACTCCGGAGCTGTAAACAAGGCCATGTGAGGGCTCAGCTAGAACGCTTCCTCTGAGTCAGTATTAACCAAACTTCCGAACTGTTAGGGAAGGAAATAAAAGCTACCATAGCCCCCCCTCCCGTGACACCCACAACTGTGTGCCAGGAATTATAGAAGATACATCCAACATTTTGTCAGAAACTGATGCAATATTAAAATGTGTTTTGGTGCTTTTTAGTGCTGTTTAAGCATTAGCAACTAGCATGAATTGCAATGGGCCATCACTGCACTGGGAGCACACTCTGCCAATTGTCTATATCTTCCCATGTGAAATGCCAGAATGTGTTGAAAATTCTGGTGTTTACTTCGTGTGACTGAACAAAAGCCAAACCAACTTTCTGGTTAATGATAAGACTTCAGTCCCATTGTATCTAATGTGACTGTGATTCGAGATGTGCAAGATCTCTTCAACGGTGGAAAACATTACAGGTCTCACTAAAATCACAGCATCATACCGCGGGAAACACGCAGGCTCTGAAGGCAAAAGTAGTCCACAGAACGCTGCACTTCCAGGGGAGTTTACAGTTTCTAATCTTGAGAACTCAAGCAAATAACTTCTTCCAAGATCTCCATCTTGTTATCTACGAGTTCATAGGATTTACAACATTTTCCTTAGAATCAGAAGCACTCAGACAATTGTGAACAGTTAAGCGACGGTGTATTTTAATGTTTAGGTGTCATCAGCTTACTTAAAACAGAATCTGAGAGAAATCATGGTTAGGGCATGCTAGAACTGTTTGCTTAAAGGAGACAATAAATCCTAACATGTGTGCCCACCTTGGCCCACAGCAAGCTTCGGTATTCAGGAAGGGAGAGAGGTTCCCATCACCTGTAACTAGATGTCTCCACTCATCCAGAAACTATAGAATACCTCTTACTGGTGGAAATCTTAAGCTCTGAGTTTTAGAGGGTTGAGTAAAAATTAAAAAAAAAAAAAAATCACAGCTCATTTTTTTAAGTAAAGAAAAAAAAAATGAAGCAGCTAAATCATTATGAGGCATTTGTATCCTTAATGATGTCCACAAAGTAGACTAGCTCATTGAGGGTTGTCTGGGTGCCCAGACAATAAAGGATGCTAACATTTCCGGCAACCCAAAGTTTGACCTTATATTTGGACTTTTGAAGGTAAACTTCCTGAGAGGAAATTAAGTACGGAGAACCTGGTCCCGCTTTGGAATCCTGGTCTTGCCAAAAAACACTGTGAGAAACTCTTGCACTAAATTAATCTTTTAGTTTGCCTTTAAAATACCAAAGCCAACAAAAAGAACAGTATTTTTTTAATTTAAAATGGGAAGTGAAATCAAAGTCAAAGATGTCAAAAATAACCTTTTCTCCTTGCTCATACTCCTATACAAATAAGCTCAAAAATAAGATAAAAGAGTTCTGCATTCTCTCCCTATAAGAGCTTTACTTAAACTCTAATCTCCAGACCTTAAAAATAAAAACATTAGACCTAAAGGCACACTATGGCACTCATAATTTACGTATGTGTCATGTAGAGATCAAATTAAACATGAAAAATGTTCACAATGTTTTCATCATTCATGTTCCCCAAGATCATTCAGGTTCTCTTTCCTTTGGGAGGTAAGGTTCTCCCCCTGGGTTCAGTAGACACTTCGGGGGTCAAATAAAGTCCATCCTTCAAGCAGATGAGATGCTGTCTATTTTTAAAAGACCTTAAGAGAAGGAAATTCCACAAGCTTCCCCAGTTATACATTCCAGTGTCTATCAAACCTCACTGTCTGAAAATTTTTCCTTTTCTGTTATCTAAATCCCTCATGCTGTAACTTAAGCCTCTTGCCTCCCATCTGGTCCCTAAGGATGATCACTATTCTTCCCACATCACCCTTCTCAAACTGGCTGTTATAAAACTCTGCAAGCCAGGACAGTTTTGGCTTCTAACTCTCTTTGTTTGCTCCCCTTTAAAAATCACTGTTACCCATTTGAGGTTTCCTTCCAACTTTTCTTCTACTTTGTATTCAAATATTCTTTAAAAATAATGTTCTTTAAAAAACAAAAAAAAGGAAAATTATTCTGTATTTTTATGACATTAAAACTACTCATTTGCTATTTTCTTTGTCACCTGTCCTCCGTCATGAATATGCATGTATCATTGGAACACAAAATACAAACTACTTTATTGAACTTATTACACGTTTTTAGATTCTTTAACCATCATAATACAGAACGCGCTTAGAATGCTCTACTTTATTACTGTATTGACGACAATATGAATGTCCAGTTCATGGCCTGCTCTTTTACTCAATAGAGTTAAATTATTAAGAAACACTGAAAGACTCAGACAGAATCTAGGGATTTGATGCATTCCAAAAAAAAGAAAAAAATAGATCATGGTTAACATCTAAGAAAACACATAAAGACTATTTAAAATACACATGATCCTGGCATCTGTTTGTGCTATGAAATTACATGAGATGGGCTGAGAAAGCTGGACTTCGAAAAAAAAAAAAAAGGCCAGTGTGCAGAATTTTTTGATGATCAGAACAGCTATAAAATACCTACTGCCTACCCCCAGAAGCCAGAGCAACTGAGGACAGATGGTCAGTACCAACTCAAAGTTTAATTAGGCCTCTGTGAAAGGATATTTGGTGAAATGGTAAACGCAGTGCAACAGCCTGAGTATGACACAAATCTATGGATATCAATATAAATATTCACAGAGCAGTTTCAATGTAAGAACAGTTAGCAAAATAGCAACAGAAGCTCCCTCCCAGAGCTGTGCTTTCCCCAGCCAGATTTTACCAGACTATGGTACCAAGTATGAGATCTGTGGACTAAGCCTCATATCCAAACAGAAAGTGGCTGATTGTTTACAGCATTATCAAAACTGAAAATAGAGAAAGGTTTTACTACTGGAATGAAACAAATATAGTATAAATATTAAAGTTTGTGTAAATCAGCTTTTTTCACTGTGACAGTTAATATCCCAGACTTTTAATAAAGGGAGAAGTTATTTTAGCCCATGGTTTCATTTCACGGACATGTGTCCTTATTACTATTAGCCTGTGACAGTATAGTACAGGGGGAGAGGAGGGTGTGAGCCTGTGACAGTGTAATACAGCAGAGAGAGAGAAACAGAGACAGAAAAAGACAGACAACAGACAGGCAGATGGGAGGATGGGCAGACAGACAGATAGACAGACAACTCCCTCTGGCTATGAAGGTAGCTCAGTGAGCAAAACCTTTCCCAGAAACTTTTTCAGAAAGCTCTGAAGTTAACCATCAGCACCACAAAGAAAACATTATCCCTGATATTATTCTTATTCAGGACTTGAATATAAAAGATAGCTGTCTGTAAAGATGAGGACAGAGCTGAGAGTGATGGCACATTATCTATGTCCAAGCGCTTGGGAGGACCTGGAATTCAGCGTCACATTGTCAGCCATGTGGCAACCTTGATGTCAGCTTTGGCTCTGTAAGACTGTCTCAGGAGTAAAACAAATATAAAAGATGAGGACAGCAGAACTCTGGGAAGAAGAAACTCAAATGTAAAAGTCTTGAGAAAGTGAGTCTTTGTGGGTGTGTGATAAATGTTTCTCATAGACAATGAAAAGTCACTGACATTTTCAAATGCTGCACATCTAGTTAGGAAAGAACTATGTAGTCTAGAATCTAGTTTTAAAACATTCAGAATAGAATGTGTTAAGTAGGCTGCTGGAGAGAAAAGACCTCAATGGTCTCATCCAGAACTGGACCCCACATGCTATGATGCTTAGCGGAGTGGCAAGAAAGGGCAACATTGGCATAATAGTGATAGGATATTTCTGTAATCAACAACTTTCTGATTGAATATGAGACCTTCTCCAGAGGAGGGATTTCATACTTCGTACTATAAACTTGTTCAAAAGCCCATGACCAGGAAATCATAAGCCACCTATCGGTGGAAATCTACTGTTGTTATTTCACTGTCAAATTGCCTTATAAATGTTTACCTTTACACCTGTAGATTTGTTTTGCTTTCAACTTTGGTCAGAGAAGCATATTTCTGCATCCACTTTTCCATATGTTGGGTGTAAGTAATGGCATGTGATCAGCGGCAGGTGAATCAGCCAGATCAACCTCCTTTGCCCTTAGCTAAGAGGACATTAGGAAAGAGAGGGCAAGAAGGACGTAAGAGCCATGGAGTGTGAAGGAGATCTGTGAAATGCTGACATGACATGACTGTTCACACATGAATCCATGGCACAAGATCAAGTCAAAATTTCAGCATAAATTGGAAAGGGAATCCTGATACTTCTTGGTAGAGAAGCTCTTAGGGGTTGATGGCTTCAGAGGGCAGGAGAGTCACTCTCCTTTGGGTATTTTGCCACTGGTAGGTTGTCCGTGTACTGCCATGGACGGTGTATTGACAGTATTCTGATGGATGGCCCAATACACACGTGCACATGGGCAGTAATAAGTGTTCAGGGGGTTAGTGAAAGCAAAAAAGTTGGGAGGGAGACAGGATGGGAATTGTTAGAAAAGTGGAGGGATGCAGTGTTGGATAAATATGATTCCAAATACATTGTATAAATGTGGAGGGGACAAATTGGGGAGGAAGATGAGGGTCTCTAAGAAAAGTTGCAGGGAGGCAGTGTTAGATAAATATGATGAAAATGAATTGTATAAATGTGTAAAACTTTCAAAAATAAGACACTTATTTAATACTTATTTATTTTTTTGTTTTACAAGACAGGGTTTCTCTGAATAGCTTTGGCTGTCCCAAACTCACTTTGAAGACCAGACTGGCCTCAAACTCAGTGATCTGCCTGCCTCTGTTTCCCCAAGTGCTGGAATTACTAGCATGCACCACCATGCCCGGCTAAGACAATATTTTTTAAATTAAATAAGAAAAGTATTTGAAATAATATTCTCTACTGCAGATAATAATGATAATAATTCTGGATAAGTATTTAAAATAATAATAATAATAACAGAGGGACAGTAATACCTTGTCTCTTCTTGAAACAATGAGGACAGCAGACAATAGGAGAAGTGAAAGCAGTAAAGTAAAAACTGAAATCAAAATCATTCTTTTTTGAGAGTGTGGCCACTGTTAGGTTTCCCACACTCCACTGTGGACATGCATGAACACGTCCACAGTCCTAACAGGACTTAGTGGATTTTCAAAGAAAAATAAAAGACATCATGTTAGGGGAAATTCAACCAAGGGGAGTTGGAGGAGGAAACTGGGGACCAATATGAAAATAGTTCATTGGAAGACTCCTGCCTACTCTTCCAGAGGTCCTGAGTTCAATTCCCAGCAATCACATGATGGCTCACAACCATCTGTAATGAGATCTGGTGTCTCTTCTGGAGGGCAGGCAGGAAAAAAAAAGGGGGGGGAATAGTTCATTGTATTCATATGCAAAATTCTCAAGAATAAAGAAAAATTATTTTAAAAATATTAACATATTCCTTTAATAAAAGTAGATATGAAGTTGGGAGAAAAATAGGTTGGGGGAATCCGGGACAATCTAGAGGGAGGGAGGTGGTAGGTGTACATAAGATTAAAATGCATTGTCTTATGTATAAAATTTTAAGAGAATACATAAGATCTTATTTTAAAAACAAATCAATGTAAGAAGAAACTATCCAGTCAGAGAGCTATATCTAGTAAAAATATATTTTAGAAATGAAAGAAAATAAAGTTTTCCAGGTAAATGGAAACTGGGGAAACATTACCAGCAAGTCTGTGCTAAGGTTGAATAAATGACAGAATGACAGTGTAGACTTAGAGAAAGAACAAGAAACAACAGGCATGGTGAACAAGTATAGACCTTCCTTCCTGATGTTTTCATATTATTTAAAAGACAGCCAAAAATTAAAAAATTTCTAAGGATTAATAAACATCTGTGGAAAATTTTTACACAGAAGTCAGGAACTGAACATCAGATCTTTATCAAGGCATAGAATTTGAAATTTTAGGAAACTGGCTTTAAAGAACACTATTTTTCCAAAGAAGAAAAAATAAACTATTTACAGAATTTTATCAGGGATCTTTCTACACAGCGAGACTAGAAACAAGACATAAGTGTCTTCAGACACTTCAAGGAAATCATTTCTGACTTGAAAGTCCGTATTACTCAACACTGAGGAAGGGGACAAAAACTTCTGATTATCAAAGTTCAAAAGGAAATTACCATCGTGAACTCTATAACTGTGAACCAGGTGCTTCAAGAAAGCAAGCATAGGATATATGGGATGTAAGGGAACAAAGAGGAGATTCCTCAGAATATAAGATGCAGAAATGAAAGCTGACTCTTTGGGGAGGAAATAACTACAATTCTCTCTCTCTCTCTCTCTCTCTCTCTCTCTCTCTCTTCTTGACACATATCAGGGAAGAAGCAAGGCTGATCTAAAATGGAGCAGAATGGAAAACAGGGGAATCAAGGTTCAGGATGTCATTCCAGTTTGAGATTTCACAAAAGCAGTGCCTGGGCAGGAAGAGGGCACATACAAGGAACAGGCATGAGAGACTCAGGAAAAGGAGAAAACAAAGGCAATACATGAGGGCGTTATTATCACCACCACTGTGGGAACTGACAGTCTGTCTGGAACCTTCTGGGGTGTGTGGGGGACACCTTTTGAAATCAGTTTCCAGAGGATCCACCATGTTTGTCTGTCAGCGTGCATCCCACATTTGTTGAGTCTTGCCTTGGGATGAAAATCCTGGTAGACCTCCCAACTGAGTATAATCACCTGAACAGAGGTTCCCCAAGGGCAATTATGGTGCTGTAAACGTCTGAGGGCAAAAGTGTAAAATGTCTGGTGCTTGAGAAAAAAAAAAAAAGCCAGCATGACATAAGCCAAACTACCCACTGCAGCTACACTGTAATCAAAGATGAGGCCAAGAGGATATGAGTCAGGAAGCCAGAAGCAGCCCGCACAGGCTAGCCTTTGTACCACACTGCTACCCCTATGCCTGACAGTTAATTACCTCTCGGGCTTCAAGGTGGCCGTCAGCCAGTCTCTACATGTGACCTGATAGAACAAGAAAGCCTTCGCTCCTGAACTGTACATGATATTTATCAACTCCTTCCACCAACCATATTAGATTTCCCTCACAATTGTTGGGCACTTTTTCTGTCCTAATAAGGTGAGTCAGACCTTCCACCCTGAGCAGTCTAAGCCCATGGCTGCCTTGCTCTTGTTGGGCCACATTTTCTGCAGTTACTCCTCGTCTTTCTCACTGGAAATGGGAATACCAAGAAAGCCTCATGATTATTCTTGTTAATAACATATGTTACTTGTGCCCATTAGCAGAACTCATTTGTGATATTTCTTACATGCATTTCTTACAGCATGCAGGGATCATATGCATCCATCTGCCTCCCCATGAAGGTCCTAGAAACAACTCTTCTATCTCAGGTCTAGTCCATTTTGTTGTTAATCTTACATTTCCACATTGGAGAGCAAACAGAATACTTGTTGTTGTTTGTTCGTTTATTTTTGTCTGTCTTATTTGCTTAGCACGACATCCTCCATTTCCATCCACTCTGCTTCAAACACCAAGTTTTCATTCCTCTATGGCTGCATGATATCCCGTATCTCCTTTATCTGTTTATTTATTGACAGGCTGCTATGGGGATTCCATCAACACTATGATGAACATGAGCTTGTTTTTGTGTGTGTTCTGCCTTCGACAACTTGATCACAAGCTAAGACTACTTCAGTTCACAAGGATTCCACTTCCTGCTGTCCAAAGTGGACCTATTGGCTACTATTACCACTCACAACGAGTAAGAATTCCTCTCTATCTCCATCCCCACCAGTGTTAATGTTATGGTCTTTTTTTATAATAACCTTTCTAAACTGGGACCTGGTAGTAGTTCATGTAATTTTGATTATTATTTCCCTGGTGACTGATGATAGTGAATTCTTTTCAGATATTTATTGAATATTTGTATTTCTTTTTTTTAATTCAAATTTTAATTCTCAGATATGTGAACTCTTTTATTTTTTTATTTAAATTTTTATTAATTACACTTTATTCACTTTGTATCCCCCATAAGCCCCTCCCTCCTCCCCTCCTAATCCCGCCTTCTGTCCTCCTTCTCCACTCATGCCCCTCCCCAAGTCTGCTGATAGGGGAGGTCCTCCTCTCCTTCCTTCTGATCCTAGTCTATCAGATCTCATCAGGAGTGGCTGCATTGTCATCTTCTGTGGCCTGGTAAGGCTGCTCCCCCCTCAGGGGGAGGTGATCAAAGAGCAGGCCAATCAGTTTATGTCAGAAGCAGTCCCTGTTCCCATTAGTATGGAACTCATTTGGTCACTGAACTGCCATGGGCTACATCTGTGCAGGGATTCTAGGTTATCTCCATGCATGGTCCTTGGTTGGAGTATGAGTCTCTGGAAAGACCCCCGTGTTCAAATTTTCTGGTTCTGTTTCTCTCCTTGTGGAGTTCCTGTCCACTCCAGATCTTACTATTTCCCACTTCTTTCATAAGATTCCCTGCACTCTGCCCAACAGTTGGCCATAAGTCTCAGTGTCTGCTTTGATAGTCTGCAGGGCAGAGCCTTTCAGAGGCCCTCTGTGGCAGGCTCCTAGCTTGTTTTCTTCTTCTGATGCCCATCCTCTTTGCCTTTTGGGATGGGGATTGAGCATTTTAGCCAGAGTCCTCCCTCTTGATTATTTTCTTTAGGTGTACAGATTTTAGTAGGTTTATCCTGTATTTTATGTCTATATAAGTGAGTATATACCGTGTATGTCTTTCTGCTTCTGCAATAGCTCACTCAGGATGATTCTTTCCAGTTCCCACCATTTACTTGTAAATTTCACGATTTCCGTGTTTTTTTTACTGCTGAGTAATACTCCATTGTGTAGATGTACCACAATTTCTGTATCCATTCTTCAGTTGAGGGGCATCTGGGTTGTTTCCAGCTTCTGGCTATTACAAATACAGCTGCTACAAACATGGTTGAGTAATGTCCTTATTGTGTACTTGAGCCTCTTTTGGATATATGCCTATAAGTGGTATAGCTGGAGCTTGAGGAAGCGCTATTCCTAGTTGTCTGAGAAAGTGCCAGACTGATTTCCAGAATATTTGTATTGCTTAACGTATCTCTAAAGTTCTATGATTATCAATGTTCTAGCTACCTCGAACTGCCCAAAGATTTAGTTTCTAAAGTCTCCTTCTCCTAATCCTCAGCAGTGAGTGCCAAACAGTAGATATGACAGCTCGGTTCTTCTGTTTCAGGGAAGGTGGCAAGTCTACAGAGCAAAGGGAGACAGCATCTCCTTCTTTTGGAACACTCAGTAAATGAATATAAGAATACCTTCCTCTGTAGAATTTTTTAACTCTTCCAAATATATACACAATGCTTTTTAGGTTTTCTTTTCTTTAGTAATCTTTAATAAACAATTACTATATACTATGCTTTAATATAGTCATTAACACAATTGACCTAACACATGTTCTGATTATAATTTTGATCTATGTTTGTGTTTTACTTTAACAAGTAAGAAACATTCTAACTTCAAAGAATTATCTTAAACTTTTAAACTTTCAACTTTCTTATCTTAAAGGGAAGAAAGCTATTAATAGGCTACAGAATTGTGCTGCCGTGGATATCATCACATGTGAATCCATTACATAAACAAATGAGTCTTCAGTTCCTATATGTCCTGGTCTCTGCAGATTCTTTGTTCAGTAAAGATTATATTCCAAAAATATTATTATACTATTGCTTACACAATGAATTTAATTGACACTTGTTACTTATTAGTTTCTTTGGCTTATTTGTTTGTTTAGTGTGTTTGTTTGTGGTACTCCAGATTGAACCTAGGGTCTTGCACATGCTCAGCTAGTGCTTTACCCCTGAACTATATCCTTTTGTTTTGTTTTGTTCTGAAACAACCTTGTTAAACTGCAAAGGCTAGTCATAAACCTCCTTTATATTTCAGGCTGGTCTTGAACCTGTAATCCTCTTGCCTTGGCCTCCCAAATAACTGGGATGACAGGTCTGGCAATACCAGACCTGGCCTTCATTTGTTTTAAAATGGTTTTAGCCATTATCTTAGAGCTAAAAGTCAAGCATTAAAATAATTTTCTAGAACCCAGGAGATGTCACTCATGCATGCATGTATGTGCACACACACACACACACACACACACACACACACACACACTTGAACGCAGATGTACAAATGTACACAAGTTCAGATAAAGCAAGGATTTCAATAGCTAAATTTAACAGACAACTCATGAACTCAATATAGAAGATTATATTTTATCTACAGATACTCATCAAGAAAACTAGAAATTAAACTGAGAAAAGTAATTTGTAAAGAAAGCAGAAAGTAAAGCAGGGAATGGGAGAGAGAGAGATATTACAGAATCACCAGTGCACAAGCTCTTTCCCTCTTGACATTTTTTGATGTAAGGATGACCTTGGGAAGACAGAAACCTGAAGAGATAAAATGTTCACTGCCTGAGATTTTTATGAAACATTATAGGAAAGGACCTGTCATAGGATGTTCTGTTATAAAAGTTACCTGCATTTTATTATTTTTAGATTTATTTGTGTGTATGAGTGTCTTGTCTGCCTGCGTGTATGTATATCACATATCTTCCTGATGTCCATGCAAACCAAGAGAGCATTTCAGACACCCTGGAACTGAGCTACAAATGGTTATAAACCTTCACATGGGTACCGGCAAAGATCCTGGGCTCTCTTCAAGAACAACAAAGTTCTCTTAACCACTGAGCCCCCATTACCTGTATTTTAAGCAAAAGCTCATGTGTTTCTTTACGAAAAAGCATTTGTTCCTAAGTGCCAGTAATACCTATTGATGAAAGTAGTACACACTGATGAAAGTTAATGATTTACAGATTTCATGTATTTTGTTGGAAGCAGACAAGCAGCAAGTTTTAAGAAAGAAATATTTCATCTATTACATCTACAACTTCTATCCAAATTTATCCAGTCCATGAAGTGGAAAATGGGGATGATTCTCTGTAGGATTTTTAGTATCACTTGCTACCTTTTAGCTTTATCTGCACTTTTTTTTTTTACATAAAAACATGTTATTTCTATTTTTAAGTCATCAAGGAATCCTCACATATGTCATCTATTCCCTTTGTCACTACATCATGTTCAGAACTGACAGCTTGGAACGAGATAAAAATTGGATAGTGAATGCATTAAAATAAAGAGACAAAAACTTGCACCGACTGATCTATGCCAAAAGAACACAGGAGCCAACTGAAAGTTTCCAGTAGCCATATTTGGAACAGCCTGAGCCAAAAGAAAAAAAGGTATAAAAACACTGATGATGAAATAAATGTCTACAATTATAAATTGATGTAATTTAATGAACAAAGAAAGAAAAATCTCTCATGCAGAAAAGTTTCAAATAATTTATATAAATCTTTCTCCTTTGAGAAGAAGTTATGTAAATCTCCACTCTTTATATATGAACTCTCACAGAAGCCTTATGCCAAACAGTCAATAAGGAAAGGTGGATAAAACCGTAGATTTATCATGGAGAAAGCTGTTAAACGCTAGCCCAGACAAATGGCCAAGGTCAACATCGGTGGTGATAAATCATCCTGATATTATGTACCCTTGATTTGAGATCATAGCAATGACACTTTACATCTGTGGTTTTTCTCCAAGCCGCTCAAAACCCCATGAGAAAAACACCAAGCCAATTCTAACAGAGAAGCATTCCTTAGAATGCCTGCCAATATTACCTAAACTGTTAAGCTTATCAGAAAAAAAAAAAAAAAAAAAAGCCAGAAAAACTGTCACTACCGAAAAAGAATCTAAGACATGGCAACTAATTGCACTGTGGTACCCTAGACAAGATCCAGAACAAAAAGGTGATGTTAGATATAACCAAAGAAAATTCAAACAAAATATGGGCTTTGGTTAATAATTATGTATCAGCATTGGCTAATTAACTTTAATAAAAAATGTATAATACCAGTGAAATATATTGCATTAGGCAGGGTTCTCTAGAGAAACAGAACTGGTAGAATGAATGTAACTATATCATTAAAAGGGATTTTTAGTTTGGCTCATATGGTAGAGTTAGAGTAGCTCATCAATTGTCATGTGAATGTCAAGATCAAGAAGCAGACAGCTCTGTACCGCTCAGTTCAAGGAAACATATCTCAGCAGTCCCAATTCAGGATTGAAAGCCTAAGAGGTCTCTGGAGAGTTACCAGTATTGAGTCTAGATTTTAAGACTAAAACAGTTGAAGCCTATTATCAATGAAGAATCATAGTAGCAGCAATAGATACAAGAAAACATGCTCAAAAAGGACAAAGCCTGGCACATGCTCACTGCTTTTTCCTTGGGCTTTGTTTTTCTGCACCACGCATTATAGAACACCACACACACTGAAGGGAGCTATTTCCCAACCAGTTACAATTCCACAACTAACTCTCTGTAAATATCCCACACAAACTCACAGGTATGTTTTATGAGGCCTTGATAGCTCTTGATTCAGTCAAGTTGATCATCAAGACCAACAATCACAAGTCCATTACTTGTCAACGTGACACCCAAACACATACTTTATCTCATGCTTAATTTCTAAATAAAGTAGCCAGCTCACCTAACTTAAGATAACTATTTCACAGATAACTGAAAACACACTAATTCTTTACATAAAATAGATGGCAAAGTTTCTTGAAGAATGCTTACTCTTTTAATATCTCACATTTTAATTTTAATATCTCACATTTAATATTTTAATACAGATTTCACAACTTAAAATACTGATGTTAATTGAATTGTTGTATTGCATGGCAAAGAATACCAGAATAAAGAAAATAGATATATACTCGAGATATGTGTGTGAGTGTTCCTTGTTTCTTTAACCTGTCATGTAGTCATCATGATTACCTTCCTCTAATACACTTTCTACATTTTCTCTACCCTCAGGAAGCACTCAAGCCCATACCTTCATTGATGACGGATGTAGGCCATTTATTATCTTACCTGGATTGAGTTGTAATTACCCACTGAGCTTAAGAACAGGATGTATCAAAAATAAAATCTGCCAGAAGTTAACTTCTGCACTCTATATACATCCTTCTCAGCTTCCACTGTGGAATAGTCGAAGTTCCCCACTGGTATCCTGATTCAATCACACTAGTTCACTTCTTAGCCAGTTGACTCAAAGGTAAGAGGATCCAAAATGACAAGGATTAAGTCAGATAAATTCTAAATCAATGGACTGATTGTTGTGCTTCCTGGTAGAAGATGTCTCCTCTTTGGAAAATAAGATAATATATGATAGATTTAAGTAATCTGGAAGCAAGAATTTTGCTAGAGGATCAGAGGATGAAAGTGAGTGGTATCATTCCCATTTCCACACTTTTATTCCTGAACTTATGAATCCTGGACACCAATTAAAAAGTATCATATCTTAAATGCTAATTATACACGTGTGTGTGTGTATGTGTGTATGTGTACGTGTAATTCCTAGATAATCTTGCCCAAGTGTTACAAACTACTGCCACCTACTAGTCCTGTAGCTAATCCTTCAAAAGACTCTTCATTATTCTATCAAACCAGCTGCTTCAAGATGATGGGGAATATGGTAAGACTAGTGAATCACATGAGCACAAGCCTACTCTCATGCTTCCTTAGCTGTGAAGTGAATTCCTTGATCAGAAGCAATGTGGCTGTAGTACTATGAGGGTGGATAAGGCACCACCATGGCAATCGATAGTTTGGGAATAAGTGTTATGTGCAAGGAGGGCAAATCAATACGCAGAGTAAATATCTATTCTGGGGAAGGCAGAGCTCTGCCATTTCTCTTATGGATGCGATCCATTGCAGTCAGTCTGCCACCATGTCACTGGCTCGTCCCACCAGGGAGTGACATTACATAAGAGCTCAGTTCTGGTCTCTGCTGTGACATATTTAGTTATTATCAGCATTCATCCTCATTTCAGCGTTAGTGGCTGGAAGTCCATGTTGCTAATTCCACGCATGACCTCCATCCTTGTTAGAGTCATCATTTTCTCCGTGGACCAACTAGACAATGGTCAGGATGACTGAAGAAAGAGGTTGACTACTGTCCATGTAGTGGGTGAGCAGACCTACTTGACTATTGAAGTTCTCCCTGCTGAGATCAATGTCTAATGAGCATTTACACGAGGCACAAATATATTCACAACTTCTGTCTGTTTGGAAAGGTCCATCCATATACTTCTTTCTTAAATGTCTTTCTCACCAGCTTTCCAATCATGCTACTTCCAAGTTCCTGCTCATCAGCTGAACCATTGGCTACCATCCATAAAGCAGTATGTGATTACATATGTTATATTTTTTTTCTCCCAAGAAAAATGGACAATCAGGTATATTACCTGAAGTTTTACCTAAAGTTAAGATTTCCCTCCATGACTATCTTTCAAGGATTTCCCCCAGAGGAACTGTAATGTTGCAACTATTCATTTTTGAGCAGTGCCTGCATAGTATGCAGAACCACATACAAACAATTCCTTATTCTCTTCCTCAACACACCAACTGTACGGCACAGTACAGGAGGTCATAAGTGCATGATGGTTAAGAGAACCATTGTGACAAAAGCAGGAGCTCTAGATGTTTGCCTCATTGCTTTATGTAATTTCCTTGTGCCGTTAGGCTATGCTAAGGCTTGCTCACAGACACCACTTTCATTTGATGATGAATTGTTGCTGTGTATATCCAACTTATGGTTCGGTGGATCAGATAAAACCTACATCATGATGAAAATGTCAAATGGTGCCTTGGCAACTGTGTTAGTTAGTGCTTGTCAACCTGACAAACAATATTCACCTGGGAAGAGGGAATTTCAGTTGAGAAATTGTCTCCATTGGATTACCCTATGGGCATACTTGTGAGGCATATTCTTGATTAGAAATTGTTGTGGGACAGCCTTCCTGCTGTTAGCTGTGCTATCCCCTGGCTGAGTGGTTCTAGGATGTGAAAGAAAGCAAACCAAGAAATCTATGGATAGCAAGCCAATAAGGGGGCCTTCTCCATGGTCTGCCTCAAAGTTCCTGCTTCCAGTTTCTGTTTGAGTTCTTTCTCTGACTTTGCTCAGTGAAGGTCTATGACATGAAGGAGTAAGCCAAATAAACCTTTCTTTCCCAAGCTGTTTGTGGCCAGTGTTTTTACAGCAATAAAAAAACAAACAAACAAGCAATTACAGAAGTGTGTGTCAAGAAGTGGAGCATTTGCTGTGATGTACATCCAGCGTGGATGGTTCAACAGCGTAATATTGTCAATGTAACAGATCAGTATGAAACAAATATGTGATTAATATTCCTCAGAACTAATTTATGGCACAGGGCTGGAAAATTAAAATACTCTTATAATAGGACAGTAAATGCATATTTCTGGCCTTACCAGGTGAAAGCAGATTTCTCCTTGTGCAACTTACACACATAGATGGAGCAGGAAGTATTCGCTAGAGCAATAGCCATATACCGGGTACCAACAAGGGTTTTAACTTACTGAAAAACAAACAAAACAACACAGCAACACCAAACCACATCTGGTACAGTATTTTCAATAGGAATCACCACTGAATTAAGTTTACAATAATCAACTTTCATTTTTCAAGATCTATAAGGGTGCTGTACAAGACAAATCGGGTAAAAAAAATTAGTTATTTTTCATCATTGTGACAAAATGTCTGACAAAAAGGATTAAAGGTCAAATCTGGGCTCACATTGCAGGGGCTACACTCCATCACATGAAGATGGTATGGTGATAATAACTTCAAGTGGTGGCATATGAATACGTGGTAGCTGCTAATTCATGCTAGAGGTATGGACTTTCAGCGGTAGCCATAGGCCTTCTGTTGCTTAACTCAATAATGCCTGTAGAACCATGCTATCATGAGGCCAGGGACTCAGAGCTGGACTTTCTTCACTGCAAGGCCATCCTGGGGACAGTCACTTTGGATAGATGCCCAGCAAGTTCTCAGAAGGGTGAAGCTTTCCTGTGGACAGTAACTCTGCAGCTTCTGGCTTGTAAGTCCTGAAAAGTTGTAGAAAAGATAAACTACAGCAATGTGGCAGGATACAGAAACAACTTGCAAAAATCAATAGCTTTTATATACAGCAACAACAAACAGAGAGAGAGGAAGAGCCATCATGAGCACACACACATACACAATAGCCTCAAAACATAAGTAAAATATCTAGGAATAAACCTAACCAAAGAAGTGAAGGACTTTAAACTTCTGGAAGAGACGGAAAAGGAAACCAGAAAGTTGAAAGACATTCCCTGCTCATGGATTGGTAGAATTAGCATTGTGAAAATGAACATTTTACCAAAAGTTATTTACAGATTCAGTGCAACCCCAAACAAAATCTCCATCTCACAAAATATTATTCACGAAAATAGAAAAAAAGACTACATAAAAATTCATATGGAAACATAAAAGATTCAGCTACCTAAAACAACATTAAAAACTTAAAAAAGAAAATAAAACAAAAATTCTGGAGATATTGCCATTCCAGATTCTAAAATATATTACACAATCATAAAAATAAAAACAATGTCGTACTGGTACAAAAACAGACATTCAGACCAACAGAACAAAATCAAATATCCAAACATGAGTATGCAGAACTTCACCAAATTAATATTTGGCAAAGATAGGACTTAAATATACTATAGAAAAGAAATCATATTTAGCAAATGGTTCTGAAAAAACTGGATGTTCACAGGCAGAAGAATAAAATTAGACTTGTATCTATCACCTTGCAAACACATACACACACACACACACACAAATACAGACAACTAAAGAATACTGATAGTACTAGAAATAGTTTCCCCAAGGCAGGAGCATGCCAATTGGTCATCCAATACCTGATGGTCATCCCTGAAAACATACATATAAGTAACATTATACAGGTTGTGCATGGTTTTTTTTGTATATATATATATATATATATATATATATATATATATATATATATATGTGTGTGTGTGTGTGTGTGTGTGTGTGTGTGTGTGTGTGTGTGTGTATAGATATATATCACAACAGACAAATCATAGGTGTGGCTCACTAATACCTAAGTGTTTCTTAATCTAACCAAGTTGATAATCAAAATTAACCATTACAATTCTACACCTTGTCAACTTGACACCAGAACACGTCAGTTTAATCCCACTATTTGCCCCAGGCTTCACAAAAGCCTATGTCTCTTTTACAAAGCAGTGTGAATTTGTTCCCTCTGTCCGAGTCCCCAAAGTCTTTAACAGTTTGAATATTGTTCTAAGGTGCAAAGTGTAAAGCGCTTCCTGTAAGTATTACCTGGGAGCTAGTATAAAATCAAAGTACAACTAATAAACCTCCACTAGTCAATGGCAAAGAGGAAAAAGAGCAATGCAGCAGAGCAAGAAAAGTAGAACTGAATCAAAACAAACCCTCATCAGAACAAACTCCAGACTCTGATGATACATGTCTGGCATTCTGGGACTCATAAATATCTCACCCAGGATCCAAGAAAGTTTGGGGACCCCCACCTTCCCAAATCTATAGCCTGCAGCACATGCAGCCTCTTTCTTGGGCTAGCTCTGCTCCATGTGGTACCTGAAGCTTTCTCTGGTGGACATAGCATATTGTGACAATTCTAATAGCCTGGGCACCCCATTCTGACTTGATCTTCCCTTTCAGAGCTTCACAGAGAGCCCAGCCACGAATTTCGTGGCGCATATGTGTCCCTGATGGGTGTTATCTAGCCTCTGAAGCTAGAACATTGCTGCAAACTTTGTAAACCATAATTTTCATCTTGCATGCTTGCAAAATCAGCAAAATGTGGAATCCGTCAACAAGTTCTGTAGGCATCTTGGGATGCAGCCTAAACCACTTAACCCACAGCCTCAGTTTGTTTTTTGTGTACCTTCGTGCATGATAGCACTTCTTTAAGGAGCTCTGCTTTGGCAAGATGCCCTGGAAACTGTCTTCTCAGGCACTGTTTCTCAAATTAATGTGCAGTATTACACACTGAGTAGGGCTAATGGATAGAGTTTGACATACAATCAGTTTTCTCTAATATGCTAAGTGCAAAGTCCTAGTATCTTTGGAATGGTGCTAATTAAAAAAAATTAGATACTGTGCCCATACCTATTTTATCACTCTGTTTATAATTTTAACTGTACTCATTCTCCATTCCTCAACAAACTGAACATTCTCACATCTTTCTATTCCTGTCCTGTTTTGATTCTTACTATAAACTTCACTAAATGATACACTGATCAATAACAATATCACATCTTAAATGCTATGCTGTCTTGAAATTTCCTCCATCAAACAAATTAGTCTATCACTTTTGAATAAAGCCTCACATGGATTTTTAAGAACTGGGCTGAATGCAGCCAGAGCCTTTGAGAGAATACAGCATTAATGGCCTCTCTCTTTCTCTCTCTCTCTCTCTCTCTGTGTGTGTGTGTGTGTGTGTGTGTGTGTAACAGAGCCTTTTTTACTCTCTGAAGCCACATGAACAGTTTATATTACTGCATTTTTGTCAGCATTTTGGTATTCCAAAACCAACCAGATTCAACAATTAACTTGTAGACCTTCTATGGCTTCTCTAGCTTGTCATTCCAAAATTTTCTTCATTCCCACTGCAAACCCGCTAAGTACTTCCAAAGCCTACAAGCCACACAGGTATAAAACCCTACTCCTGGTACCAATTTCTACATTACTTTTCTTTTTTGCTATGATCGTTACATAACAATAAGCAATTTAAGGAAGGAAAGATTTCCTTTGCTCATGGTTTGAGGGTGTAGTGCTTCATTGAAGAGACAACATAGAAGCTTAGGCAGCAGGAATATATAGCTGCTTACTCACCTCTCGATGGATCTGGGTGCATAGTTGGGATGAGAAGTAAGGTTGGACTATAAACGTCAAAGCTCACCCCTATTGCATAAATCTATTTTCTCCTGTTAGGTACCACCTCCCAAACTTTCTACAACCTCCCAAAATGATGCTACCATCTGAGGACCAACTGTTCAAACACATGAGCCTGTTGGATACATTTTGCATGTAAACAATAACATATGTCAATAATAATTACACCTAAGTATGAATTTATTAGAATTCTATATATTCTTTTTAATTTTTTTAGGTTTAAATCATTCTTTAGAATATTTTTAAAATCAGGAGATATCTAAGATGTATTTAAGAAAATAACAATTTCTATACATTTTTAAAAAATTAAAAATAGGCTATTTTCTAAGCATTTAATTAGGGAATTTTTTGTGGGATGTTTCCATTGTCATTTCAATTGGGGGGGGGCTTGGAGCTTGTTTGTTCATTGAGACATGATCTCACCATGTAACTCTCCCTAATTTAGAATTCACTATGAAGACCAGGTTGGCCTTGAATTCATAAAGATCCTCTTGCCAAGAATAAAGGTATGTGTCACCACCTGGCCAAAAAAAAAAAAAAAAATCAAGAAAATTTATATGAATTAAACAAAGTTTATATGAATTAAAAAATCAAGTAGCTGATTTTTTAAGTCTGAAACAGAAAAGGTGTGTGGGGGGAATATATTTAAAATATAGCAGCAATGTGAGTTCATTCTCTTTTAAGGAATAGAGGGTAGAGAGACGTAAGAGCTAGAAAATATAAAGAAGAGCTACAGTATGCTGTCTTCTGGGCATGCTACTATGCTGCCAATGATGAACTCAGTGCATCTCTCCTTGCATACAATAAGCCTGAACAAGAGTGGGTCTGTCAGCAGCCAACCATGGAAGGGGAAAAGAGCACAAAGGCCCTACCTCTCCACATTGAAGTAGTAACCAATGAATTATGGGAACTGGGAGTCACTGCCCTCCACTGTAAAACCACTGGTGAGATCAGCAGGCTCTAATGCTTGTTGTTGTAAACCATCAAGAGTTGGTAACTGGCAGATCACAGACCCTTGTGGGAAACACACTGATGTCGCAATCACGTTTATATCCAAGGACTGGTGCTTCTCTTGGCTTTTGTCAGAAAGTTTTATTGCGCTTGATGGTGCTTAACCCAGGTACTCATGGCCAGTCAAAGTTAGAATAAAGGGCAGTGGCGTTCTCAGGACTAATTGAATCATCTATATCATCCTCTCCAATACTCAGGGAGCATCAAAACAGAAGAGGTAGAAAAAAATGGGAAGGCCATAGGTTGAAGAGTTTATTGTAAAAAGACTCATAAACTCACTTCAGTGTGGTCACCAGCATTAAACCTGCACAAGATGGGGCCTGCCAACATTTCATCATGGATGAGAAAATGGTTCATGAAGTCCTACCCCTCCCTGAGGGACTAGCTGTGGTGGCTGGGGGAAGGGGTGTCACTTTCTTCCGAGCTACACCCACTGGTAAGTTGCCTATGCTCTAGTAAATAACCTTCCATACCAGTTACACGAGGAAGCAGAAGTGAACTCAGTGGACACATAGACAAACGAAAGAAGGAGGGAGCTTGAAGAGAAGGAGGAGTTCAGTGGAAGAAAGAGGGATGAGAGAGGGTAATGAGGACTGAAAGTTATTATATGTGTGTGTTGTGTGTGTGTGTAAATATATGTACATTTATATAAGACTGTCAAAAAATAAAGTTTTAGAATACATTAATAAAAGATGAATGATACAAACTCAGAAAATTTATACATGTGATCTATCTGTAGATGATTCTCACATGTGTGGTTATTTTATATACATATATATATGTGTGTATATACATATATATGTATATAAAATATATATAATATATATATACACACAAATCCGGCTCTACACAATAAAGTAGTTTCTAAAGGCAATACTAAGACAGACACATAAACATCTAATGTATATGAGAGCCTTTAAAGTGTTATTGACATGTGACTCTAATATCCTATGTTAGATTTACAAACTACTTGTGTAAAAGGCCAGGGAGTAAATATTTTAGTTTTGTGAGGCCACATAAGCTCTGTTGGAACGGCTCATTAGGCTGAACATGTGAATACATAAGTGTAGCTGTGTTCCAACACAGGCAAGAGGCCAAGTGTAAGAGGCCCCTGAGCCATATGTTCAGCCTCTGAATACAATAACAAAAGCCTAAGAGAATGAATAAAATGAAATTACACATACTGCATAATCTTAACTACACAAAAAGATTGTAAAAAGAAATGCTAGAGGCAAGAGACTTAAATAATAGTATTTTTCATTTAAGTAGAATAAAGACTTTTTAGTCCCAATTTCTTGCACTTACAGTTCAAATGTATGAAAAATGAGGACACAGTCACAGCTACCTGGGAGGCTGAATCCAGGAGTTCAGGGTCAGCCTGAACAACATAAAGAACTAGGTCAATAACAATAGTGATACAAATAATTTAAAAGGGAAAGACAAGAGGAAGCAGGATGGGAGGAAAGCATAAGGAGTGGAAAGGGAGAAGAAAAAGAAATGTCTGTTCTATCGAAGCCAGAGATTCCGAGGCCAATTAAGGTTTGAAAATATTATTTTTTATCATATCTATGTCCTTTTGGAAAAAAAATAATTGATGAAAAAAATAATTTTTTAAACAGTTCAGTTTGTTGGTGATCAGGGAAATGCTTCAGTCTGTCCAGAGTCTGGGGCTTCATGAAGCAACCCTGCAAAGCCACACAGTACTGGAAAATGCTGCCTGCTTTTCTAAAGCTCATTTTAATGACTCATGTTCTTAATAGCCTCTGTCCAAATGACAAAAGAAGCGCTGTTGTTAGGCGGGCTGTGCAGTACATTACACAAGTTTACCCTGGCAAGCCGCTGGGGCCGATCTGCAAGCCTGTGTCAGCACTTTTAGGTCTCACTAATAGGAATACAGATGGACATGTGAGCGGCTGGGGCATCTCACAGGGCCAATCAAAACATGGAAAACAAAGGCCTTTATCAGATCCATGCTGACCGCAGCTCCCTACGGTATTGCTAAAGCCATATTCTCCTTAACTTTCCATATACAAAAATACCTCTCACCTGAGAGAAACCAGATTTCACTGACAGCCAAGGGCCCTAGTTTGTTGTTCTGCCGAGTGTCTAATTACCCCCTTAGGAAATAGGAAAATGAAGCCTTTTTTAGTATTTCTCTGAGAACTTAAACAACAACCCAATGGCTTTGAACACACAGGATGCAAATGAAAGACAGGGGCAACTGTTGGGCTGATCCTGAACAAGTATGGGAAAATGAAAGTGTTGTCTAAGACTCTTGTGTGGAGAGAAGTGTCTTTTCCTGAAGCGTCTTCCCTGCTTTGCTGTCTGTAAATGAGCCTTCCTCACACACCATAAAAGGAGCCACCTCCTTGTCTTCAGCCAGCACTATCTTCCTCAGAAAGGCATGGTGCTCTTCTAAGAGGGTGACTTTTCCCGTAGTTTAACTTATTTTTTTCTGTAACAGACATTTGCTCTTGCTAAGGGAGAGTCCTGTGTGTGTGTATGTCCCTCTGTGGAATGTTCACTAGAAACAAATAATCATTTAGTTGAGAACTGAATGACCGTCTGACTGTGCATGCTCTAGCTCTACTCTCCTGCACCAACGTAATTTCCCCTGCTTTTGAGGTGTGCGACAATCAACCCAAATCCCAATGACTCATCTTTTCCCACAGTCTGCAGGTTTTCTGTGATTCTGCAAGGCTTGGCGGCAATCAGACTTTAGGTTGAGTTGACTCTGAGTCCTGCAGCTACTTGGAACTAACAATGGAGCACAGAGCCTAAAGAGGAAAGCAGAGACAGGTGAGACTAAAGCTTCAGCTGGGAACGAGCATGAAGCCACATCTGCTGCCTTCCACTGGTCTAACCAAACCCAAGATCAAGCCCAAAATCAGGATGGCAGGGAAATAGAGTATCAACAATATGCCAGGATGAGGAAGAAAGGAGGAGTTGTGAGAAAATGGTAAATCCTCTGTGTTAAATAATTAAGATTCATAAAGTTTCAACTTCTAGAAAGAGAAAAAGATAATTCTAGCTCATCCAGTATTAAGGCTCTTGTGACGAGCAATGGCTTTAACATTGTTTATCACATATATTTAGTTACGGGGTGGGTGCTACACTTGCCATAGTGTGTATATGAAGGTCAGAGCATAACATACAGGATTTTATTCCTACCAAGTAGGTCCCAGGGACTGAACTTGGGTCATTGGGCTTGGCAGCAAATGCCTTTCCCCACTGAGTCATTTCACTAGCCCAGGAGAATGCTTTTATACGGATATTGTTAAAACAGAATTCAGTTTGACCAAGGGTTTTGCTTGCATAGGCACCAGATGATGGCTTAAAATCAAGAAATTTTTTCCGCATACATAGAGACTACAATTAAAGTACAATACGATCATTGCTGTGAGTTGTGCATAAAGCATCATAGAAGCAGGTAATGAGCTGAGTTATCCTGCTTCTATGGATACATCCTTACAAATCTTACAAAAATGTCGGAATTACAGGTGGGGATAGAAACAAAAAAGCCTAGGAGATGGAAGACTTCACCAGCAATATCTACTTCTGAGAGAGAAAAGTAGAACTGAAGTAATTATGAAAGAAGATTGTCATTGGATGAATCAAGATATTTGAAAAGCTGAAATCTGTTATTTGTTTTGAAATATTTCAATATTAAAATTTTAATGACTTTTAAAATAATTTTTAAAGGTGGATAGGAAATATCAGGTAGAAAAGCAAACCTGGTTTTCAGGGGCCATGGTGTGTGAGAGAAAAGACTAGAAGCGTATAAGAGGGGTGAGTTCCTAGGGCTGCTGAAACCAGATCGCTAAGATTCTATAAACTTCCCGGAGTTCCATGGGGTTGAGAATAGAGACATCCGAGTGATGTCACCATTGCTGCTTTCTGAGGGGGAACATTTTTCACCCTCTTTCGCAGCTTCCATCATAACCACCAATCCTCGACATTCTCTGGTTGGTAGGTATATCACACCAGTCTCTGCATCTCTCTTCACAAGGCTTTCCCTTTATGTGACCTTGTGCCTTCATGTGGCCATCTTGCTAATGTGTCTCTGTGTCCAAGCTTCCTCTACTTGCAACGTTACGTAACTCACTAGGATAAGGGCCCCGGGATACTTTGACTAATAACATCTGTAACAACCCTTTTTCCAACTAAAGGCACATCTTCGGAGGTGCTGGGAATTAGGCTATCAGCTGACATTTCCAGAATATAAATCAACCAGGAAGAGGAGCCAGGATACTGCTATTGTTGTTTGTTTGTTATTACCAGACATTCACATTTGCTTGAAGTCACAGGGCAAGGAAAGTATGCACCGCTAACCTCCTAATGTGCTCCTCGGGGGATTAAAGGCTTACGTCCCTTCGTGAAGAAGGGTGGACTTTCTGCTTATTCCATCTTGCCTCTCAAGTACCCTCCTAGGCCTGCCCACGCCACACTCATCTCAAACCCACCCACACCGCGTGACTCACTTCCATACTCCCCTGTCCATTGCTGCACCATTTCATTATCCAGAGGGAAAACTGTTCCAGTTGCTACCACAAATTCCCAGGTTGCATGCCCTGCCCTGGAACTCTTTTAATCCTTAGCTCTTCCAGAGTTTATTTGAACAACACAATCTGGCACCAGCGGTCTGCTTCTCTTTTCCAAATTTGCTTTTCAGACATTATCTCTAATCTGGTCTTAGACCTGAGCAGCTGAACAATCCGTAACTCTTGTCAGGTAGCTTTTTATCCCTCAGACTGTACAGTCTGGCTCTTGCCACCTTCCCTATCTTTCACTGGATACCCTCAACCGCTAGCTAGCCTCTACGTGCACTAACTCTTGAACTAAACCAAGACCTTTCGAACCTGTAGAAATTGGTCCTTGACAGAGGCTCTAGAGTATTCTTGCAGGTAACTGAACATCTGATCATTCTTGGACCTAACTTACATTTTTAAACATCACTTCCTTGTAGAGGTTTTCTCTGACCCCGCCTCTACATACACACACACACACACACACACACACAAACAAACACCTATATCACCTCTTTCTGAGTCTCAGACTTTTTCTATGTATTTCTCTTTGGAGTTAATCCATTTTTTATGTTCTAGTGTATGTCTCCTTTGTAAAAAGTGTATATGCTTTCAGTTTGTCTGTCTGCATCCTTTCAATCTGACACCTTTTGGCTATCTTGTACTTACCTTTTTCAATAAATTTGACTCATTTACCAACACGTATATGTGTGTTTGCACGTGTGTGTGGTGTGTATGCTGTGTGTGGTACACGTACGTGTGTGTACATGTATGAGTGTGTATATGTGTGTGTTGTGAATCTAGTTCATTATAAACTCTTCTCCCATGTAATAAAATGCCTGGCACATAATAAATGTCTAATAAATATAAATAAAGTAAAAAAAAAATCTTTGCCTTCCAAAATCCTTCATATGGTTGAACACAAGTCAGGAAGTGCAGAATTACCTTGGCCACTTTTTTGCACCAGTGGTAGATTCTGGCAGCTAGATAATTGTCCTGAACTGCTGACACTGCATTTTATAGTCTCTTAATTGACTTAGCTTCAAATTTCTGGTTTCTTCAACTCATTTATGAAACAAGGGCTAGTATATCAACTGTTCTCCCAGTATCCTCCTGAACTTGACAAGTTGTGTGCAGAATAATCCAGCGGCTTCTGCTCCTCTGTGCCTTGGATAACAGCTAGAGAATGGACCACAGCTGTTCTATGTGGCCTGTAAGGCTTGATTCCGTTCTGCTTGTGTCTTATCTTTCTTATGACTTTAGCCCTTTCTTGCTTGGCATGGCTGTAAGCTTGAAAGGTATTTAGAGTGAAGCTGTGTAAACGGATGGAGCCCATTCTACATCTGTCAGCCACGTTAGCCTGTGAGATCTCCTATTGGAAACAACAAAACTCAGGCTACTTGTCTCATGAAGAGCAGAGACCTTCCGCATTAACCACTGAGATTTGTGCCCTTCCCAACTTCAGGATGGATATAAACAATATCTCTTAGCTTTGTGAACTTTTTAAGAACTTTAGGCAAACGTGAGATTGTTTACACAATTAACAGCGGGTATGCCTTGAAGACTCAGTGTGTTAACCCAGTGTCAGTATCCATGGAACATTTAAGAAAAGCTACTGGGGGTTGCCTAGGTTTTCTCCACACTCTGAATACCATAGTCTTTCAGAATGTGGAACAGGTTAAACAGCTTGGACCTCTGCTTGCTTAACTGGTGTAAAAAATCAACCCAATCTCTTCAATAATCATTATTTGTTTAACAAGTTCCTGTGAAGAAAGTTATGCAGCTATCTTGTGAAGTGACTTCTAAAAGGCTTTTATTTTGTCTAGCTACGATAAGAATCATTACATGGTGTGTCTAACTGATGGCTCAGAGCTCATGTGGGGCACAGTAATGACTATGGGAAAAAGAATTAGACAGTAAATACCAATGACTTAATACAGACTATGTTTCCAATTCAATTTGCTTTGATAAAAATCAAATAATCCCCAGGAACACAAATATTTGTCTATGGTGATTGGGTAGTCTTCTAAAAATGGCCTTCTCTGTGCCTCCAAAAGTCATTTGTCCTTTATACAACCCACACATTGTCAAGAGGTGAACAATGCTGAGAAATTCCTGTGGTGTTCTTAGTTTCTGTGCTATCTAGTAGAGAAACATCAGGATCCCTGAGTTTCTTTTAAATGTAGCATGCCTTTTATTCACAGCCTATGTCTTAATAAGTAAAACAGAACAGATTCTTGGACGCTAAAAGCACTGTAAATTCATAACATTTTTTCTTTGAAGTAAAAATGTCTTACACGACCACGCTGAAACATGAAAACAATTCATATGATCATGAGACTTGGGAATAAAAATGTGAAACAGTAGAATAGGCTAAAATTTCCAAAGTAAACATGTATCATTAAAGAGTCTCGTAATGTAATTTTTTTAATGTGGTGTCTTATATTTTATAATATATTTCAAAACATGAATCATCTCTAAATACATATATATCAATTGTTGTATGCATATATTAACTCTTGTTATATTTTTTAAGTATCTCATTTTATCCTAATGTCAAGCTTCCTAACATCACGACAAAATGTCCCTTTACAAAAAGGTAAGTTATCTACTCCAATAAAGTCACAACAGATAAAACATTATCAAAAATGCCACATATGTGATAAATTATTAAACATCACAGGAGTAACTAGATATGGTACATGCACACTTTCAAAGTTAAATCAACCACACTCAATGCTTTCGTGTAAGATTTCAGAAAAAGAAAGAAAACTGGAACAAAGGTGAGAATCCTTAGCAGAAGCTCTCTCTGTTTATAAGATGAGCCAGGAGCACTGGGCTGTCTAAAAGTCTCAAATGATGGTATCAGAAGACACATTTGATCAGGTTTCCCTGGTCTGCTAGCAAAACTACCTTAGAAAATTCAAATTTTGATGCTCACATCTATCTGCTTTATTGCAAGATTGTCAATATTTTTAAAACATGTATGTAATTTCTGATGTTGCTGGAGGTTGAACCCAGGGTATTGTGAATGCTAAGCAAGTACTCTGCTGCTGTCACTGAGCTGTAACTCCAGCCTATGTGTGTTTATATCAAAAGAGCACTTAAAGCTGTTGGGGAAGGGGTGCCTCCATCAGGGCCTGTTCAAAACGAACAACCGCCTTAAATGGAGCATCTAAAGTAAACCCACATCCTAGACAAATCGAAGTACAACAATACATCACAAATTTTAACACAGATATTTGGATATTTTCCATCTTTTGTAAGTCTGGGCCTGTTCACCATGCACTTATATAGATAATAGAAAAGTTACAGTGCAGCTCTTTTCTCTGCTGTCCATGACCTTTAAAACATGAACTATGCTAGCCCAGGCAGACACTCCAAGTGTCAAAGGACAATCCAGAGGTCCTTTCTCCAAGTGTCTCAGACAATCCAGAGGTTCGACTTTGCCCATTCATTGCCCTTGCCAGTCTTAATGAGGACCAGTCACGTGCACTCATGGGAACCATATGGCTCCCAATAATATTTTGACTTTATCCTCTTGGCCTTCACATTTTCACATTCATGTCTTAACTTTGCTTTATTTTCAAGGTGAACTCTTAATATCTCTGCTTTATCTTACTTGATAGCTAGTTTGCCATGATCTCAACTGCTGTGCTTTTTTAAATGTGACTGCTGATAGCCTGTTAAGACTTTGCATTAGAGGATTAAAAAAAAAAAAACTACATTGTACTGGAGTAAGAACTCAGCTTAGGAGATTAAAAGAAAGATCTAGTGTGTATTACTCACTGCCAGTTACAGCTATCTTACAGAGGGTAAAACTAGATGATAAATTATTCAAGTCAAGTTTAGGTACCCAGTTTTTCTTTATACCAATTTTTGTACCTAGAAAATGCTTGAACATTTTTTTATCATAAAAACGTGTTGACATTTGTGCTTGATCAATAAGCAGTCTCAGAAAAGAAGACAACTGATAGCGGGTCCCCCGATACCCTTGGTTTCTGGTTATTACAGGCAGTATCCTAGGCAAACCAGAGCCCCGGACTCCTCTCCTCAACCTTAGGCAACTCAGGACAAAAATAAGAAATGTGGTCTTTGTGTGTGTGCATGTGCGTGTGTGTGTGTGTGTGTGTGTGTGTGTGTGTGTGTGTGTGCATGCGTGTGAGTGTGTGTGTATTTGTGCTGTGGTGTAGATTCTCAGGGAAGCCAGACAAGAAGCCCTTGGAGCTGTAGTTATAGGTGGTTGTAATTTGCCCAACATGGGTGCTGGGAACCAAACTCTGATCTTCCAGAACACCAGGAAGCACTTTTAGTCCCTTAGTCTTATAAAGTAATTCAGAAAGTACTTAATTTCCTCATGGAGGCAATCAAGCCTCTATACACTTGGTTCTAACTCTACGTACTTGGTTCTTCAAACTAGATGGTAGGACGTGAAGAGTTAAAGGCTAAAAAGAACTGTTGCCAATCCTGCTGTCTCTACAGTGCTGGAAATAATTCCTCTGATCTTTCACCTCTTATGAAATGAAGGTTACATAAGCTTCACAAAGCGTCTGTGTGTTAAGTGCTATGAATATGTCTGGTAAATAATAGGTTCTCAAGGCACATATATGCCCTCTCTTCCTGTACTAGTTTCCATTGCTTATAGTAAAACATGTTTGTGAGCCTCCAAAAACTTTCTAGATGTCTATCTGGAAATGTTCAATTCTTCAAAACAAACACCAGCAAGCTTGGCATATCAAAAGCCCCTGTGCATCATTCGTAGAAAGGCTATTAATAGTCAAGAGGCCCAGGCTTTAGTAAGATTAAACACTGGGTGGTGTAGCGTATCAGAAAGGACAATGAGCCCCTTGTTAAAAACATACATTCTCATCTCACTCTTTCATTACGAAGCTCCGGCCCTGAAAAAGATAGCTAATCAAATTATGTCCTTGGTACTTTGTTTGTGTTTTTTTATTTTTTGAAATTATAATTGCATCATTTCCCCCTTTTCCTTTTCTTTCCCCTTCCTGCTCCAACCCCTCCCATGAATACCCCTTGTGTTCTCTCTCTCTCTCTTCTCTCTCTCTCTTTCTCCTCTCTTTCTCCCCCTCTTTCTCTTCCTCAAATTCATGACCTCTTTTTCTTTAAATATAGATACATATTCTTAAATACATAAATACCATCAGCCCAGTCCATATGTTTCCTGTATTTATATGATCTCACAGATGATTACTTGGTACTATATAGCCAACCAGTGGCTTTCTTTATTGGAAAAAAAAAAAACCTTTCTCCCAATCTCAGCATGTCTGAGTCACCATAGTTCTTCATCTAGGGTTGAGGACCTGTGAGCTTCTCTATTCCATGTTAGCATGTCCAGTGGCACTGTCATTGTTTAAAGCTTGTTTAGGCAGCTGATGACTGATGATGCTCCATGGATGTAGCTTCTCTGACATTTATAGGAGGCACGATCTCATTTCACCCTGGCTTTAGCAAGTTATTCCACGTTTCTGAGCCTCACTTGGCTATTCTCTAACAACATTCTTCTTCCTTAGGATTTTTTTTTAAATAACTGATAAATGCTGGTAAAATGTTCCTGGCATTTATTAAGTGCTTATGAATCAATCTTGTTCATGTTTATCCTCTAATTAATAGTCAAATTGTCACTTTTTGTGTTTTCAAGACAGTATTGAGTATATCTCAGTAATGGTGAGGGCAACATGGCACTCAGAAGTATACTTGGACTTCAAGGTTAAGTGACTCCTAAAAGGAAACATATCTGTTCATTAAAAGTCACAGACGTCTCTAAAGTCCTTCCCGCTGCAGAACTAGCCACTTACACAGAGACACTAGCCAGGGAAAAATCACCGGGCATTGTGGGGAGATCAGAGCAGATCACGAGATCCGGAGAACTGAAAGCTGTGACAAACCTGCCCACATAGCATGTGAACATAGTGTGGCATCTACACAGACTCTAAGCTGCTGCAGGGGACAGCATGCCATTTGAGTGAGAATCAGCTTTGAATGAAGAACGTAGCTGTGAAAAAACTTACACAGTGCAGGACATTGTGTAAGTACACAGACACGTACACATATCAGCAGGTCACTCAAAGCCAAAAGGCAGAAAGAAACACACAAAAGCAGAACAATCCAGACCAAGATGTATTCAAATAATATTTACTATACTCCTATGGCTTGGACTAGATAGAGCATACTATACTCTTAGTATCCTGTTCTCTCCATGCTGTGTGTTTTTGTTATATGTAAATGTGCACATGTATTTCCTTATTGTTTAGACTGACTTTATCTCAAAAAATAACATGCAGATACAGTAAAAAAAATCTAGTAACTTGGTATGATGCCTACAGAGAACAGGACTCAGAACAGCAGGTAGCCAGTACAGGCCCTAATGCTATTTGAAGGCATTACCTTCTATGCATAACCTATGCATTGGCTTTTATTCTGGCTATGGTAGTTTTCAGAATGCTTACCACATAATGAGGTCTGAAATGCTATGAAAATTGGTTTTCTACATACCAGGGCTCAATATGCTTGGTGACTCCCAGAGCAAAGCAAAAATGGGCTTTATTGATTTAATGGGAGGAAACTATCTTTCTTTCTGTCTCCGTGACAAATCGGAAACAAATGATTTGCTTGAACTTTATTGTTTTCATAGACTTCTGCGACCAATTCCTTATCTTCCTCTTTTTTTAAAATGATTACAGTTTCTTTCCCCAAATGTTATTTCTATTTTCTTCACTCCATATCAAAAAATAATAATTTTCCTAATGATATTAGTTGTTCTGGTTTTTATTTTATTTTATTATTTTTATAAAAGACAGACCCCCCCCCACACACACACACAGCAGAATCCCTGCCAAAAAGAGAATACCGCAACTACCACCCACCAGCCCACTTCCCCTACTCTTCTCATCCTAGGAGTAAGAAAACCCAGACATTGATCTGGATAGAAAACTGGCCTTGCCTGAGAAAGTATGAAACTCCGAGACAAGAGAGGAAATGTTGCAGACAATAGCAGAAGCTACACAGTTCATAAACTCTCAACTTCAAACCACACCCATTGGTGGAATCTGGTGCCAGTAAACACACAGTGCTCTTAGCACCGTGACTTATGAGCAACAGAAGGAAAACTGTCATCTGTCCTGGAAGCTCCAGATACGATGAACAAGCAAATAGGACACTCGCTTTTAGGAGCTAGAGACAGGGAAGCCGTTTGCTTCCTAACAGTCATGCTTTAGTGTGCCTTGAGCACAACAGTTCTCTAGAGCCTCCAATATGATCAGGACTTTCATATGGAACCGTAAAACAAAGCAGTGAAGGCAGGGACCATCTGTCTGGAAACCTTAACCGACTGGCCTTGACAATTCGCAGGTTTCTCTGGTCACTGGAAGCACACTCCAGCAGATCACACATCTGGGGAATTCAAAGCTAAGAAGAGAAAGCTCTCTCAGGGAATCTTAAATCTCCCCTATGATTACAAGTGAAACCTCAGTGTTTAGTCTTGTAATTGTTAAAAAAAAAAAAAAAAAAAAAAAAAAGCCTGACTAAGCAGGAAGAAATGTTCAATGTGAAACAAAATAACAATGAAAAATATTCCGATGAATAAAGAAGGCATCATGACAGCCACAGACATACTCAAGTGATTCCCCTTCCTTCACCTCGACAGCTTCCCCTTATCTGATACTTTAAGAACTCCCAGAAATCTCTCAGTCTCCTTCCTCCCTCCATTGTGTCTAGAAAACAAGTCCAGCAGACAGGCCTGCCTCTCCCCACCTCCTTCTAATGACACAATCTGCCCAGGAACTCGCCACTAGAGTCTATGGAGGCGCTCCTGGTTTCATGCTTCCTATTGGCCATGCTAATGTGTCACCTTGGACTGAGTCATTGCCTTCCTTCTAGTCAGTTATAAAATGAAGCAAAATGCTTCCTGTGCAAATAAACAGCTTAGAAGTGACCTCTCATAACCTCTGATTTAAGTGTTTTCAATAATCCCCAGCATTCTCTCCCTCTATCACTAGCCAGGTGTACCCAGGGTCCAAGAATCAGTGTTTAGCTCTTTTCTTTTGAAAAATCATTCAAAGCCAGGATTGTCCAAGGGACTCCCAAAACATACAGCCTATTGTTGTTGCTCTTGTTCCCCTCCATCGGCGGAAGGTAAGTTCCTGAGGACACTATGCTATTCAGAAGTGGCCCAGAGAGCCCTGAGCTAGGCCTGACTTGAATGCCCCTCCCTGAGGACTAGCTTTCATGGTACAAGAATCCATACAAGCTTCCAAAGGAGGAAAGAAATCAATAGTCCTACATGGCAATGATGCCTATGGACCACAACATTGACCAGCATAGCATGATAGCCCTAAGGGTTCAGTAGCGGCATACCTATGTTGTGTGTGCTTTCTAATTGGACTTAAGATCCATGCAACAAGAGAAAAACCATGTCTGGTGCTAGCAACATAGCTAACTAGTCAGTGATAGGGAAATCGTGGTTACTAGAGGAGAATCTTCAATCACTAATTTATTAAACCAGCATAATCCTTAAGAACAATCTATAAACATGTATCCTTACACCCACAGATATATGTAGTCCTGCACCCTCATCAAGAAAGCTTCTATTTGCAACAGATGGAGACCACTACCAAAACTTACAACCAATCAAAATGCAAAAATGTGGATCTCAGTCCTGATAGATAAATGCACCAAACACTTCCACACTTCCCTAAGGCACAGGGAACACTGCGGAAGAGGTAGCAGAAAAAAATGCAAAAGCTAAAGGATCAGGGAGTTTGTTGTGAGATTATATCTCCAAGTAATATCAGATGGTACACCCATAAAGTCTCACCAACATTGCCATCCAAACATGAGCTAAACAAAGATGACCCAATGGACATGCCAAACTGGATGGGGGGTTAGGAGGACAGGAAGCCTGAATCCTACACAAAGAACCATAGGCAACTGAGGAAAGCTAGGAGAAGTGGTCTCCCTCAGGGAGAAGCACACCAATTAGTCGTCTCGTACCAAATGGTAACCCCCAAAAATATACATACAAGTAGCATTATACACACTGAACAGGTTATATTTAGAAACAGGGATGTATATACATAGATGCAGGTAATAAAAATTAGTTTTAAAAGAGGCTATGGATTTGAAAGAGAGGTAGAGGGGGCGGATGGAAGGGTTTGGAGGAAGAAAATGGAAAGAAGCAATGTAATAAACAAGTTTTACAGCTGGGATACAAAGTAAATAAACTGTGATTAATATAAAAATAAAAATTAAAAAATAAATAAAAATAGTTAAATTATAACCTCAAAATAAATAAATAAACAAAGCTTATTTTGAGAAGCCAAAGCTTCTCAACTACACTTTAATTAGTACATTCCTCTACCATATAATGTATCTTTTCAAGTTGTTTTTATGGTCTTGTAAATAATAGATGGATCCACCATTTTAAAAATTATCCTGCAAAAGAGCATACAAATTAAAGAACTTGTTACATCACAACCACTAACAGAAATCTTCCTTCTGTCTTTTTAGACTTTTAATGTGAATGCACATATATACTGACATATGTTTTTTCCTGAATGTGAGGAGAGGGATATGGCATAAAAGAAACATAAAAATTTTTAACATTTTTATTATCATTTATTACAATTTATTCAATTTGTATCTTGGCTGTGGCCCCTCCCTCTTCTCCCCCTATGCCCCTCCCCTAGTCCACTGATAGATGAAGGCCTCCTCCCCTTCTATTTGACCCTAGCCTATCAGGTCTCATCAGGACTGGTTGCATTGTCTTCCTCTGTAGACTGGCAAGGCTGCACCACGCCCCCAGGGGGAGGTGATCAGAGAGCCTGCCACTGAGTTCATGCCAGAGAAAGTCCCTGCTCCCCTTATTAGGGCACCCACTTGGACACTGAGTCTATGGGCTACATCTGAGCCTGGGTTTAGGTCCTCTCCATGCATTGTCCTTGGTTGGGGTTTCATTGAAGAGAAATATAAAGTAATTTAGAACTTTTAAGTAATGGAATTTTTTTAAAAGACTGTAGGACTTCTAAAATTATTTATGTTTTATATCTTGCTAACAATACTAACATGAGATTTGGGGAAACAAGCTAATATTTTGTCCTTCAAGTTGACAATGAATCAACTGTGCTGATTAGTTTTGTCAACTTGACACAAACCTAGACATATATTAGAAGAGGGAATCTCAATGGAGGAATTCCCTCCATAAAACTGGCCTATAGGCAAGTCTGTGGGCCATTTTCCTGATTACAGATCTGAATGGGAGGGCCCAGCTCACTGTGGGTGGTGTCCCCTGGGCAGGTGGTTCTAGACTGTATAAGAAAGCAGGCTCAGCAAGTTATGAGCAAGCAAGAAAGTAAGCTGCATTCCTCCATGCCTCTGCTACAGTTCCTGCCTTAGCTTTTCTCACTGTGCTGTGACCCAAGAAAAGTAAGTAAAATAAACTCTTCCCCAAGTTGTTTTTGGCCATAGTGTTTTATCTTAGCAATAGAAAGCAAACTAGGTGGCAGTCATTAATTCAGAACAAAGAGTTAATGTGAGAAGCAACACATACACAGGATGGAATATGAATTAAATTTGGTTAATTTTTACCTTATAAATATAATATTTAGACATCTAAAGGCTTCATTCAATATAACATTCCAGATGGTCATCTTTTATGATAAGGAGACTCCCAAAGTTCCACATATTTTTATAACTCTTCTTTGAATGTAGCAGTGAGAATCAGCTGCCTTTTTGTACTTCTTCAGTTGTAATGTCTTCATTGTAACTTTGTCCATTATAAGAATGGATTTGGCTGAGTGATGATGGTGCACGCCTTTAATTCCAGCACTCAGGAGTCAGAGTCAAGCAGATCTCTGAGTACAAGGCCAGCTTCATCTGCAGAGTAAGTTCCAGAACAGCAGGGCTACCCAGAGAAATGCTGTCTCAAAATAAATAAATAAATAAATAAAATAAAAACAAAACAAAATTCAAAAATAAAAAACAGCCATGATATTCATAGCCAGATAATCTAAAAAATAAATAATAATAAAATAATAATAAATATAATAATTAATAATAAAAATAATAATCTAAAAAATAAGCTAGGGATATGGCTCAGTAGATGAAATGCTTTTCATGTAAGCATAAAGACTGAAATTCAGGTATTCTGTAACCACATAAAAGCCAAGTGGGCAATCCCAATGATTGTGAGGTAGAGACAAGGGATCCCGAGGACAGACTAGCTAGTCATCTTCTTCTTCTTCTTCTTCTTCTTCTTCTTCTTCTTCTTCTTCTTCTTCTTCTTCTTCTTCTTCTTCTTCTTCTTCTTCTTCTTCTTCCTTTTCTTCTTCTTTCTTATATTCTTTACTTCTATTGAGACCCTGATTCATTATTACAAATCAGAGGCAAAATTAGATCTTTGCGGCTTTCTGTTTTTGTTTAGGTGCACCTTCTCCTACTGAGACTAGACAAGGCAGCCCAGTTAGGGGTCAGGGATCCAAAGGCAGGCAATGTCGTTCAAGACGGCTCCTGCTCCCACGTTAGGAGTCCCACATGAAGAAGCAGGTGCACGTCACATATGTGCAGAGGCTGCCTAGTGTTCTTAACCAAATCTGCAAGCTCCAGGCTCATCAGGACATGTTGCTTCAGTAGATAAAGTGAAGAGCAATGGAGGAACACACCCCAAGTCCACCTCTGGCCTCCGTATGCGCACATACAAACCAGCATATACATGCACATGCATACCTATCAAATAAAACAAAATTGGTTATCAAGCAATATAAAAACTTTGGTTGAGAATTTCTGTCTGTATGTATATGTGGTAGAGACAGAGAAAGAGGCAGGCAAATGGAGACAGTCAGTGATAACGTGAGAGGCTGGGTTTCATGGATATTTCTGTGAAGGATTTAAATAAGTTTTATGCCAGCCTGTCTGAAAATTTCCCAAGGTCATGGCTCCGAAGGACAATTCCCATTTGGATGCAGACACTGTGGCATGTTTGCTTTAAGAGATTGATGATTTTATAGCTGCAACTCATAAAGTTGGTGGTCATAAAACACCTAGCTCTCTCCTGGAGGCAGACCACACTTACTATGTAAATACTGCTATCAACTTCCAAGTTAGCTGAAACTACCTTGGACTGTGTGACATGGTAAGAGACTCTACCCCACAGCCATGATCACTTCTTGTCTCACATGACAGATGTGACTTCCAGCTGAACTTGAAAGTTGAAAGAGGATATTCAATTCCAAAAATAAATAAATAAATGATAAATAAAAACCCTTAAATAAGGAGAAATGACTGAAATGCAAAAACACTTTAGAATACAAAAGGGAACATAATATTTTATAGACATCTTGTTTGTTATAAAGAGTCTTAAAATCAGATAGAGAGAACAATATAAGACTAATCTATCTTGATTCTTCATCTGGAGTTTTAACAATGACTACACCCCTGGCTGCTCATTTTCTGACAGACCTGCTTTTGTGACAGTTCAGTTTCAACTGACTTAACTCTCCCCTCTCTTGCTTTCCACTGGGGCTTCACGATGCTTTGTTTGCTTATTTAAGGCTCTTAACCTTTTTACCCCTGTTGTTTCCCCACTTTGTTTTCCCATTTCCATCATACTCCCTTAATATACGAGTTAAAAATTTCCTGAAAGAAATGAGGTTTAAGTCACACATGTGGATTCAAATCTTGGTTCACAGTAATGGCCTCAAGAAATAAAATTAAGCTTTTACAAATTAAAAAAAAAAATGCCTGCCTAGGATGTGGGCCAATTGGAACCCTCCTCCATTGCTGGTGGGAGTTTAAACTTGTACAATCACTTTGGAAATCAGTCTGTTGGTTTCTCAGAAAACTGGGAATAATTCTACCTCAAGAACCAGCTATACCACTCCTGAGCATACATATACACCAAACGATGCTCCACCATACTACAAAGACACTTGTTCAGCTATGTTTATAGGATCCTTATTCATAATAGCCAGAACCTGGAAACAACCTAGATGTCCCTCAACTGAGAAATGGATACAGTAATTGTGGTACGTTTACACAATGGAATACTATTCAGCTATTAAAAACAAAGAAATCATGAAATCTGCAGGCAAATGGATGGAACTAGAAAAGATCATCCTGAGTAAAGTAACTCAGACCCATGCATACTATGTCCTCACTTATAAGTGGATACTAGCCATGAAGTACAGAATAACCATGTTAAAATCCACAGAGGCAAAGAAGCTAAGTAACAATGAGGTCCCAAGGCTTAAATCTCACTCAGAAGGGAAAATGAAACAGACATCTGAAGTAAGTGGAGGAAAGGAACTGGAGAGGAGAGGGGGTTGGAAGAGTGAGTGTGGGGATCAGGTATGGGAAGAGGGAGGGAGAGAGCAGTAGGAGAAAGAACGGAAATTGCTGGGAGGCTGTCTCTGGGCTAGGGGAGGCTCCCAGGAGTCTGGGGTGGGGGGTGACACTAGCTGTGGCTTCAGGCAGGAGAGGGATATGGAACCTCAAGTCACCACCTCCTGTATCCAGGTGGGACTTCAGCGGAAAGAGGTGGACACCATCCTACCCATAAAACCTTTGCCCCAAAATTTGTCCTGACTACAAGAAGTATAGGGATAAAGACGGAGCAGAGATTGTAGAATTGGCCAACCAATGACTGGCTCACCCATGACTTGAGAACCACCCCATGGGAGAGAGCCATCTGCTGACACTATCAATGATATTCTGCTCTGCTTGCAGACAAGAGCCTAGCATAACTGTCTTCTGAGCAGCTTCATTCAGCAGCTGATGGAAACAGACACAGAGACCTACAGCCAAACATCAGGTGAAGCTCAGAGAGTCCTGAGGAAGAGTGGGAGGAAGGATTGAAGGAGCCAGAGGAGTCAATGGCACTACAGAAGACCTACAGAGTAAACTAACCTGGGCTCATGGGGATTCACAGAGACTGAAGAGCAGGCATGGGCTAGACCTAGGCGTCCAACACATATGTAGCAGATGTGCAGCTTGTTCTTCATATGGGTCTCCTAACAATTGGAATGGGGATTATCTCTGACTCTGTTGCCTGCTTTTGGATCCTTTCCCATAGCTGGGTTTCCTTCTCTGGCTTCAGAGGGAGACTTGATGTGCCAGAGTGGATTGGCACCATGGGTGGGCTCCCTTTCTCTGAGAAGATGGGAAGGAGAAGTGAGGTGATGGTGATTTGAGGAAGAGCAAGAGGGAGGGGTTTTCAATCCAGCTGTAAATTGATTAAATAAGTAAATAATGAAAAAAATACTGTGAATTTTTTCTAAAGTGTTACAGTAAATTTAAAAGTAGATGCTAATAATATTTATTATTAGCCCTTTAATTATTAGGTCAGTATTATCTAACCCCCTATCATAATCAATAAAGACACAGATAGCTGTTAGATTTTAAATTTGCCTTATCTCACCTTGGGCTGAGCAGATAATTTCACCAACACTATCTCATTATCTCCCAGACCAATCCATCATCTGCTTTAATCATTCTTATCTGGACTTCTTTCTAGCCATGATCCCCAAATACCCCCTTATATTTTCATCTGCTTATATTTTCATTACTTTCCACACCATCTTTGGAGTTCTTCCTTCCAGCCCAGGTTGTCAGTTGTTTGTTTGTTGTTTGTTTGTTTTCTATCCCATGGCAACTCTGTTTTCTCCTTTCTCCTCTACCTTTTCCTCCTTTCTGTGATCCTCTCTCCTCCAAACCCTTGAATTCAAGATCACATCAGAAATATCATTCATCATGACCAAGTTTGCTTCATTCCAGAGGTATAAGAATGGTTCAACATACACAAATCCATTAGTGTTATCCATCACATACAGATACTCAAAGATAGAAATCATGTGATTATCTCAATAGATGCATAAGAAAGGCCTTTGAGAAAATCCAACATCCCTTCATGCTGAAAGTCATAGAGAGGCTAGGGATGAAGGGAGTAGAACTCAGTATAACAAAGGCTTATACAACAAGGTAGCCAACATCACACTAAACAGAGATACACTAAAACATTCTTGCTAAGAGGAAGACAGGTATGTCCACTGTCTCCTCTCCTACTCAGTATAATGTCTGAACTCTTAACTAGTACAGTAAAATAAGAGAGAAAAAGAAAAGTGACATAAATAGTAAAAGAAGTCAAACTACATGATTCCATACATGTGACCTTAAACACTCCATTAAAAAAAAAAAAACTCTAAGAACTGATAAGCACTTTCAACAAAGTAAAAGGATAGAAAATTGATAGACTTCAGAACTATCTTTTCTTGTACTATCAGTACATTTAACGTTCAACAACATGCTTGGGTCTTACTAAAAAATTAAGAAAATGTAATTAACAAAAAGGTACTACAACATAATTGTGCTCAGTTAAGGTTTTCTTTTATCCTTCCAAGATTGAGAGTTTATTTTTTTTATTTTTTAGGTAGCTGTATTCATTTTTGTGAAACCATGAAATATCATATTGAGTGAGGTAGACTAGAAAGACAAACACTGCATGTTCTCTCTCATACATGGTTCCTAGCTCCAGATCTTCAGATGTTAGTATATAACCTGGAGGAACCACAGAAACCAGAAAAGTAAGAGACCATGGGTCAAGAGTGTAGCTCTAGAGAACGGAATCACAGGATTGAAGTGATATAAAGGAGAAATGGTAAAAACTGGGGATGGGGCTTCGGTCGGGAAGAAGGCAAAAGGGAGGACAGTACAGAGACAGATAGGGGGAAGGAGGATAATATGAAGACAGAGGAGAGAGGGATAAATTACACTAAGTACACTAAGGATGCTTGAAAAGGCCCTAGAGAATTATATTATTGTATATCTACCTAAAATTGTATATAATACAGAGAAGTATATATATATCTCCACAATTTAAATAGAGTTATCCTACTCTCGGTAATAATACACCCCACAAAAACCATAGGCTATCTAACAAAAATTCCAGGACTGGGCTTAGAAATATTTTTTTCAAGTTGTTGATCAGGATAGTCCAAGACACTCCCCCAAACAATCTAGGCTGTAAGTGCTCCCCTAACTGCCTCCTTGTTACTGAGGACACCACACACTTTGGACACAGAACTGAGAGGAAGTAAGCTGAAACCAACCAGAACACTTCCTCCCTGAGGACTAGCTTTCAAGTAGCAGAGGACGGCCAAAGAAAAAAGGCAACTAGTTTTATTTACTTTTCTTTTAGGTAGCTGTATTCTGGTTTTTGTAATCAGGAAATATCATATTGAGTGAGGTAATTAATAGTCCTACCAAACTGTGACTCCTATGAACTCCAAAATTGACCGGCCCAGCAAGATAGCTCTAAATGAGCAATAGTGGTAATTATACTTCAGCAGTAACCAACAGCTATAAGGCCCACTGAACAAGAAAGAAATCATGCCTAGTACTATCACCCTGGTCAGTTTTATATTTTTAATGTGTCTGTGTATTAGAGTTGCTGAAAACTTGTTTTTTCTAGAATCAAAGTCTTTAGGTTAAATATTAGCCACTTCATAACAGTACTACATCTCCATACTTCAGTGTCTTCCTTGATATATCAAGCAAGGATGATAGTCACTGCAACTTAACGTCATTACTAGGATAGCTAGTAATACATGTAAAATGGCTACATCAGCATTTGGCACCATGTAGAAACTATGCTTTTGCCTCTGTGATGGAGATGTTAATAACAACAGCAGGAACACGGGGAAGAAAACATCAGAAGGATGTATGAGAGCACATCATTGTAGGGTTATTTTGTTTCCTTCATCTTGCTTACCTACATGCAAATTGCTATTAGAATGAGATTGTAATATTTTTGAAATGTTAATGCTGATTTTTGTTTTTTAAGCAAGCACTTGAGCTTGGGCAGATTGCAGTCTGCCCCACCCTTGATTTATACACTTGGGTAAATCACCATTCACCTTCCTGTGTTTCATTTCTCTAGTCTGTAAATTGGGAAAGGCCTAACTGCCACCGAGCAATCCTGGGACCCTCAACATACTGCAAAGCACTGCTATGCAGCAACCTAGTGGGAGATACTTGTTATTTCCCATGTTCTCCACTAACCTAAATTTCTTCTGCAGGTGACCAGCATAGGGCAAAATATATACGCTGACTCTGGCCCTTTGAGTCTCCAGTCATCTGAGGTTTATACCTATGCCAGAGGCTTATGCCTATGCCAGAGGCTAACTGGCTTTCTGTAAAATTGCCTAGCACCACACCGAGAAAGCAGGACTCCCATGTGACCCTAAGAAACTGAGAAAAGAAACAGGAAAAGGATAAAACAAGGGCATTCGTGTGGAACATCTATAATAGAGATTATTATAAATCTTATTGAGGCCACACAACAACCAAGGTAGAAGGTTTTATTGCCTATATTTCAGAGATGAATTCCTCAGGGAAGTTCAAAGTCAATACCCAAGACCATAAGCTATTAACTTCAAAGCAGGGTTTGAGAAAGGCTAGCTAAGTACAGTTTCAAGTTCCATGGTGCCTAGCTGAGGTCTGAGATCTACTGGAACTGGAATGTTAGTCATTGTTCCAACTTAGCTACTAAACTTCAAGCCTGAAGAGCTCTGCCAAGGCCCAGTGTGCTAAGAGAATTCACTTTATTGCGAACAACTAGCCCACAGGGGGCGATGTCCTTCAACCATGACTACCTCAGTCTGTCAAACATCTTCAAATCTTTAATCCAAAAGCCTGGTATTTCAAAGGTGCCCTGCTGTGATCACTCTTTGCAAGTCCACCTGGGAATTGATGGAGATGGCTACTGAGTAGTGATAGCTCTTCTCTATCTACAGAGCAGCAGAGACAAGCATATCTGAAAAGTAGTCACTTTCATAGAAGACATTGGGGAAGTGAATAATGTGACTGGTTTTGTTTTTGTTTTTGTTTACTTTCTGTCTTTCTTTCCTCCTGGTGTCTTCCCTTTTTCCACAGACACATTTCTGTGCTCTCCTGATATGATGGATCACAGCCCAAGGGCACATGAGAGTAAAGTCAGCATGGTATACATTGACACAAAGTTTTCAGCCACTAGACTGGAACATACTTGCCTCTTCAAAGGAAGTAACATAAAAAGGAGGGAGCAATAAAGCTGCAGGCTTGAAATCCAGGAACCTTTACTGTGTTTGGACAATCCATTAAATTGGAATACTTGGCCTTGAATAAGCAAAATCATAGTTAAATGTTAAAGTGACATGTCCGTTATCTTCACTGTCATCAGGATAGACACTTTCTATATGCCAGAGAAAGAACTGCATGCATTATTGCCTCAGGGTCTAATGATGACCATATGAAGTAAGCACAGTTATTATACTCATATTCAATGAGGGAGCTGAAGCAGAGAAATGCTGGGCAACTTTCCGAACGTCACAGAGGGGGAAAAATGGTGGGACAAGAATTCTCATTTTCCCTGTGGCTACACTCCAACACTGGCACTTTCTCAAAGTTTCTGATTGCCTCTGGAAGACAGCCATAGGCACAGCAAGTGCCAATAAATAAGAATTATTTAAACAAATCATTCTCATGGATTCCCTGACCCGTTTAAGCAGTCCTGTATTAATCAGCTGCCGTGATGATCAGCTTAATTTCAAGGACACTTGCTTGCTGATAGATCGAACACCACACAGGTGTAACTGCACAGACCTAACAAGATGCGTGGATTTAGGGCATTTAAGTTTCACTGTTAGGATACGAGAGTCTGGCTGTGAGATGTGCAGCTGATTAAAATTAAAATGTGGAGAAACTGCCTAAGCCTAAGCAAAGGCCCTTCCTAGTTTATCTCAGGGGTTACAGTTCACAAATCTGCCCTCCTTGCAGTGTTCCTTTTTCCTGAGCACTCCTCCTCTGCAAGCCAAGGACTGATAAGGAAATGACAACAGAAAGGCAGGAGCCTCATTGTCTCAAGTGGCTTATTGGCATCTCAAGAGATTTTCACACGGGGTGGCACCCATTAAGCTGGTTTGTACCCTTCAGAGCAATAATTTTTTTTGTAATTCTACCTCCTATTGAGTCAGGGTGTGCCAGGGAACATACCAGAAATAGTTAAAGAAATATTTCTCTTCTTCTCTCACTCTGTCTCTGTCTCTCTCTCTCTCTCTCTCTCTGAAACTCTCTGTCTCCTGTTCCCTTCTCTCCCCCTTTATTTCTTCCTCACTCTCTCATCTCCTCTCACTCCTCCAGCATATAAAAGATGACCCGTAATGAGCACTGGTTAGATATGAGTACATGATGGGACTGAAAAATAAAGTGGGGAAAAAAAAAAGGTTGTTGCCAAGGGAGCTGAGGAGCCCACCTGGGCCACTAACCCTACCGTTAGAGACATCTGCAAAGGAGGCACAGCCCTCAGGATCAAGTTCAGATCCAAACACTGCTCTTCCATCATCTTGGGCAAAGCACCTTGGGGATTATGATGCTGGTAGCCTGTTATGAGCCTCAGGACAGCTTGGAGGAATGGATGAGATCACACTCAGCGGACCTTCGGTCAAGGCTCTAGGGCTGTGTTAAAAAGAAAAGCAGGCACTGTGTTCTCTGAGGTTTGTTCTTGCCTCTCACTAACTGGGAGCTGCCCTTGATCTTTGGACCTCTTCCCAGGCCCAGGAAAGGTAAAAAAATTCTGATATTGCCTTGGGTGTGACCCCAGCCAGCCTTGTTAATAAACATTCCTTCCTGTTTCTCCACAGTGACAAGGGAAGAGGGAAGCAAGGTCCGAGGACAACAGTAGAGGTCGTGCCGGGCACAGACCTCAGCAGGGGAAGCAAGGCTTGGCTAAAGCTGAGTCAGTCTCTGGTTTTTTCCTACTTGTGCGGTTCATTCACTGAGACAAATCATCCTGAGGTGCGGTGAACTCTAACCTGCCTCTTCCTGTAACTTGCAAATGGGTCGGCATTCTCCATTTTGTTCCCCTTGGTTCACTTCTTCATTCATGGCATCAAGGATGTAGTCTTTATTTTGAAGGTGAAGGTCCCCCTCCCCACTTTTAATTCCCGCATCCAGGGAACACTGTGCTGGTACACCTAACTTTGTGTCTACTTAAATAACATTTTAATGGGCTGTTCAAACTCTGTGAAAATACTTCCCTATGCTTAAGACTAAAGTGGATTAAATTATAAATTAGCAGAATGCCATAGTATATACCACCAGCTAAGCTTGAGTTCCGTATGTGCTTAGTATGCATGAGGTTCAAACTCCAACATACAAAAGTCATATATATAATCTATTTTATATACAGATATACATATACACACACATATATGCATATACACATACATATTAAGATCAGGTTCTGTGACTAAAAGAGCTTATACCATTATAATACACCCAAAACCCTTTTTTAATTCTTTTGACTGAAATTCCTTTATATGTATAAAATTTTCATCCTAATAAAATGTAGCCTCTTGTTTATTATTAAAATACTTTTTCCTCATATCCTTCAAACACCCCAGCCTCTAATCTGTCTTTCGCTTATTTAAATAAGATTGACTTTAGTAGAGTCTCTGTGTTCATATTCTGCTTTAAGTTTACTCATATCTATAGCCATAATACAGATTTTAGCCCAGTTATTCAGGAAGAATCAGTCTTGCTCTCCAGGATGATTCTGACACTTTAGCTTAAAAGTCTCCAGTATTGCTCAAATGTAGCCCATGGCAGCTCAGTCTCCAAGTGGGTTCCCTAGTAAGGGGATCAGGGACTGTCTCTGACATGAACTCAATGGCAGGCTCTTTGATCGCCTCCCTCTGGGGGGGGGGGGGTTCCAGCTGTGCCAGGCCACATAGGAAGATAATGCAGCCAGTCCTGATGAGAACTGATAGGCTAGGGTCAGATGGAAGGGGAGGAGGCCCTCCCTATCAGTGAACTGAGGGAGAAGGATGGGAGCAGAAGAGGGAAGGAGGGTGGGGTTGGAAGGGGATGAGAAAGGGGGTTACAGCTGGGATACAAAGTGAATAAATTGTAATAATCAAAAATATTTTCAAAAATAAAAAAAAAACCTCTCCAGTATTGGTAATGGATGGGACAGGAACCACACAATGAGACCAACAAAGCAAAAAATCTGAGCACAGGGGGTCCTCAGAGACTGATGCACCAATAGAGGACCATGCACAGTAAGGACCTAGATCCCTGCTCAGATATAGCTGATTGGCAGCTGAATCTCTATGTGGGTTCCCAAGTAAGGGGAGCAGGAGCCACTTCTGTCATGAACTTAGTTGCCTGCTCTTTGATCACTTGCCCCTGGTGATGTGGTCTTGCTAGGCCACAGAGAAAGAGGATCCAGGCAGTCGTGATGAGACTTGATAAGCTATAGCCAGATGACAGAGGAGGAGAACTCCCCCTTTTGATGGACTAGGGGAAAGGGATGGGGGGGAGAAAAGGAGGGTGACATCCTCATATAACTGTCAAAATAGTAAGAAGTTGACAATCTCCTTTGTTGTCCAGTCCAGTTTTAGAAACAGACCAAAAAGGTAAGAGAATGTCACATACACTCTGATGCCTTGGGTGATCCTTTTCACATTTTTTTGTAATAAGGCATAACTAAAAAGTGAATAATAGCACTCAGGAGGGAATCTGAACAAGAATCTAAAGTGCCTGCATCTTTGAAGTCTTGTGTTTTCTTTTTAAAACTCAGATAAAATTTGTGTTCCAGTGCATGAAGCATCTTGGGTTGATTTCATTTTGCAAGGACTTTTCTTTCAGATTGTTAAAGAAATAAATGAACAGTGCAGGAAGATGTGCCCTGTTTACCTTGGAAAACCATGAAGAATTCCAAGAGCATGTGGCATGGTGATAACCATCTAGAAATGACTCTGAAGGGGCCTTGGAGAGCACCCCTCCCAGCTCTGGATGCCCTCACGTGCCTTCCCTCTCACTGCAGAAAAGAAAGCCCTGCAATATGGCAACATAAGTAAATTCAGAAGGAGACATGGGCGTGAGGTTTTGAAGAAAAATAGCTAAAAGTCCTCTCTTCACACTGCTCACACTTTTAAAATTACTATTGTTTTTTTTTTTTCCTGTCAGTATGCTTAATGAAAAAAAAAATCTCCTTCATTTCATTCCCAAGATAATAGACCAGAGAGTTACCATATGATCCAGTCTTCCAGGACCTCTAGCTTATGCTATATTGTAGTATAAATGTTTCAGAGTTTTCTTCTCATCTGGACAATCTGTAGCAATTCAAAGGAATGTATTCTCCTCATCCCTCCCCTTAAATGGACTAACAGGAACCAACCCAAACAAGTCACAAGCAATTAATATAAATCTTCTGGCTTGGCTCCAAGCTGCAAAGGAAAAGAATCCTTGTGACTCAGAGCAGTCAGTGTCCAATTCATCTATTAGGGAATCACAAACTTCGATGTATCCTAATGAGGTCATTTGGTCTGCTTTATTTCTATAGTCTGGAACTGGTAATCACTATTTGTTAGACACTGAGAATTAGAGGCTTGGGATCCAGGGGTGTGTGTGTGTGTGTGTGTGTGTGTGTGTGTGTGTGTGTGTGCATGTGCACATATTCTTTCCTGATTGTCTCTTATTTTCTCCCTATAAGTTACAATTATATCATTGTAATATATATACATATATATATATATATATATATATATTACAATGATGTTTGCAGGGAGAAGATAGGAGAGGCAATCAGAATGATAAGGATAAATTTGTTTAACAAGATGCCATCAGAGAAATTATTAAAAGTATTTTAAATAAAGTGTGAGACTTGAGAAGGACCCCTGAAAAGATGCAGCAAAATGTATAGTTATCTCTTTCAATAGCCTGGAACTGGAGACCATTGTTTCAAGAATGTCTGTGACATCAAATATTGTCACCACTCCAGGGAGCACAATGGACTGATGCTCCCTGCTTCTGTCCCCTGAAATCTAGCAATGTTGGTTATAAGGCTGTTTTCTGTCGATGCATCAAGCTAATGTAAACACCACAAGGAAACTAAGGCCTGCTGACTTCTGGCTATAGGACCCTCTGGCAGGTCATTTTGCCTTAAGATTGCAGTACTCCTTGCCAAAACTTACTAAAATTTAAATAGTACAATTTTCCCTTTTTGCTTTCTTCCTATCTCCTTCACAGGGCCCAGTCCTACAGGAATATATTTAATATAATTTAAGAAGATTAGACTATTTAATACACTTTCAATAACTGGTGCAAGACTAGGAATGAACACCATGGGTGATATAAGTGAATTTTGACGCATGGATGAGGAAAATTTATAATAATAACTAGGTCATGTCAGAAATGGTACTGATTGTAGGGATGGAGATGACAAACATCAATTCCTCAAGTTATTTGTTTCCATATCTAATGCTACATTTGCTCTAGAAGTTGTTTAGAAAATGAAAGTATTCCCTTGAGGTGGGGCAGCAGTAATTCTTCAATTCATATGTATGTTCTGAACTTTGTAGTATTCTTTCTTTCCAGTGTTTATTTACCCAGAAGTATAACAATAGTAAGGTGCCCATCATCCCATTCCAAGCCACAGTAAACAACATTTTCTGCAGGTCATAAGTTAGTCAGAAACTACGTAGGCTACCATGTATGAATGACATCGGTGCCATCTGCCTTTGATACTGTGGGCCTCGCTTCATGTTTGCTTCAGGTTCCGATGGTGAAGGTCGAATTAGGCAATCTTTTTCTTGGTAGAAGAATGTCAGCAAATTATATCCTGTTCTAACAGATCATCCAGGAAAGGCTGTGAGGTGTGGACCAAACAGCATTCAAGTGGAAGTAGAGAAGGCAATGTGTTTGTCTTAGCTTGTGTGCTGGCCCCACTGTCATGTATGGAAGGGACTCTTTTATTTGGACTCAACAAAACAAGCAAAAAGGAAAGCTGATTTTTATATCCAGTATTAATTGTTATCAACCAATAGAAATGCATTCATTGTAAAAGAAGTAATTTAGATTTTACTATTCCTTCAGCATCTTCGAGTGTGTGAAATTTTGTAGTCCCAAATAAATATAGTAATATTTGTGTAAATGAATTGAATATATGATATATTATTACATTTAATTTAAACATAGGCCTAGTGAAGTATTTATTGTTTTATGTGTATGAGTGTGACTGTTACACAGTTACAGAAAACAAATACAACGACTTTCTGATTCTAACACTATTATCACCATACCATCATTTCTCAGCCTTAGTCAATAGAAATAAACAGCAGAAAAATGATAATGATAAATGCTTACCTTCTAATTATTCTTATCCAATTTTTATCCAAATTTTCATTTTCTCACAGTGATTATTCCAAGGGCCTTGCCTGTTTCCTTTGGTTTTGAGCCTGTGGCCTTGATCAAGCACAAGTTTTAAGAGACCATTCTCTCTTTCTAATGTTTACTGTCAAGTCTAAAGGATCTCAGGTGAACTATAAAGTATTATACAATTAATTTTATTAAAACAGTTAAATATTTCCAAAATATGTAAATAATGAGCTGACAGTATTGTGGGGATTATTTAAGCAATACAGTGAACAGCTGTGGTTTATCTGCCTACTCTCCCCCCGCCCTTTGTAAACTGCACACTTTTTCTTTTGAGAATTCTTTCTTCCCTGGAAATTCTAGTGCTTCCAAGAAAATAGTCATGGTCTTGTGAAACCTCATCCTTAGAGAATATTAGATTGGTCCCGAGATAGTCTGAGGAGATCCAGGCCTTCACTGGAAAATGTTACCTTTTCTCCAGATAAAGCATCAATCAACTCTTCAGTGGTGGTGAAGGGTACTGCAGGATGTAGAATTCAGGAAGTGTTGGGAGCAATGTTTCTTACCATCCTTACAGAGCCAATCTACACAGAAAGAGATGGGAGGAAAAGCAGAAACAAAGGTTGGAAAGAAAACACTCTGCTCTGCCATGCAGCTGCTCCCCACCCTGCCCATGGCTTCATTTCTAGTCTATCCATGGACCAACATGTTTCTCCTTCGTCCTAAACCAGTTTAAGATGGATTCAGTCTCTTTAAAGCAACAGAGATATGACTCACACAATAGAACTTTTTTCATTTTCTTTTGAAAATCGCATCATGTGGTGGGAAAAAAATTCTAGTCAAGAAACTCATCTAAGGTTTTTCTGAACACTGGTAATCCATCAAGCTTTATTCATGAACAGGCCAAAACCTGGGCTATAATATCAAATGTGCCAAAAGACTGCTTTTTTCTCACAACCATACAAAACATTCTTTCCCATTTTCGACATAGACACATGAGGTCATTAAAGCTATTTTGAATCTTGCAGCCTATTAAATTCCAATTGCACATATTATATCTAACGTTAAATATTTGAATTAGTATTGAAATTAAATAGGTCTACAAATGTAGTATATTGCTAACCATATTTAGGAAGCTTAAAACAAAATAGCAAGACAGAGAAAGATCTATTCCACCATAAAAATCCATTGTTTTTCCATTTCTATTCACATAGCCTCAAGGGAAAAACTACTACAAGTATAATCAAGTATAAATGAAAAGCAAAACTGAAATAGTAATTTTTACATTTTGACAGCTGATAGCTTGTAATAAAAAAGATAATAACATTAGCTATGAGCTTGTTCATCCATGATTAATATTTCACAAGTGGAACTATATATCTGTATATAGTTATATATATATGTGTATATTTGATATTTATCAAATAAATAAATAAATAAATGGCATTGGTCAACTTGACCTTTGTTGTTGCATCTCTGTTCCTAGGGTAAGTGACTTTGAAGTTCTCTCAAACACATCTTTAAAATGAGGGCTCACTGAGTATTGTAGTTAAGGATGTATAATCTGGAAACAGATGTCTGAGTTTGGACTTTGACTCCACTACCAGCTCACTCTGAGCTTAAGCAAATTTTTCATAACACTGGTCCTCGGTTTTCCAATGCATCCTAAGATAGTCTGGCAGCTAGACATATATGTACATACTGATACAAATGACACTAGACCAAGAGCCATGGTTTCGATATGAAGTATGTCCCCCAAATCTCATGTGTTAAAGCCATGGTCCACAGATTGTGGATCCAGTCATCAAAATAAGGATTCTTGCATAATCAGTGATTACCCACTGGTGAATTCATAGCTCTATAGCAACATTTCAATGGGCAGAGACTTTCAGAGATGGTGCCGACATGGAGGAAGGAGGTCACTGAGGATCTTGTCTAAAGTGTTTTCATTCACTCTCTCCATCAACATCCTCCTCTCCCTTCTTCTTCCCCTCCCTCCCTCCTTTCTGTTCTCCTCTTTCTTTGCAGAATTTAACTTCTCAGTTGGACTACTTCTTTCCTGCCATGATACCCTGCTTCACAACTGCCCTGGAGGCAGAGGCACCAGATTGAGTATCTCCCAAGCATCTAAGATTATAAGCCAAAGACTAAATCTTCCCTTCTTTAAACCTTCTTTCTCAGGTATTTCTCATAGCAATGAGAAACCTGACTAACACAATGCCTTGCTTAGGAACGTACATGGCCAAATGCCTCGCCCTCAAATGCCCCATAACAGCAAAATATGTACTACAATAGGAACAAACAAATTAGGACAATACATTGGTCTAAATTCAATGCTTATGAATGACCAAGACCACATGCCCCATAACAGCAAAACACATAGTACAATGAGAACAAACCAATTACAATATGTTGCTATAAAATCACCCAACTGGATATTATTCAGTGACATCAATGAATAAGCTACAGTTGTATGCATGAAAACTGGTTGAGTCTCAAAATAAACTTTCAATAAATTAAGTGTGAGAAGAATTTACACTATTGGGTTTTACTTACATCAGCTTCAAAGAGAAGCACAGCTCAAGAGTTTATCCTGCAACACACACAGAGATGGAAAAACTAAGGCTAACAAGGTGATTATCTGAATGAAACTCAGGAAAGAAGTTGGTTCCAGAGCTAGGAACGGAACAAGGCTATGTGGAAGACACACAAAACGGTTTATAAAATGTTTACTTTAAATTAGTACTATGAGAAGGGTGTTTATTTTCTGGTCTGCTTATAAAATATACATATTTTTGTCCCTATATTAATTAATATTTATAGCAACTAAAGACCATATTTGAGAAGATAAGTTTGACAACAGTGTCTAACTTTTTGATTAAAGATGGGAAGCATAATGATGATGTCATGTCATGCAGATGTTAGAAGAAAGCACAAAGCACATATCTGTTTATGCCATTGTGTTCTGAGACTTCTGGGATTGTACATAAAATCTACAGTCTTGTTACAGAATCCATCTTGCTGTGTTTCAAGATTTAGTCATTCAAGGGAAAGTACAAAAAAAAAAAGATACATGGATCTTCAGTCACAACTAAGATAACCCTCTAAGGAAAAGAATGATCAACTCATAGCTATACCTCAGTATAAAAATAACAGACCAGATCAAATGCCTACTTCAGCATATCCTGAAAGAACAGGGGTATAGAATTTATAAAGTGTCATAACACTGCTTCCCTCCATGATTTACTTAGAGAGGAAGAAGCAGTGTTTAGGAAACTCAGGTTGCTTATCATAGGAAAGAAGGGAGTTGGCAGAGTCAGCAGTGAATTGAAGTTTAAGTTATAGAAGCTATAGAAACTGTTCAGCAATTGGCATTGACCAGGTAGAGGAAAAAAAAAGACAGTGGATGGGAGTGGAAGTGAAGTGGTAGATAAGCATTGGCACTCCCACACCAGATTAGCCTTTCAGGACAGCCACAGTTACAGTCCTCAGGAGCTCCACAAGAAAAAAGGCCAAACAGACCGTTTCTGGAGTAATATTTTAAAGAAACACCTTTTGGGCCAAGCTTCTGGGAAGAACAGAAGCCCAGCTAACATTGAATAGAAAATAACAGTCCCACCCTCATCTCCATCTAGTATATTAGATGGGCATATAGTTGGAAAAATGATGGAAATCATTTAAATAAACTCTATTTGCCCTGTCAAGCCAAGAGGGACAATTATTTCTTCAAAAGAAAAATGGACCAACCAGAAATGTCTCTGTGCAGACTAATCCCCAGAACCCTTATGTCACAGGGACAATTAAATAGAAGCCTGGAAAGAACCTTTATTTCAGGTTCTTATCAGCTTCAGCCAGCTGATAGAGAAAGTGGGTCTTACGGGTGAACTCTTGAACCAGGAAAGAATCCATGCAAAGTTTCTGTCAGGTGCTGTGACCTGAAAATGTGTTTCCATTCCTTGGCTTATCTTTATGACTGAAAAATGACTGCCTCTTATTTGCTCTATATGCTTGGAAACTAGTTATATTGTTGAGACTGTCACAAACAAGAGGTTACCTTCCTAGGGAAAAAAAATTAACCTCCCAGGTACAAGGTTCAATTAAAGGAAGAGAAATTTGGATTGTCACACTCTCTTCCTTTTGCCTAACTTCCAGAGGGTCTGTAACCCTATTTAACAAGTAGAATGGCTTCTGAGGGCTAGCTTGGTAGAACACGCCTTCAAATCCCAGCATTTAGGAGGCAGAAGCAGATCTCTGAGAGTTTAGTTCAAATCTGATCTACATAGTGAGTTCCAGATCAGCCAGGACTACATAGTGAGATGCTGAAGAAAAAGGAGGAGGAGCAGGAAAAGGAAGAAAAGAAAAAGAAGGGGATAAGGACGAGGAAGGGAAAGAAAGAAGAAGAAGAGGAAAGAGGAGGAGGGAAGGTAATTCTAGACTAAAACTTCGACTTTCTCTAGCATTTGTGTCCTCGTCTATTGCTGCTCCATAGTATTGGCGGTGCCATTACAAGAAGCCATAACCTCATAAAGCAGCCACTTGTCACCATTGCCAGTCACTTAGTGAGTGAGCTTCATTAGAAATGTCCAATTTAAAAGAAGGGGGAAAAAAGAAATTTCCAATTAAATATAATCCCTTTGTGAATTTCTAAATCATAAATCTGTTTTATTTTCTTCTTTGTACATAAAAAAGTTAAGTTGTGATTGAGGCATATTACGTTGTTTCTCTAAAAAAATGATTTGATGTGCAAAGCCAAGTTCAAGTTTCTAAAGGTTTAAGTCCTGCAGGCCTGTGACCAAGCTGTATGGTATGACTTGCTGTAGCTTGATTAGGTAATAATTTCAGAGATTATCAGTGCAAAGGGCGACTCATTACCTACAAATGACCAAGCAATATACATAGACAAATAATAGAACAATTATCAGAAAACTTCCTGCTCAGATAATTTATTAACAAAAATACTGAAGTAAGTGCCCACTGTGCCTAGAGGAGATATTTAATAAACAGAACATTCAGATTCATATCGTAGAGGGGAAGGCAATGGTTTATTCAAAAGGTGGTATATCAGAACAAAAGTAAAATTGGTTTTCATATTAATTATACGCAGGTGATTATGACACACACCTTCAATCCCAACACTCGGGAGGCAAAGACAGGCTGAATCTGAATTTGAGGCTAGCCTGGTCTACAGAGCAAGTTCTAGGAAAGCTATGACTACACAGAGAAGCCCTGCCTCAAGAAAATTTAAAAAAGAAGGAAGGAAGGAAGGAAGGAAGGAAGGAAGGAAGGAAGGAAGGAAGGAAGGAAGGAAGGAAGGAAGGAAGGAAGGAGAAAGAAAGGAAGGAGAAAGAAAGAAAGAAAGAAAGAAAGAAAGAAAGAAAGAAAGAAAGAAAGAAAGAGTGAAAAAAGAGAAAAAGAAAGAAAATTAAACAAGTTAAGGAGAAAAGCAAAAGTACCTAACAGGGATTATGTCTCAGACAAAGTTACATCTGCCTTTTGGACATCTGAAATTACCTTAGTTGAAGTAATTTGAAAAGATATGACATCATAGTCAGAAAACCTCCAGGTTTTCTGATCTCCAGGTTTTTGGTTGATTTGTTTCCTTGTTTTATTTAACTTTCTCTTTAATTTAAGCCATCAGGCTGTTTTGTTTCTTAGACATTGACCTATCAATAAATGAATTCCTTTATCTAAGATATAAAATGCCTTACCGAAGAGCATACATGCCTATTCTGTCTAAATGCACATGGCCAAAAGACGTTCACTGTGAAACTATGATCAACAAAGATGTCATGTGGAAATTGCCCCTGGATACCATATCCTGGTACCAATCTCTAGCATGATTTGGAGACCAGAATATTCAGTCAGTCATCTGCTACAGAGAAACTGCAGGTGCAGCTGGAGGACTGGGTGGAGGATGTCAAAGCAGGAGAAAGCAGCTTTATGTCAACCTCCTAAGGTCCTTGATGTGGAAGGAACAATCACTTACACACACACAAATGATCATTGTGATTCCCGACTACAAGGACCTGCGGTGTGGGAAAGGAAGTTCTGCATGGAATTTGAAAGCTGGATTTACAAGGTAAGAGATCTAAGAGCTTCAAGTGGAGAGGGTTTCCAGCATTTCAGAGAAATATGTTTTGTTTGTTTTCAGTCTAGACTGAGAGTACAAATGCCTTGGAAATATACTTGAAGCCAAAGACACCCCAGGGCTGTTTTCTTTTTCCTCACAGAGCCCTGGGTTAGGCTGTATAGGTGGTACCTATAAGAGTTCACCTGTAGCAATAATGATGCCTCTCATGTTCTCCATGTCCAATCAGCAATCTAGGTAATTGCCACTATTTTCCTTGAATGTCCTCCACAGTTCCCATACTGTGTTCTCACTATTAGATGTTTACCATTTAGTCCTGAGCAAGTGCTACTTAGCTGCCAGCTATCTCTGAGATATATTCAGTATTGCTTTCTGGAGACAGAGTTTGAGCACAGGCCTACTCTGTCCAAAATTTTTGATGGCCTCCGATAGATGTTCAGTTTAAATGCGGGCTATTCTTTTATTGGTTCTGATTTTTAAAAATCATTATCTTGTAATTAGTGAAAGTTTAAAAAAAATCATTATCTTGATTCAAAACCTGCCTTTGAAAAATAAAATTATGTCATTTTCAGGGAAATAGATATAATGAGAAATCACCTTACAGAAATCATCCAGATTCAGAAACACCAATATCACATTTTGTCTCATACGTGTCTCATAGATTTTGCATACATTTTTTTAAAGTAGCCAGTCTTTGCTACCTGCCAACTTGGGAAATTTTCTTAACCTCTTTCATCCTGAATTTCCTTATCTAATAGAAAGAATAACAAAAATCCCTCATGAACTTACTGTTAAGATTAAATGACAGATTCCAAAAAATTGAGAACCATGCCTGTGTCACAGTAACTTTGGGATGTTATTGTTTGACCAAGCTGTTATCACTAGCTATGAAGGTGTACCACAATCTACCCTTCATGCTCCCCAGCTGTCTGTCTTGTTTCTGGCTCGTCAATAACCTCAATTCTTGTATATGAATTGAGATGGCAGTCCCATACACCAAAAGATTCATATACTTATCTTTAACAACTTCAAAATATCCGTCCTGGTATCCTCATTTTCTAGATAATGAGACTCAGACTCAACAAAGTTAAGAAACCTGGTATAAGGAGCTGAACTTATAAGTAGCGGTGAAAAGGCTGAAATCAGTACCCAAAACTCCAACTATATTCTTCCAACAATATGACACCTTTATGCCAACCGATTCCTAAATGTTTCCATTAAAGCACTTTAGTAACACATGCTTTTCCTGAACCTTGGAACCTCTACGTTCAGACGAAGAATCTGTGCCCCTCCTGAACCTCAACAGGACTTTACAAGCACCTAGGCTAACTGATTCTAGCACAAGCAAAGTTATACAACTACCAGATCTAGGTTACAAATGGTAACACAAGGGTTATAAATAGCTCAGTCTTTTGAAGCTGCCCTCTAGGCAGCAAATATAAGAAATACTCTCCTTGTGGATTTGGGGAGTGGCATGCATGCAAAAAGGGGAGGGAGGGTGGGATCGGCAGGGGAGGAGGGAGGGGCTTATGGGGGGATACAAAATGAATAAAGTGTAATTAATAAAAAATTAAAAAATTAAAAAATTTAAAAAAATAAAAAAAAAGAAATACTACCTGAAGGTGTTATGCTTGAGAAATCAGTAAAGAGATCACATCAAGAGAGAGAGGCATAAAGAGGTCCAGCTGCTCAGACAGCCTTTAAGCAACCCCAACAGGCACTTTGTGGAACAGAGAGGAGCTATCTCAGTCAAGTCCCGTCCACATTGCAAAACTCCATGAGATATGCAAATTATCCTTGTTATTTAAGTCAAGAAATATTGAGTGTTTTGTTTCTCAATTATGAAATCCAGAAAGGTTGTAGAAATCTTTAATGTCAATTAATCATTTTAATTCCCCCTAATAATAGGCCTTCCACAGTCGTCAATTGTACAGCCATCTCTACCTAGAGGTCATCACCAACTAGCATATACAAGCCTTCACCTAAAGAGCTATGTGTTAAAAATAAACAAATAAATAAAAATAAAAATAAAAAAGAGCTGTGAGCTGACCTAAATCATTGTGAATGCCACAGAGTCAATCACCTTTCCTTAAGTCTATACCTGGGTTCTTAAGAACTCAAATGCGAGCTCATTTATTCTTTGTTTCCCACTAAGCTCTGCTACTTCATCTGTCTAGACCTCTGTCTCATCTGAACGGAGTTACAGTGAAATCTCCAGTTTAGCCTCAATGCAGAAATGTACATACAAATCCAATGAAAGCTCTTAGTTTTTGAATTAATTGTTTTCACAATGAGGAGACAAAAATATTAAGAGGAGTAACATGAAGGAGAAGGATTTGTTTCAGCTCATGGTTTCTGAGAATTCAGTCCATCCTTGTGGGAAGGCATGGTAGAGCCACTCAGCTCATACCATGGCAGGCAGAAACAGCAGCTGCAGACCACCAGGAAGAAGATGCATCTCACTGATCCACTTTCTCAGGCTAAGCTCCACTCCCAAAGCCCACAGACACTCCCCCAAATAATGCCACCAACTGAAGACTAAGTGCTCAAAACATGAGTCTATGGGTACACATTGGCTCAAATGGTAACACATTTAACAAGAGCTTTGGTTGTGTTGTGGTATGTGTTGAAATACTGATTATATTGCACAATAAATATTTATTTCTGTTTCCTCAAGTGAACTATTTAGCCTCTTTGAAGAAAAACATCAGTATATCCCTAACACCTAATGCTTAGAATATGAAAAATATGTCATTTTGAATGAATAAACAAATAGGTAAGGGATGCTGAATAAACAACTCATGCTTGTAGGAGACACCAGATAGAAGAGATCTTAGGCTCATGAGAAATTTAGTGGTGGCTGTATGCTATTGTCTACATCCTATCCTATCCAATTCTTGTCTCTGTCTTAGTGATGCTACCATACCATAGACGTATTTTCAAGACTACTTCATTCACAAAGCCACACAGCTTTGTTAGGCATCTTCACTTGAAAAGAAATGACATTTCTGTAAGTGCTTCTCTGCCATTCGATATTCCTCTGCAGAGAATTCTCTTACAGAAATGTTCAACCTCATTAGCCATTAGGGAAATGCAAATCAAAACAACCCTGAGATTTCACCTTACACCCATCAGAATGGCCAAGATGAAAATCTCAAGGGACAACACATGCTGGAGAGGTTGTGGAGAAAGGGGAACCCTTCTCCACTGCTGGTGGGAATGTAAACTGGTACAACCACTCTGGAAATCAATCTGGCGCTTTCTCAGACAACTAGGAATAGCGCTTCCTCAAGATCCAGCCATACCACTCCTAGGCATATACCCAAAAGAGGCGCAAGTACACAAAAAGGACATTTGCTCAACCATGTTTGTAGCAGCTTTATTTGTAATAGCCAGAAGCTGGAAACAACCCAGATGCCCCTCAACTGAAGAATGGATGCAGAAACTGTGGTACATCTATGCAATGGAGTATTACTCAGCAATGAAAAATAAGGAAATCATGAAATTTGCAGGTAAATGGTGGGACCTGGAAAGGATCATCCTGAGTGAGTTGTCCCAGAAGCAAAAAGACACTCACGGTATATACTCACTCATATAAACATACAATATAGAATAAACCCACTAAAATCTGTACATCTAAACAAACTAAGCAAAAGAGACGACCCTAACTAAAATGTTCAATCCCCATCCTGAAAGGCAAAGAGGATGGACATCAGAAGAAAAAGAAAATAGGAAACAACCTCGGAACCCGCTACAGAGGGCCTCTGAAAGCCAGAAGAAAACAGGAAACAACCTTGAAACCTGCTACAGAGGGCCTCTGAAAGCTTCTGCAGTATAGACTGTCAAAGCAGATGCTGAGCCTGATGGCCAACTGATGGGCAGAGTGAATGGAATTTTATGTAAGAAGTGGGAAATAGTAAGAGCTGGAGGGGACGGGAACTCCACAAGCAGAGCAACAGAACAAGATAATTTGAACACAGGGAACTTCCCAGAGACTCATACTCCAACCAAGGACTATTCGTGGAGATGACCTGGAACCCCTGCACAGGTGTAGCCCATGGCAGTTCAGTGTCCAAGTGGGTTACATAGTAATTGGGGGAGCAGCCTTACCAGGCCACAGTAGAGGACAATGCAGCCACTTTTGATGAAAACTGATAGACTAAGATCAGAAAGAAGAGGAGAACCTCCCCTATCAGTGGATTTGGGGAGTGGCATGCATGCAGAAAGGGGAGGGAGGGTGGGATCGGCAGGGGAGGAGGGAGGGGCTTATGGGGGGATACAAAATGAATAAAGTGTAATAAAAAAAATAAAAAACTAATACAAAAAAAAAAAAAGAAATGACAGTCCAAATCAGATGGCAGAACTATAAGGAAAGCAACTGCTAAAAATCTCATAAAGATCCTTTTTCTTCTTCTAGCCATTTTACAACATGTCATCTAGATGCCTGACCTTGCCAAGCAAAATCTAGTTAATCTTTACAGTGCCATTCCCTTTTATGGACTCTCTGATATGGCAGTGCCATATGGTGGCAGCGCTGGTGAGAGGACTCTGCTCTTACCTGACGAACAGGTTTGTGTTTCACTAAGCAAATAATTTGGCTCTTGCATCATCCATTCTACTTCCCCAGTGTTTTCTGCTCGATGGAAAACACACCCAAAGAAATTACTGAACAGCAGTACCACCTCTATTAATGAGATGAGAAAACAATTTCTATAGTTAAGTTTTACTTGAAGACTGTTCACATATGCACACCATTAAGGAAGCCCACTGCTATTGTAGGACAGCAGTACTATCCAAGGGCATTTGATCTCAAAGCACACACACACACACAAAAATTCCCAGGGCACCAATCAGTTCTTTAAAGATGTCCTCTTGCTTCAGCCGATTAAAATCCAACAGGTTGGCCTTAGAAACAAGGAATTTATCTCATTGTTGCTGTGATTACAGGTTGTGTGTTTATTATAGCTTTAATCATGCCTACATTCTTTCTCAGAAGGAGTTGTTTGAAGCCTGCAGAATGCTGAGGTTTGGACACATTTCTGAGGTATGCCACCACAGCTTCTGATTGGGCAGCCACCCTCGGACCATGTGGGCCTTTTACTGTTGACTCACCAGAGGGTAGCAACTTGGAAGGTTGATGTCAGCATGCAAGAATGTCAGGCTGCTCTCTTTGGCAACCACCCTCCTTCCCTCTTCATCAACTCACTCAGCCTAGAGCTAAGCAAGGCTTCTTAGGTTTACACCCTCGCCAACATTCTGCCTGGGCTTTTCACTGCCTTGGATATCATGCTCCAGTAAAACAGAAACAGGCAAAGGGACAAACAAACAAAAAACCCAGATATTAGTTGATAGTGGTAAACCCTGGTTGTGATGGGGATATATATGAGAGTGGGTATAGCTGTCTGTGTAGCTCTCTGCAACACACACACCCACACACACACACACAGGCACACTCTTTTTCCAAAAGAAAGCACTAGAATTCAGGATGCAATCTGTCAGAAGGCATAAGCAAGATTTCTGAATCATGGAGGCATTATATGCTACTGATTATTTGATTTGCCTCAAATGCCTCATAGCTCTGACTACTCCAACTAAAGCCTTCAATTGGATTTAGGACTGTCTCTGAAGTGTTTTATAATCCCATGATCTGAAAAAAACTACTAGGGTTTTTTGTTTGTTTGTTTTGCTTTTTTTGTTTTAGGGGAGTGGCTTCCTGGTACTCGTGTGGCATGACAGAGCTGCCAGACAGCTTACAGACTGGCTCTGTGAGTGTCTTTTGAACACTGCCTAGTTTCATATCGCCTCTGATCTCAGCATCACCCCCTCACTTAACAGAAAAGAGTCATATGTCTAAGCTCATTAAAATGCCCACGTTCACAGAGTCTTTTCAATGTTTGTGGTTTTACACAACTGAAAGCAGTAAACCTGTTAAGAGATCCATAGATCCATGGCTAAGGTCAAGCAATCACTCACATGATACTGTCAAGCAAGGTAGAACTGATGATTCAAAGGAACTGGGTATTCCCTAATTCAACTTGCTAATGTGTGGAGTCCAAACATTAAGGCTATTTGATTCCCTTAACAAACTGGAAATGAGATAAAATTGCCTTCTTTGATCTTCTCTTCATGTCATTTCTTTACCTTGATGAATAGCTACAACTTCAATCCCTCCATTTTGTCTCAGTGTCCTCCAGGATTGTCCAATTTGGCCAATGCAGTGGGTAAATTCCCCCCACCCCCAAAACATATTCTCATAGCCTAATCCTCTAAGTTTGCTAATATAATCTTTATGGGAAAACAACAATTAACTCGATGTTCAGAGTAGGCAAGAAATCTAATAATAAGTGTTCTTGTAGAAGTACATAGAGAAGAGACTAAGGGAGAAGATAGAAAGCTCTACAATGAGGTAACTTCCAGACAAAAACTTTCTAAAGACACTGGAAATTTCAGAAATTCTCCCATAGAGCCTCTGTGGAGGACAAGGTCCTGCTGATGTCCTGACTGAATTTACCACTGCTAGAACGGTACTTTGATTTCTATTCCCTTAAAGTTATGGAGTTTGTAGCTGCTAGATGATAGAATTCATCAGTTACAAACTCTATGTCATATGAGGAATAATGCAAGTAGTACTAGTCTGGATGGGAAAATTCAAGTTTTAATATCATGCTTGCAATCCTAGGATTCAGGAGACTTAGGGAAGATAGTCATTATTTCCGAGTCCAGTCTTAACTATCTAGTGAGTTCTGGCCAGCTAGCACTACATAGAAAGTTATTATCTCTCTTTGATTATGAATAAATATTCAGTATGACAACTGAGAGTTTGAAAGTCAAGAAAATACTAGTATTTCAGCAAAAGTGAGAAGCTGTGTCCTATCAGAAAGCAGTTCCAAACAGGGAACAGGACAGGAGCCTACCACAGAGGGCCTCTGAAAGACTCTACCCAGGAAGGTATTAAAGCAGATGCTGAGACTCATAGCCAAACTTTGGGCCATGTGCAGGGAATCTTATGAAAGGTGAGATAGAAAGACATAGAGGAGATAGAAAAACAGGAGCTCCAAGGGAGAGTAACAGAACCACAAAATCTGGGCCCAGGGGTCTTTTCTGAGACTGATATTCCAACCAAGGACCATGCATGGCAATAACCTAGAACCCCTGCACAGATGTAGCCCATGGCAGCTCAGTGTCCAAGTGGCTTCTCTAGTAATAGGAAGAGACTGTCTCAGACACGAACTCAGTGGCTGGCTCTTTGATCACCTCCCCCTGAGGGGAGAACAGTCTTACCAGGCCACAGAGGAAAACAATGCAGCCAGTCCTGATGAGATCTGATAGGCTAGGGTAAGAGGGAAGGGGAGGAAGACCTACCTTATCAGTGGACTAGGGGAGGGGCATGGGAGGAGAAGAGGGAGGACAGGCAAGATTGGGAGGGAATGAGGGAGAGAGCTACAGCTCTCTCATACAAAATGAATAAATTGTAATAAATTTAAAACTTTATTTAAAAATTAATTAAAAGAAAGAAAGAAGTTCCCATCCAGCATTCCTGTTGACAACATGGTTCAGCATGGACAAATCTTGCCTGTTTTACTGAATTGTTACTTTAAATTTCCTGCATTTTAAGTGTTGGTTCAAAATCCAAACAGGCAAATGGCATTCTGTGGGCATGACCAAACATAACTAAGTGCTGAGATGTAACCACAGTGGCAAGCTGTGGTTCATGAACGAACTGACCCTTTAAAAAATCCTGAAGATGCTCATGACAGCCAAGAACCAAGGCCTGCTTTCCCCACTGGGAGCCTCTCCCCCCTCCCCCATTTACTTAGGGTCATCCCCACTTACCCTGTGGGCAGAGGGCTCTACTCATGCCTACAATTCATCTTTCTTTTACTCTGATGGCTTAAATTGTACTCTGTCCATTTAGAAATACGGTTGTGTGTGAGCAACAGACAGGCAGGCAGGCAGGCAAGCAGAAATTTCTTTAGAAAAAAAAAATCTGGGGAGAATTGAAAATCCAAAGTTATTTTTTTCTGACCTTTTATCACAAGCATTAACACACATTTATTAAAAAGGGAAGGTACTTCAGGTAAAATATAAGCTATAAACTGAAACAAAACCTTAAAATGACACTGCCTCCTCCACCTCTCAATTTCAGTGTAAGTGTCCTATGGAGATTTTTAAAGCAACATGTAACTCAATGAGATGGACTTTTTCTGTCTGATTCTGAACGTGACTGGCAAGAATTTACAGAATGATGAAAATTCTACAAAAGCCAAGATTCATATGCAGCTGTGAGGGAAGACCACATTGAGGAGGGAACATAGCAATTTTCATAATAGAGGTTTTTATCATGAAAAAAGTCTGCAAAAAGAGATACTCCTAAGGCTCCCTCTGAAAGTGAGAGGGATTTAAAAATAATTTCAGCAATATAGAGAGAAATTATCCTCAAATGAAAATCAAGAATATCAGAAACCAATGGAATTCTACTCAGCACTTAAAAACAAAGAAATCATGAAATTTGCAGGCAAATGATAGGATCTAGAAAAGATCATCCTGAGTGAGGTATTCCAGAATCAGAAAGACACACATAGTATATACTCACTTATAAGTATATATTAGACATATAATATAGGGTAATCATACTAAAATCTGTACACTTAAGCAAGCTTATCAAGAAGGAAGACCCTGGGTAAGAGGATCATCCTCACTCAGACAAGCAAATGGGATGGACATCAGAAAAGGGAGAAAACAGGGAACAGGACAGGAGCCTACCACAGAGGGCCTCTAAAAGACTTTACCCAATAGGGTATCAAAAGCAGATACTGAGACTCATAGCCAAGCTTTGGGCAGAGTACAGGGAATCTTATGAAAAAAGGGGGAGTTAGTAAGACCTGGAGAGGACAGGAGCTCCACAAGGACCAAATGTATCTGGGCACAGGGGTCTTTTCTGAAACTGATAATCCAAACAAGGGCCATTGGAGATAACCTAGAACCTCTGCACAGATGTAGCCTGTGGCAACTCAGTGTCCAAAAGGGTTCCCCAATAATAAGACCAGGGACTGTCTCTGACATGAACTCATGGGCTAGCTCTTTGGTCACCTCTACCTGAGGGGGAAGCAGCCTTACCAGGCCACAGAGAAAGTCAAAGAAGCCAGTCCTGATGAGACCTGATAGACTAGGGTCAGATGGAAGGGGAGGAGAACCTCCCCTATCATTGGACTGGGGAAGGGGCATAGAAAAAGAAGAGAGATGGAGGATGGGATTAGGAGAGGATGGGGGAGGGGGCTACAGTTGAGATACAGTGAATAAACTGTAATTAATAAAAATAAAATTAAAAAAAATACCAGAAACCCTAATTCAATAACAAAGTGACAGGCAACCCAGTTTTGTTTTTTGTTTGTTTGTTTGTTTGTTTTGTTTTGTTTATTGGGCAAAATATTTAAATAGACATTTCCCCAGAGAAGACGATGAATGGCTTAAAAAACATTGAAAATGTGCTGGGCACCAATAGTCATCAGGAAAATGCCAATGAAACCACTAGGCATCAGTTTGTAAAAGGCAAAAAAACAAAACAAAACAAAAAAAAAACAAAAAAAAAAAACACAGACACTTGTCAGCAAGAATGAGAAGTGGAGACACTCACACATTTTTTTATGCAAGTACAAAATGACATAGCCACCTTGAAAATCAGTTCCACAAATAATCAGACAGTGGTTATCCATATAGCAGTCTTCTCTAATGAGATCCACCTAAGAGGGGAAAATACATTCACACAAAAGACATAAGCATGAATGTTTAACAGAATTACTCATCACAGGCAAGTATGGAAAGCTAAAATGTCCTTCAACCACTGAGTAGAAAAACAAAATTTGGCATATGGCATACCCACACACTACTTATTATCTTCAGAGAGACTAAAGCTAATACCATCTATAGACCTGAGAAACATGCTAAAGGAATGATGATTCCTTCTATATAAAATGTTCTATATAAAACTGCTTCCATATAAAATACAATATGTAACGCCATTTACAGAAGATATGTCAGTGGTTTCCTGGGGCTGGGGGTGAAAACAGGCAGGAGGAACATTTGGTTGACGAAATTGTTCCCAAATTATTTCGATGCTAGTTACACTACTTGGTATTTACTAAAACTCACTGCACTGTGCCCTTAAACCAGCGGTTCTCAACCTCTCTAACATCTGTGGCCCTTTAAAATACTTTCTGAGATAGAAGTTTGCCAAAGGGGTCGAGAACCACAGGTTAAGAAACACTGTCTTTAAAATGTGTGAGATTATAGTAAGTTATGCCTGAATAATGGAACATTTTAAAACTATAGGAATCATTAACAGTAAAGCATGCTCTGAAGCACACTTTCACCCTTAGGCTATAACCAGCCTACCAGCAAGCTCCCTGCATCCGTAGGAAACACCTTGGGCTTTTTTTCCTTTTTATGTATTTGAAGTAAATAATACATAGTTTAAAATGTGACAATTCTGGTACTCCCTCAGCCACACACACACACACACACACACACACACACTTTTTTTTTTTTTTACAGGTTGTACTATACAATAAAAGTGCAAGAATATGTGGGAATGCACTTTTCTTAAAAAAAATTAGCAATCATTACTACTTGATGTTCTGGGATGGGTTGGTGGGGAGGGCTCCCCTTTTCTGAGGAGTAGGGAGAGAGTATAGAGGGAAGACAAAAGGAGGATGGGACCAGGAGGACAGGAGGAAGAGGGCTACAATCAGGATGTAAAGTGAATAAATAAATAAATAAATAGATAGATAGATAAATAAATAAATAAATACTATTCTTTTTTTTTTTTTTTCTATCCTCATTCAAAAGCACTGAGTCAGACCAGGGTAGTTCTTTCCTGGCCACTGAATTTCATCTAATTTGAGATGACATCAGTTACTTGAAACATTAGCATTTGTGGGAGGTCATTAATTGGCTTTATGAAGGCCCTCAACTAAAAAAGAATTTTAAAAAGTATGTATTGTGTGTGTGTGTACACGTGTGTGTGTGTGTTTCTAAAACTGTAAAAATGCAAGCTGCTATGGTAATACGCCACACTTGAATTACAGCATTCAAGAAGCAGAGGCAGGTAGATCTCTGTGAGTTCCAGAACAGCCTGATCTCCATAGCCAAGTCCAGGACACCCAGAGCTACATAACAGAAAGCCTATCTTAAAAACAAAGTGGGTTCCCTAGTTAGGGGAACAGGGACTGTCTTCAACATTAATTCAAAGGCTGACTCTTTGACCTCCACCCTCCCCGAGGGAGGAGCAGCCTTGCTTAGGTCACAAAGAGGGACATTGTAGCCAGTCCTGAAGAGACCTGATAAGCTAGGATCAGATGGAAGGGGAGGAGGACCTCCCCCATCTGTGGATTTAGAGAAGAGCAGGAAGGAGATGAGGGAGGAGGGTGGGATTGGGAGAGAATAAAAGAGGGGCCTGCAGCTGGGATACAAAGTAAATAAACTGTAATTAACATAAAAATAAAAATTTAATTAAAAAAAATGTAAGGTAACAGTCTTTCAACCAATCTCCAACATCAAACACGGCTCCCTCTTATTCATAGCAATCTCTCCTACCAATTTCCCAGAGTTCTAGATTTCTATTCCCTTTTATTCGTCTACTTTTACCCCTTCACAGTCTTCCATGGCTTCAGGGTAAGGTCTAACTAACTTTCACAAGCCCCTTTCCTGTGCTTGCCTCATTTTTCTGCACTACTCTATGCTCTAAGCGTGCCAAACTACTGGCTAGTCCTCAGAAATGGTGGCCTCTCTTAGAACTTTGTGCTTTTGTACATGTTGTTCCTGCTGCTAGGAAGCACTTAACCCCCTTTTCTGCTGGCTAAATACCATTTGTCCTCAAAGACCCATCTCTGGGAAAGCTGCCATGAACTTCCCCAGTTCAAAGAAATGTCCTTTCTGAATGTCAGGCTGTGTATACTTCACTCTATCAAAAGTGTTCCTTGCTGATTTTTGGGCTCTTTGCCTCCTTGCCTGTCTTAGTTTTCTCACATGAGAAAGCATTGCCACACTGCCTGGGACATGGTACGAATTCAGCCCTGTGAATCAAATCAAGTGTCTTGGTATGAAACGTGCACTCATCACAATACAGCAGAAAGGACACTGGCTCAGAAGTGAGAAGATGCCAGTCATATGGGCTCTGATTAGCTCGGTCACATTCCAATATTTGGTTTCCTCTTGTAAGACCGTGATCACTATTGCCCATTTGGAAGGGCTGCTGAAGGGACTAAACTGGAGAGAGCATCTAAAGTAATTGACAGGTGGGTGCTGCAAGCAGAGTAGCTCTATCAGTTCTGGAACATCTGCTGAAGAAGAAATTGTATATCTACAAAAGCAAGCATGCTACTGGCCATGTTGCAATATCAACTGGACTTTGTTTTCTCACTTTTGCCTTATTTTTTAAAAGACATGTTATATTATGTTTCAAAAATCAGGTGACAAAAAAATACACAAACCTGATTCTTAGACCAACTGCCCTCCCCAGCCCCCTTCCAATGTTTCAGTTTTAAACACTAGCACTTATAAAGACATTATCTTATTTAACATAAAATGTACACTGCTATGTCTATATTGTTAGAAATGTTGTTGTATCGTAATATTTAAACAGACTCTGGAACTCTCTAAGTTAACCCAGGATCTTAATCAATGACACAAGTGCATGGGAAAGGGGATGTTATTCTCTGCTTTACATATCAACTTTGAACTGTAAACGAGAGGTAACGGCTTGACTCACAGCCTCAGCTCTTTCTAAAGGGAACCACAAAGAGTCTGCATGACTAAAATGGTGAAAGACAGTCTCAATGTTACTACAGGCCACAGCCAAATAAACGGCAAGCACTTGGGGAAACTCTGTTGCCTTGACTGAGGCCAGGGCGCTGCACAGAGCTCCAACACATGGACAGGGAGTCCTCAGAACCACTGTTTCCTACCTGGTTTGCATCATGAGAACAGCATGTTCTCGGAAAGCCTTCAGCTATAAAAGAACTATGCCTAGAATTGTAATCAAGTTCCATTTGAGGGCTGCATTTCATTAATGTGCTCATTCATTCAGTGTCTACATAGAAATCTATGTAGATTGGTATTATATTGAGGTTGTTTGGGTTTAGTAAATAGTTATTTTTCTTTTAGCTTGTCTGTAACAGTAAATGATAAAGTTATTAAAACTTATTAAAAGTTTGGCAATACATGGACATTGCAGTTACAGACCTGCATTTTGTGGGCAAATGTGACCGTGGCCTGCATTACTTTTATCTGCTCTCCTTGGCTTTGATTTTTTTTTCCCCTCAGACAGTCCTGAGTCAGTAACCTGAAGCCCTTGAACTTTTGTGTATACAGCCTCAGTTAATTGTCTTACTCCACTCAAAAATCTCTGCCATTGCTTTTATTAAAAAATCTTCATGTGAATGGAATACTACTCGGCAATTAAAAACAAAGAAATCATGAAATTTGCAGGCAAATGGTGGGATCTAGAAAAGATCATCCTGAGTGAGGTATCCCAGAAGCAGAAAGACACATATGGTATATTCTCACTGATAAGTGGATATTAGACACATACTATAGGATAATCATACTAAAATCTGTACACCTAAGGAAGCTAAACAAGAAGGAGGACCCTGTATAATATGCTCAATCTTCATTCAAAAAGGCAAATGAGACAGACATTGGAAGAGGGAGAAAACTGGGAATAGGACAGGAGTCTATCACAGAGGGCTTCTGAAAGACTCCACTCAGCAGGGTATCAAAACACATGCTGAGATTCATAGCCAAATTTTGAGCAGAGTGCAGGGAATCTTATGAAAGGAGAGGGAGATAGAAAGACCTAGAGGGAACAAGAGCTCTACAAGGGGAGCAACAAAACCAAAAATTATGGGCACAGGGGTCTTTTCTGAGACTGATACTCCACACAAGAACCATGTATGGAGATAACCTAGAACCCCTGTTCAGAAGTAGCCCATGGCAGCTCAGTGTCCAAGAGGGTTCCCCAATAATAGGACCAGGAACCATCTCTGACATGAACTCATGGGCTGGCTACCTGAGGGGGAGCAGCCTTATCAGTCCACAGAGAAAGACAAAGAAACCAGTCCTGATGAGATCTGATAGACTAGGGTCAGATGGAAGGGGAGGAGGACCTCCCTTATCATTGGACTGGGGAAGGGGTATAGGAGAAGAAGAGGGAGGGAGGGTAGGATTAGGAGGGGATGGGGAGGGGGCTACAGCTGGGATACAAAGTGAATAAACTGTAATTAATAAAAATTTTAAAAAAATTTAAATCTCCATGTGAGACAGAAACCAGACTCCAAAGGAAAATCCAACGGGCTGGTCAAGCAGAGGCAGCAGATTCACCATCCCACACCCAAAAAATTACTGTCACCCCAACTCAGTTTGCCATGCATATTTATGCTAAAAAGAGGACGGGTGAGCAATTCTGGACTTTGAGCCTCTTGAAAGTAAAGATTGTCCCATTTTGCTTTCTTAAACATCCAGCCCAGGCCTAGATAACAAGACACTCAAATAACTTCCTTGTGAAGTCTGTTTCTTGAAAGTATTTATATTTTACCACCTCTGGAGTTCATTCATTCTATGATTTCCTCTAAGCAGTTTTTCTTTCTGTATTCTAGTCATTTCAAGCTACTCTAAACATGCACAGCAGAAGCTGGTGGATAATGCTGCGTTCACAGAATCAATTGCTTCTGTGGTTTCTCTTCTGTCCCCTTAATTTTTGTGCATATGACTGAACAGTCCCTTGTCTCTTAAGGTAGCTCCTAAATCTCTTTTTTTTAATCATCCTTCAGATCTTTATCCAAACTATATCATAGGAATTTTGCAGAGGTCAAAACCACACATACATACATTTTCTATTATTGTGCAAATTATTGTATAACTTATTTTCTAGTGACTATCATGATTTATGTTTTAATTAGATGTTTAAGTCAGGATCTCGGCAATGACCACTCGGCCTTCTTTTGTTAAACAAGAGCTCAATGGCAGTGCAATGATCTCTTTTTCTCCAGTTTTCTTCCCTTTGAGGATGATCACGAGCACTCTCCACTGTCTACAAGGGTTCTTCCAACCCTGGCAGCCAGCATCCTGTCTTACACAGCAGGGCACAGCTCACTGATTTCAACAACAGTGTTACTAAAACTAGAAACTGTTATCGTTCAGCCCTCCCTAAAATTAATCCTTGAATGTTTCACATTTAATTTCTACCCTACAGGTTTAACAATATTTGCAGATGCTTCAGTTTTAAGCGAGTTACACTATTTGAAGTCACAAAATGCCTTTGACATCTACGCTACATTGCCCTTATGTTACAAATTACAGGACCAAAGTGCAGCTTATTAATTTTCCATAAGTCATAAAACTAGCTCTGGGTTTAATGGAGAAGAGAAACCATCTCCTTCTAAGTTAGCTACTAGAGCTAGGAGCCTAGCTTAATACGAGCCCTTCTACCATCATCCATGTGACTGCGGGTGGAGTCCAACCAAGCTCATGAAGCCCAGCTTTAAACAGCTGTAATATGAAGGAAGAAGCATGGCTTTTTGCATGAAGCAAATACAGGAATGAATGTGAAGGAACGGGCTGACTGACAAGGCTTAACAAATGTCCTCTCTCCACCCAGCTAGTCCCCTATTTTCAGGTCATCACAGCCATAAAAGAGCCATCACTGAAAGCCGTGGGTTTGCTTCCACCCAGTCCTTTAGCAGGCTGTATGAAATGCAACTCCTATTTCCTAACAATCATAAAACCTGCTGTTAGGATTAAACGAGATCGTGTTTGAATGTCAGTTCACACAGTATCTGGCATATGGTAAATGTTCAATAAATGACAGCAACTCTGATAATGTCGATGAAAAGGAAGAAGAGGCAGCCATGGAGAGATTGCAGTGTTTCGGTTCAAATCTCCTACCAAGAAAAGGAAAAACAAGCAGCTTCCCAGGACCAGAAAGATAGCAAAGTTAGTCACTATTTCCTCAAGTGAGAGAGATGATCGAGTCTCCAGACAATGGTTTCAGTCTTCTAATCTGTGAGACAATTTGGGACCTATTGAGATTTCAGATAACAGGGAAAGGGACATAGCTTATAGACTCAGAAACCTAGACCCCAAACTGGTTCTTAGATAAGTTTACATTGCTAGCCCCAGGACCACACTAAGACACACTGTGTTAAAAAACCTGAGATTTCTAAAAACCTAGAATGAAGTATTAGTGAAATTTAAGGGTTTCTTTTTGCTTTAAGATGATTATTTGTAGGGGAACACGGACTATTTCTAATAGGATCTCAAGGGCAGGCTGTTTGACCCCCACCCCAGGGGAGGAGCAGTCTGTTAGGCCACAGAGGAGGACTTTGCAGCCAGCCCTGAAGATACCTGATAAAACAGGGTCAGATGAAAGGGGAGGAGGTCCTCCCCTATCAGGGGACTTGGAAAGGGGCAGGGAGGAGACCAGGGAGGGAGTGTGGGGTTGGGGAGGGAATGAGGGAGCGGGATACAGCTGGGACACAGAGTTAACAAAATGTAACTAAAAAGAAAAATAAAATAAAAATAAAAAAATTAAAAAAAAAAGAATGAAAAATAAAATAAAATAAAATAAAATTTTAAATAAATAAATAAATAAAAAAGATGATTATTTGTGAGGAAATATTCACCATTGCCCACCAATTCAAAATATCGTATAAGCGGCACACTGTCTAATCGCTGAGAATGAAATCAACACAAAAGATATTCCTTCAAATTACATACGTACATATATACATAGAGATGTGTAAACATAAACACTTAAGAAGATTGACCTCACTGATTCTGACTTCTCTTAAGAAGAACTTGCAGTTCATTCTTAGTACCTCATGTGGCTTTTTTAAAGCCCGTGCAACACGATGTGTGCGTGGTCACATAAAATATTTTTGATCATTAAATGATAAAAACAAAAAAAATGAATTTGTGTTTTCTATGACCCAGAAGGATTTAATCTTGTTTTGTCAAAACCACATTCCCAAATATCCATCAAGAATGCCTCAAGGCATTTCACAAAGTTCAACTAGCTAATCTATCCAATATTAGTAGAGATAATTTATACACAGATGACCCACTCATTAAGTCAACCAGCTGTGAGAGTTCACATTTTGATGGGCCACAAACAAAGGCAATATTATTATTTAACTGACATTAAACTAAAATGTGTGCCCAAATCACTGTAAGATGCCCAACACTGAATAAATTAAGTCAAATTTTGTTTGCTTTTGAAAAGGCAATTTTCAAAAATAAAAAAATGAAATTTTCATATCTCATTTGAGGGTACTACGAATTCATGGTATCACTAAGATCCAGAGACTAAATGAAGCTCATAACATGGAAAAGTACATGAATTCATTCTTGATAGAATTTAAAAATGTTTATGAGACATTTGGTAATTTTGAGATGTCTTTGGCCAAGTCATGAGTAAACAGAAAACTGAAGAAAAATGGTAGGTGATTCTTAATATAAAACTGAAGAGAATGAGCATATGAAGTGCTTGTAGTTTTTCTAGTACTTTTCTAAAATCTGCTATGTAAAAATTTGTATTCCATTAACACAATCCATCTTTGATGTTATTTTTCAACTACTATTTTCTTTTTGCAGTATTTATTTGTTTATTTATTACAATTTATTCACTTTGAATCGCAGCTGTAGTCTCCTCCCTCAGCCCCCCCCAATCCTCCCTCCCTCCTTCTCCTCCATGCCCCTCCCCCAGACCACTGATAGGGAAGGTCCTCCTCCCTTTCCATCTGACCCTAGCCTATCAGGTTAAGGGGATTCAAATCGGAAAGGAAGAAGTCAAAGTATCACTATTTGCAGATGATATGATAGTATGCATGAGTGACTCCAAAAATTCTACCAGGGAACTCCTACAGCTGATAAACACCTTCAGCAAAGTGACTGGATACAAAATTAACTCAAAAAAAAAAAATCAGTAGCCCTCCTATATACAAAAGACAAAAGTGCTGAGAAAGAAATTAGGAAAACAACACCCTTCACAGTAGCCACAAATGACATAAAGTACCTTGGTGTAACTCTAACCAAGCAAGTCAAAGACTTGTATGAAAAAAAACTTCAAATCGCTGAAGAAAGAAATAGAAGAAGATATCAGAAGATGGAAAGATCTCCCATGCTCATGGCTTGGCAGGATTAACATAGTAAAAATGGCCATCTTACCAAAAGTAATCTATAGATTCAATGCAATTCCTATCAAATTACCAACACAATTCTTTAAATACCTTGAAAAAAAATTCTCAACTTCATACCAAATAACAAGAAACCCAGAATTGCCAAAACAATCCTCTGCAATAAATGATCTTCTGGAGGTATCTCCATCCCTGATCTAAAGCTGTACTATAGAGCAACAGTAATAAAAACTGCATGGTACTGATATAGAAACAGAATGGTGGATCAATGGAACCAAATAGAAGACCCAGAAATAAACCTACACACTTATGGACACCTGATTTTTGACAAAGATGTCAAAACCATACAATGGAAAAAAGATAGCATCTTCAACAAAGATCTGGTCTAACTGGATATCTATGTGTAGAAAAATGCAAATAGAACCATACTTATCACCCTGCACAAAACTTAAGTCCAAGTGGATCAAAGACTTCAACATAAAAGCAGAAACACTAAATTTATTAGAAGAGATAGTGGGGATCAGCCTTGAACTCAGTGGCACAGGAGACAACTTCCTGAACAGAACACCAACAGCACAGGCTCTAAGATCAACAATCAATAAATGGGACCTCATGAAACTGAAAAGCTTTTGTAAAGCAAAGGACACTGCCATCAACTATTTTTTTCTTGTTTGAGAATTTCATACATGACATACATACATGTTTGTCAACTACTTTTTTTTTACATTTCAATTTTTTATATTTTTTATTATTATTAATTACACTTTATTCATTTTGTATCCCCCCATGAGCCCCTCCCTCCTCCCCTCCCAGTCCTACCCTTCCTACCCTTTCTGCATGCATGCCCCTCCCCAAGTCCACTGATAGGGGAGGTCTTCCTCTCCTTCTTTCTGATCTTAGACTATCAGTCTCATCAGAAGTGTCAACTACTTTTATTTTTTATTAATTAATTCAATTTACATCCCAGTCATAGGTCCTTCCCTCCTCTCCTACCAGTCCCACCCACCCTTCCATATCTTCCTTCCCCCTATTTCCTCAGAATAGGGGACCCCCCTTCCAATCCAGACACCCCAGCTCATCTAGTCACATGAGGATTGGGTTCATCTTCCCTTCTGTGTGCTGGTAGGATGGTCCCGTTAGGGGGAAGTGACCAAAAAGCGGTAACATAGTCCATGTCAGAAATATCCCCCATTTCCCTGACTATTGGGTCCATATAAAGCCTAAGACACCGACACCCATCGGCTACTTATAAGTAGAGGACCCAGGTCCAGACCATGCACTGTCCTTGGTTGGTGCTTCAGACCTCATAGGCCCTTCTGGCCCCTGGTTGGTTAGTTTTGATGGTCCTTGTTCCCACTCTTCCACCATTACTTCTGTCTATTCTATGTCTCCTTCTGACTGAGATGTGCACGTCCTCTCTAGGATCCTCCTTGTTACTTATCTTCATGTGGTCTGCACATTGTAGTATGTCTATCCTGTACTATATGACTAAAATCCACCTATAAGTGGATTTTACATACTGTGCGCATCTTTCTGGGTCTGTGTTACCTCGCTCAGGATAATCTTTTCTAGTTCCATCCATTTGGCTGCAAATTTCATGATTTCCTTGTTTTTAATGGCTTAGTAATATTCCATTGTGGAGTGTACCACAGTTTCTTTACCCATTCTTTGGTTGAGGGACATCTAGATTGTTTCCGGTTTCTGGCTGTTATGAATAAAGCTGCTATGAACATGGTTAAACAAGTCTTTGTTGTCTGCATCTTTCAGGTGTATGCTCAGAAGTGGTAGAACTGGGTCTTGAGGTATGGCTATTCCCAGTTTTCTGAGAAAGCGCCAGAGTGGTTGTACAAGTTTGCACTCCCACCAGCAATGGTGGAGGGTTCCCCTTTCTGCAAGTCCTCACCAGTGTGTGTTTGTCACTTGAGTTTTTGATCTTAGCCATTTTGACAGGTATAAGATGGAATCTCAGGGTTGTTTTGATTTGCATTTCCCTGATGACTAAGGACATTGAGCATTTCTTTGTTTCTCCACCATTTGAGATTCCTCTGTTGAGAATTCTTTGTTTAGTTCTCTACCCCATTTTTTAACTGGATTATTTGGTTTGCTGGTGATTAATTTCTTGAGTGCTTTATAAATTCTAGATATTAATCTTTTGTATGATGTAGGATTGGTGAAGCTCTTTTCCCAGTAGGTACACTGCCTTTTCATTCTATTGATAGTATCCTTTGCTTTACAGAAGCTTCTCAGTTTCAAGAGGTCCCATTTATTAATTGTAGATCTTAGAGCCTCAGCTGTTGGAGTTCTGTTCAGGAAGTTGTCTTCTGTGCTGATAAGTTCAAGATTCTTACCCACTTTTCTCTCTAGCAGATTTAGTGTATCTGGTTTTATGTTGAAGTCTTTGATCCACTTGGAATTTAGTTTTGGGCAGGACGATAAATATGGATCTATTTGCATTTTTCTACATGTAGACATCCAGTTAGAATAGCACCATTTGTTGAAAATGCTATCTTTTTTCCATTATATGGTTTTGGCTCCTTTGTCAAAAATCAGGTGTCCATAAGTGTGTGGGTTTGTTTCTGGGTCTTCAGTTCAATTCTGTTGATTAACCAGCCTATTCTTATACCAGTACCATGCAGTTTTTATTACTATTACTCAAGTATAGCTTGAAATCAGATATGAAAATACCTCCAGAAGTTCTATTATTGTATAGGATTATTTTAGCTATTCTGGGGTTTTCAGTTTTCCATATGAAGTTTAGAATTTTTCTTTTAAGGTCTGTAAAGAATTGTTTTTGTATTTTTATGGGGATTACACTGAATCTGTACATTGCTTTTCGTAGGATAGCCATTTTCACTATGTTAATCCTACCCATGAGCATGGCAGATCTTTCCATTTTCTGGTACCTTCTTCAATTTCTTCCTTTAGAGGCTTAAAGTTCTTATCATACATGTCATGGTTAGCATTCCCCCTAGATATTTCTTATATTATTTGTGGCTATTGTGAAGGCTGTGGTTTCCCTAATTTCTTTCTCAGCCCATTTGTCATTTTATATACAGGAGGGCTAAATGGAGAGAAACTCAAAGCAATCCTACTAAAATCAGGGACAAGACAAGGCTGCCCACTCTCTCCATATCTCTTCAATACAGTACTTGAAATCCTAGCTAGAGCAATAAGACAACTAAAGGAGGTCAATGGGCTACAAATCGGAAAGAAAGAAGTTAAAGTATCACTATTCGCAGACAATATGATTAGTGTACATAGCGACCCCAAAAACTCCACCAAAGAACTCCTGCAGCTGATAAACTCCTTCAGCAAAGCAGCTGGATGCAAGATTAATTCAAAATATCATTAGCCCTCCTATCAGCTACTTTTAACTCAAATGATCCTTTCAAGTTTGAATCCAACCATCTATAAATGCTTGAAATGAACTGCTGTCTCAATGTAACAGTAAGGTTAAGTTAAAAACTTAAGAAATTTGTAATTTTTAGCTTCATAAGCCAACTGGAATTTGTTCTGTTTGACTAGAAATTTTGTGATGTGGTTTTTAAGAACAAATGGGCTACCACAAATTACAATCATGTGGGTTTTTTTTTTTTTTCCATTTGTAAGAAATGCATGCCTATTTGAGTTTCTCTTTGGTTTGACAAACAGGTATGTTGTGCGCTACTGTTGCTGATCCATCCAGACACTCAAGTTAAGACAAAAGCAATTCAAAGTTCTCAGTCATTTTTGTTTATTTTAGCAAAACAATCCATGTGAACTCCACCCAAGCCTGGGAGGCTGCGTGCCCTGGGACAGTTTTACTAGGTACACTCAGTGGTGTTTAAAGTTCTCAAGGATGGCTTTAAGGGTTGGTCGATTTTCTTTTTACAGAGTTTGACCTCACTCTTGGAGCCTCTTGGAAGGCAGTATCAGGGAATCTTATGTTTATTCAAAGAGCCGTGAAAAGGAAAGTCGTGCTCCAGTTTAGCACATTTAAATTTAAACTAATGTGCTAGTAGTCATTGACAGATCTATTCAGAAACTATGCTTCACCCTTAACCACAGTTTTCAGTGAAGTGAATCACACTGTGTTAGTGTAGGAGGGCTCGTGTGAAACATACAGAATGCTGTCTAATGTCTTAAAAACTTCTCAGCTGTGAAAACTCTGTGTGTGCACATGTATGATCGTATCTCTGTGTACCGGTGTATGTTTGACCATATGTATATGTGTGCGATCGTGCTTTTGCCGGAGCAGAACAATTATAGCTTGTCAGAGACTCTCCGTGTGGCATATGAGTACATAGAATTCCACACTACTGAAATGAAGAATATCAGAAACGGTTATTTATCCTTGCATGTATGTACACGTATGTGTATAATGTGTGTATAAATATATTTCTACGTATGTGTAAAGTAAAACATTGCAATACTGCTTCCATGATCTTCCATAATCTGAGCAATTAAGGGCGACTTCCTAGGCTGCCTCTTCTTCTGGGGGCTCCTTTGAGCTTCAGTGTAGCCTACCACAGCAGGAGAGCACTTTGGGCGGCCAGGTGGTTTGGGACAGCGTGGGCATGATGTTAGGTACATTCAAATAGCAAAGGACTCCACCTTGACATTTTCTTTCAGTTCTTCCGATTATGGAAAGCAAAAGACCTAAATGATGGTGAAATGATTTCACCCCTTCTGTTAACACTCCTGCCAATAGTAAGAATAGTCTCGGGCCGTCTTTGCTGATCACTTTATCTGACAAGAGTGTAACACAAGCTTTGTCCATGCATTTTTTTTCTATGATAATCTCCCTTTAAAGACAAATGACACTGGTTTTCATAATAAAATTCATAATAAAAATAGGAAGTCCATTTTAAATAAGTAGATCTAATTTATAAAAGAAAGGGAATAACTAACTATAGGAATGGTCCTGAAAGTATGGGAACTGTTGGTAGGTAACAAAGGCCCAGAGAGGAAGGGTTTGCTTTGTTTAAGCCTGTGGCCCCTGGGAGGTCTAGCATGGTCCACAGGTGGCCACACACCTAAGAGTGAACAAGCAGCATTATTGGGACTGGATGTTTTTATTTAAAAAAAAAAAAAAAAAACAAGGACAAATGGAAAACTACAAATAGGGGAATAGATCTGGGAGGAGATTAATATGATCAAACACAATGTCTGCAATTCTCAAAAACGTAAATGAATTTTTTATGTTTATTAATTACAATTTATTCACTTTGTATCCCCCCTTGTAGCTTCCTCCCTCCTCCCCTCCCAATCCCACCCTCCTTTCCCCTTCTCCACCCATGCCCCTCCCCAGTCCACTGATAGGGGAGGTCTTCCTCCCCTTCCTTCTGATCCTAGTCAAAGCGACAGCCTACAGAATGACTTTTTTCAATTAATTTATTTTTTATTGATTACAGTTTGTTCACTTTGTATCCCAGGTATAGCCCCTTCCCTCATCCCCTCCCAATCCCACCCTCTGTCCCTCATCTCCTCCCGTTCCCCTTCCCAAGTTCACTGATAGGAGAGTTCCTCCTCCCCTTCCAACTGACCCTAGCATATTAGTCTCATCAGGACTGGCTGCATTGTCTTCTTCTGTGGCCTGGTAAGGGTACTTCCCCCTCAGTGGGAAGCAATCAAAGAACCAGCCACTGAGTTCATGTCAGAGACAGTGGGTTCTCAGGGAACCCACCTGGAGACTGAGCTATCATGGGTTACATCTCTGCAGGGGTTCTAGGTTATCTACATGCATGGTCCTTGGTTGGAGTAACAGTCTCAGAAAAGACCCCTTTACCCAGATTTTGTGTTTCTATTGCTCTCCTTGTGGAGTTCCTGTCCCCTCCAGGTCTTTCTATCTCCCCCTTCTTTCATAAGATTCCCTGTACTCTGCCTAAAGTTTGGCTATGAGACTCAGCATGTTTTGATACCTTGTTGGGTAGAGCCTTTCAGAGGCCCTCTGTGGTAGGCTCCTGTCCTGTTCCCTGTTTTCTCCTTCTTCTGATGTCCATCCCATTTGCCTTTCTGAGTGAGGATTGATCATCTTACCCAGGGTCCTTCTTCTTGCTTAGCTTCTTTAGGTGTACAGATTTTAGTATGTTTATCCTATGTTAAATGTCTAATATCCAATTTTAAGTGAGTATATACCATGTCATCAAAGAAAAGCAAATCAAAACGACCCTGAGATTTCACCTTACACCCATCAGAATGGCTAAGATCAAAAACTCAAGTGACAATAAAAATTTAAATTTATGTGTGTGATGTCTGCTCATGTTTCTGTTTTCTTATTATAGGACAGTATTCATTTCAAGCTTTTGATAAAATTAATGTTAATTAAAAAAAGAAAGAAAATACAAGCACATGATAAAAAATCACAAAATAGTAGGTAAATGACAAATTTGATGTATGCAAAAATAAGCAATTTTCTCAATAAGGAGTATTAAAGTCTTTGGGGAAAATTCAATTTGTTGAGGACAAATATTCATACCTAGTAACAGGCATCTCTAGAAAGCATTTCTAAAAACAAAGGAAAAGCCTGGCAAGCACAACTATGTACTATCCAATGCTGATTGGTTAGTGTGTTTTCAGATGCTTGTGACAGAAAGCAGCCAAGAACATCTCAGCCAGTAAGGAGCATCTCTGTGCCTCCAGCATCGGTTCAGCTCTCCGTGGTCTCACCAGGGACACGAGTTCTCACCGTATTCTTTTCTGGCATCCACAGTCTGTCAGTGGCACACCAAGCTTGTCCCTGCAGGATCACATGATATCTACCATGACATCAACTTCTAATTCAATGACAACCAAAGATGACCAGACTCAAGAAATTAGAAAGAATTGTTTGCTTTGCTCTGAGAACAAAAGAAACTAAACCATTTACCTATTTAAACAAAATACGTTTAAAAGAAACTAAACCATTAAACGTATTTAATCCTCTTGTTTCTTAAACAAGGTTACATTCCACTTTCATACTAAATCAACTGTTGAAAAAGGTTTTCTTCTTAAAGTTTCCAGACAGAGAAAATCTCAAAATAAGTAAAAGCTCTCAGGGCTTATGATCCCTGATTGATAATTATTCTGCATTTTTAACTCTCAGATGCTGTGAGCCAGAGAGACACAACAGAGAAAAAAGAAAGGAGTTATTATCATTTTAAGCATCTGCTATTTTTTAAATGTCCCATAGTAGTCACTTGTATGGAAAGTTAATAAACAACATAGAATCTAGAACACATCTTGATATTTAGATTTTAACTTGCAAAAGAGATACATGGAGGACTGTATCTTACATGGAGCACAGGACGTGTAAATGCTCTGATGGGTATATTTAGTTCCAAAAAAAAACTACTTGAAACGGGCTGTAAGTATCCAACTCATGTCTCTCCAGGCATTTGCGCTTTAAATGTTTTCAAAGATTAAATTTTTAACTGTGTGTTCCATTTGACAGTGAATAAAAAAATGCTAAGAAGAATCTGTTCTGAAGTGTGGAGAGACAGGAGCAATCATCCGACAGTTAGTGACTAGGCAACTAACAGTATCACAGCCTTTGTATCTATTCTGACTCCTTTTTTTTTTTCCTAACAACAATGCTTTGATAGTTACCAATGCCAATTTTTTTATTTTTTTAACTTTTTTTATTTTTTATTAATTACACTTTATTCATCTTGTATCCCCCCATAAGCCCCTCCCTCCTCCCCTCCCGATCCCACCCTCCCTACCCTTTCTGCATGCATGCCCCTCCCCAAGTCCACTGATAGGGGAGGTTCTCCTCTCCTTCCTTCTGATCTTAGTCTATCAGTTCTCATAGAAAGTGGCTGCATTGTCCTCTTCTGTGGCCTGGTAAGGCTGCTCCCCCCTCAGGGGGAGGTGATCAAAGAGCAGGCCAATCAGATTATGTCAGAGGCAGTCCCTCTTCCCATTACGAGGTAACATACTTGGACACTGAACTGCCATGGGCTACGTCTGTGAAGGGGTTCTAGGTTATCTCCATGAATAGTCCTTGGTTGGAGTATGAGTCTCTGGGAAATTCCCTGTGTTCAAATTTTCTTGTTCTGTTGCTAATTTTTAAGTATCAATTTTAATGTCAACTTTAAAGATGTAGAATATGATCAAAGTATAAAGGTATGCATGAGATGCATTATTTTGTACACCAGCTTAAATGATGTTTAATAAAAGGGTATGCATGAACCAAGGTCCAAGGAAGAATAACCTACTAGAGTTGTTAATAGTCAAGTGGCAAATTGTCTTCAGGTCCTGCTGACCCCAAGGCACAGGGTCTTTCCACTGAACAACCCTGCTTCTTGCTTGTCTGGGCCACAGCTTCTGAAGGACAAAATCGGGAATCCAAAAATGAAGCTAAGAGATGTAGACAAACAGAAAAGGAAAGTCAAATTCAAATCCAGACCCCAAAAGGAGGTATTAAGCACCTGCTATGTGCCAGAAATTAAACAGACAAGAGACAATGAACCAAGGTAGAAACTGATAAGAGGAGGAGGAGGAGGTGAGGGCCTGCCAGCAATCCTGAGACACCCTGAAATCTAAAGAGAAGGGCTGTTTGTGAGTTCTTTGGCATGGGGCTAGAACAGGAGTAGGTGTGGTGGGGATAAACAGGCACACCTGAGGAACAAGGACCACACAGATCAGGGGTGGGCTGGAGAGCCACACCTTTACAGTAAGAGTGCCTTTTCCCAGTCAGGTGGGGTTCCCTTACTCTCACTTATATATGCTGGAGGGAAGACAGGTACCCAGCTCTTACTTAACTGATAGATATCTTTCTGCTTGGATATAGGCCAAATACTTTAAGCACTGGTAGAAGTTACTTTTCTCATGAATGTCAGTAAGCATGCTTATTGGGGATTATTTCAGCGATGATAGCTTTACCTTTGGAAAACCCATCACTGTATCAGCACCCTTGTTACCTCAAACCCCGATTCTGAGGTGGTGCAGCCTGCACTGTCGTCTGGGTCAGCGTTATCTTAGATATCTGTCACTAATGGAGATTAAGTATGATTGCTGTGGTTATTGGCCCAGGTGGTGCCACTCTGCATGATTCAACTGCGTGATTCGTCATATGGAAAAGAATGCAATTTCTTTTAGCACATCAACCTAACCAGCCAGGCTTCATAGTGACGTACATGTTCCTTACTAGTCAATCTCGCATTTACCAGTGCTACCAAGAAAACATAGCAGGTGTCTATAATTATCCAAAACTAAAGAAAGTCAGCATTTGTGGTGAAATATCCTTTCTAGCTGGGCTTACCAACAACTCATTTTATAATCAATGCCAAAACGGGTATGCCTCTGCAGCATCTTGAAAGAGAGCGGGGAGGTGGCTCAGCTGATAGGCTGCTTGAGTTTGGATCCCCACCACCCATGCAAGAGGTGGTCTGGGAGCACACAGCTGTAATCTCAGGACTGGGGAAGCAGGGACAGATGGATCCCTAAACCTCCCTGGCCAGGCCACCTAACTTAGTCAGTGAGCTCTGGTTCAGCCAGGGACCCTACCTCACAAAATAAGATGAAGAGTGGGTAGTTAGTCGAGAGAGATACCCAGCTTAGATCTCTGTCCTGCACACACATACACATGCATGCACACCTGCACACACCTATCTTCACACATACAAATGTGTACTTACACATCACACCACAGAGTCAGTATATTGGGAGGAAAAGCAAGCAGAGACAAAATACAATGTCACATCCCTCTCTAAACCTTGTTTGAGAGTATTAAAAAAAAAAAGCGTAGATGGCCCATAAGGTGCTGGACAAAGGTGGACAAAGGTGGGAAGGCATTTTGATCAGTCCAGTCAGACTGATTCCTGGGAAGTCACATGAGCCCACTTACTAAGAATGATTAAGAGAGTAGCCTTCTTCTCAAAAAGACCCCGAATTCATTTCCAAAATGAATTTTTCAGTATTTGGACAGAATTTGGAATTACTCTGCAGAAAATGTATTAGTCATAGGTCATATTGGTTCCATTACAATAGTATATAAAAGTTCATTGTCTCACCCAAGAGATGCTTACCATGAATGTTCAGAAGCTTGAGCTTAGAGTCAGAAAGACACTTGGATCCAATTTTTTGGTTTAATGGCTGGTAATGTAGTTTAGCAGTAGATTTTTTTTTTTTTTTTTTTTTTTTTTTTTTTTTGCCTAACACGTGCAACTTGATCAAAACAAACAAACAAAAACAGCTTAATGCTTTGATCCTGCACTTTCTTGGGCAACTTGCCTAATCTCCCTAAATCTCTTCATCTGAGCAGTGGTTCTCAGCCTGTGGGCTGCAACCCCTTTGGGGTCAAACAACCCTTTCACAGGGGTCACATTTCAAATATTCTGTATATCAGATATTTACATTATGATTCATAACAGTAGAAAAATTATAGTTATGAACTAGCAATAAAAATAATTTTATGTCTGGGGGTCACCACAACATTTGGAACTATATTAAAGGGTCATGGCATTAAGACAGTTGAGAACCACTGATCTAAAATATAGAGTCAATAAATTTTGCCTTAGCATCTTGCTTAAATCTATGGCTCTGCCTTGCCCAGCAAATACTGTTTCACTTCAGACATCCACTAGCTCTGGATCTTACGACTTTCCTGTTCCCATCCTTTTTGCTATGATGACTGAGCCTGGGGTGGAAAGTGTGTGATGCAGACATCTCATTTAGAGCTGACACTGAATAGCCTCTTACTTTCTGCATGTTGGCCAGTTGGTGGTCTTTGTATTAATTGCCATCAACTACAAAAAGAAGCTCTTCTTGGGAAATAGCAAGATCTGGAGAGGACAGGAGCTCCACAAGGAGAGCAACAGAACCAAAAAAATCTGCGCACAGGGGTCTTTCCTGAGACTGATACTCCACCCAAGTACCATGCATGGAGATAGCCTAGAACCCCTGCACAGAAGTAAAGTTATGCCAGGTTCACGGGACCCTCAGAGACCACCAGGAGATGACTCGATGCAATTGCAAGAGAGCTTTATTACGAGAGCGATCGAACTCGGGACCCAAGTCTCACTGGCACAGCAGTAGAGAAGTGGGACCCGAGCTCTGAGTGAACAGGATTTTTAAAGGGAAAGTCTGTGAGCAGGGGGTTTCCATGGCAGCAAGCAGGGGGGCACAAGCCTTGGCGTTACAGAATTGGGTGAAGTTTAGCAGGGCAGGGTGACCTTTTCTGAGGCACATATCACAATGGCTAAGGCATATAATCACAATGGCTATTTTTCTAAACCATATCTGAAACATTGGGGAGAATTTTCCCACCCGATTCTCAACCAATTCCCATTGATTATTGCCAGGGAGTTTGTCTCTATTTTCTATGAAGCATTTATTCTGTTATATTTCCTGGAGGCTGTTGCTAGGAGAGTTAACTTTGTTTTCTGCCAGGTGTACATTCTGTGATTATTCCTGGTACCTGAATTCAGTTCCCAGTCAAGATCTTTATTTCAAAATGGAGTTATATTCAGGCTATCTTAAGCTCTTCAGTAGCCCATGACAGTTCAGTGTCCAGAGTCCAAGTGGGTTCCATACTAATGGGAACAAGGACTGTCTCTGACAGGAACTGATTGATCTGCTCTTTGATCACCTCCCCCTGAGGGGCGAGCAGCCTTACTAGGACACAGAGGAAGACAATGCAACCACTCCTGATGAGACCTAATAGACTAGGATCAGAAGGAAGGAAAAGAAGACCTCCCCTGTCAGTGGACTTGGGGAGGGGCATGCGTGGAGAAGAGGGGGAAAGGGAGAGGTTGGGAGGGGAGGAAGGATGGAGCTACAGGGGCGATACAAAGTGAATAAAGTGTAATTAATAAAAAATTTTAAAAAAAGATCTTTTGCTGAGAACATATTACTAATCTGAGTATAATGAGAAGATCTTAGTGGCAATTTCATATTGTGTCCACTTAGCAGAATTAAAGTATTGTATTCTCCCTCGGCTTATAAACTGGCCAGTCACATTTGGTCCGGTGAACAGTACCAGGCATGAGTCCTGCCTTGTAGAGTGAGCACTAACTATAACCAGGGAGTTATTGGTTGCTCTCGTCTGTGCTACTACTGTACCACTACCGTACTGCCAGGCCAGTCATTATTGTAGCTCGTAGAGTTCACAGCTGGGTACAATTGTTGAAGACGTTTCTCCCCCAGTAACACAAATCAGACCTTCTAGCACTATGAAAGTTACCCCGTAAGTAGGAAGCTTCCAAGTTGGCGCCAGCTTGATTTATGACTCTATGGCTCAAGTATCCGGTGTTTTCAGCAATAGATCTTCCTTTCAGGTTCTGGAGAGTAACCAAGAACAGTGTCTTCTGCATTTCTGGGATCTAAAGGACTATAAAGAAATAGAAACAAGGGTTTTGTTTGTTTGTTTGTTTGTTTGTTTGTTTCTGTTTTGTTTAAGATGGGGTCTCCCTCTGTAGTCCCGGTTGTCCTAGAGCTTGCTGTGTAGACCATGATGGCCTTGAGCTCACAGATATTCTCCGGCCTTTACCTCCTGGGTACTGGGATTAAAGGTGTGTGTTACCACACCCAGCTACAATTTAAATTTTGAAAGCAATAGACTGCTTACGGGATTATATAGACAGTTACTTAAGAGCCATTATTTGATAATTGAGAGAAATTTAAAGATTTGGATTCTTCACATGCTCTGTAAAGTATAAAGCACAATCTGTTGTGTGTGTGTGATTTCTGGGCTTACCATTGGTATTAGATTACCAATTGGAAGGCTGTTTGTCCTGGCCTCATCATTCTCATATGACTGCTGTTCTTTGTATAAGGTTGAAGCCCTATAAAATCTCTCCCTTCCATGTTATCATGTCTCATAACTTTATAGAAACTAGTAGGTTGTATTCATATGTTTAGGATTATGCATATATTTAACAATTAGGAAAAAGAGACCATCAATTTGAAAAAGAGAATAATCAGTACTAGGGGCAGTGAAAGGAGGGGGAAATGATATAGCTGGTTTTAACTTCAGAAAATACAAAATTAAAATGATTAAATAAACTGCAGAGCAACTATCCCCCAAAACATCAATTTCCTCCATATTGGCAATCTCAACACTCCATCTCACCAACCCAAAACTCAACACAGCACTTTACCCTCCAAATCCATTGCTACTGCCTAGCTTATTGAAGGATGCCTAACATTTATTCAATCACGACAATCAGAAAGCTAGCTGCCATCCTAAACGTCTCCATGCAGACGTGGTACATCCCAAACATGTAAATCAAGTGCAACAAAGTTATATAGTTCTTGATCTGACAGAACATCAGTATCATTTAGGATGTCCTATAAAACACCAAGCCCTATCCCAGATTCAGAAAGGCTGTAGTACACCATGAAAAACTGAGTTAAAAATAAACTAGAGACCTGTCTCAAGGGAGCAAGGTGAAGAGCGATAGAGCACACTGTGTCTAATGTCCTCCTGTCTTCCATATGCACACAGACATTCATACCAGCACACGTGTGGGCACACACACACAAAACTAAACCAAACCTCATTGGGAACTTGATACTAACTGAGATTTAGGAGATGTTCCAGCATGCTTCCTTATTTACTGTACTTCACTTCATGCCTGCCCTGAATTCACCATGCGTCCTGCAGCACCCTTACCAACAGGACCCCTGTCTCATGTGAATGCTGAAATGGTTCTATACATACACATCCTGCATCCAGGATACGCATTCATCTCTTTTTCTAGGAGCTTGAGGATGCACTAGCCTGAAGCCAAACCTTAACGAACACCAGACAATCAGATGACTCTGCTTGCTTCCTCTATTGTGGTGAGCAGGACCCAATAGCTATAGATCACTGAATCAACCTCCTTTCTCCAGCCTGGATCACAATGGTGAGACAGTCTGTGAAGACTGTACCTCTCAGTGTGCTTTCATTTCTGTGCCTCACAGCCAAGTTCTGCCAAAATTACATGCCTTAGCCAAATGGGAGTAGTTATTTTAATCTGTTTCATCCTCTTCCTCTTTCCACTTACTCAAAGGTCAATTAAATAGTCAGGTGCCCTCTGTCTCAGTGAAGCCAGTAAACAGCATTTCTGTATTTATACAGAGCCCAATTTACCAGTTGTTTAAGATGTAATATATACCTTCTTTTTTTTTAATTTTATTTTTCTTTTTAGTTACATTTTGTTAACTCTGTGTCCCAGCTGTATCCCGCTCCCTCATTCCCTCCCCAACCCCACACTCCCTCCCTGGTCTCCTCCCTGCCCCTTTCCAAGTCCACTGATAGGAGAGGACCTCCTCCCCTTTCATTTGACCCTGTTTTATCAGGTATCTTCACGGCTGGCTGCAAAGTCCTCCTCTGTGGCCTAACAGACTGCTCCTCCCCTGGGGGGGGGGGTCAAACAGCCTGCCCTTGAGATCCTGTTAGAAATAGTCCATGTTCCCTTTACTTTGGAGAACTACTTGGTTACTGAGCTACCACAGGCCACATCCGAGCAGAAGTTCTAGGTTATATCCATAGATGGTCCTTGATTGAGTGTCAGTCTCAGAAAAGACCCTGTGCCCGGATATATTTGGTCCTTGTAGAGCTCCTATCCTTTTCATATCATACTAACTTCCCTTCTTTCATATGATTCCATGCACTCTGCCGAGGGTTTGGTTATGAGTCTTAGTGTCTGCTTTGAAACACTGCTAGGTAGAGTCTTTCAGATGCCTTTTGTGGTAGACTCCTGTCATAAGTTCAATGCACATCCCATTTGTCTTTCTAAATGAGGATTAATCACCTTCGCCTGTGTCCACTTTCTTGATTATCTTCTTTAGGTGTGTAGATTTCATTATGTTTATCATATCTTGTAGGTCTATATAAGCGAGTATATACCAAGTTTGTCTTTCTCCTTCTTGGATACTTCACTCAGAATGATCTTTTTTAGATCCCACCACTTGCCTGCAAATTTCATGATTTCCTCATTTTTGATTGCTGAGTAGTATTCCATTGTGTAAAAATACCACAATTTCTGTATCCATTCCTCCGTTGATGGACATCTGGGTTGTTTCCAAGTTCTGGCTATTACAAATAAAGCTGCTACGAACATGGTTGAACAAATGTCCTTGTTGTGTACTTGAGCAAATTTTGGGTATATACCTAGGAGTGGTATAGCTGGGTCTTGAGGTAGCACTACTCCTAGTTGTCTGAGAAAGAGCCAGATTGACTTCCAAAGTGGTTGAACCAGTTTACATTCCCACCAGCAATGGAGGAGGGTTCCCTTTTCTCCACAACCTCTCCAGCATGTGCTATCACTTGAGTTTTTCATCTTGGCCATTCTGATGGGTGTAAGGTGAAATCTCAGGGTCGTTTTGATTTGCATTTCCCTAATGGCTAATGAGGTTGAGCATTTCTTTAAGTGTTTCTCTGCCATTCGATGTTCCTCTTTCGAGAATTCTCTGTTTAGCTCTGTTCCCCATTTTTTAATTGGATTACTTGGTTTGTTGCTTTTCTGCTTCAACCAGAGAACTTCTTCAGCTGATAAACACCTTCAGCAAAGTGGCAGGATACAAAGTCAACTCAAAGAAATCAGAAGCCCTCTTGTATACCAAAGACAAAAAGGCTGAGAAAGAAATTAGGGAAACAACACCCTTCACAATAGCCACTAAATAACATAAAGTACCTTGGTGTGACTCTAACCAAGCAAGTGAAAGACCTGTTTGAGAAAAACTTCAAGTCTTTGAAGAAAGAAATTGAAGATCTCAGAAGATGGAAAGATCTCCCGTGCTCATGGATTGGTAGGATTAACATTGTGAAAATGGCCATCCTGCCAAAAGCAATCTACAGATTCAATGCAATTCCCATCAAAATACCAACTCAATTCTTTACAGACCTTGAAAAAAAGATTCTCAGCTTCATATGGAGAAACAAAAAACCCAGAATCTCCAAAACGATCCTGTACAACAACAGATCATCTGGAGGTATCTCCATTCCCGATCTCAAGCTGTACTACAGGGCAACAGTAATAAAAACTGCATGGTATTGGCATAGAAACAGAAAGGAGGATCAATGGAACCGCATAGAAGACCCAGAAATAAACCCACACACCTATGAATACTCAATATTTGACAAAGAAGCCAAATCCATTCAATGGAAAAAAGACAGCATCTTCAACAAATGGTGCTGGACCAACTGGATGTCTACATGCAGAAAAATGAAAATAGATCCATATTTATCATCCTGCACAAAACTAAAGTCCAAGTGGATCAAGGACCTCAACATAAAACCAGATACTCTAAATCAGTTGGAAAAAAAAGTGGGGAACAGCCTAGAACTCATTGGCACAGGAGACAACTTCCTGAACAGAACACCAACAGCACAGGCTCTAAGAGCAACAATCAATAAATTGGACCTCATGAAACTGAAAAGCTTCTGTAAAGCAAAAGACACTGTCATCAAAACAAATAGACAGCCTACAGATTGGGAAAGAATCTTCACCAATCCTTTATCTGACAGAGGGCTAATATCCAGTATATATAAAGAACTAAAGAAGCAGAAAAGTAATATATACCTTCTTAAGGTAAAGTTCTGGGTCTTTTCTAAGCCAATACCTAAAGACAGGATCAGACAGAAATAAATATTAAAATGTTTATCATCCATTCCTCTGTCTATACGCTGTGGTGCAGAGTTAGAGATTTAGCTTCATCTGTGGTTCTGCCACTTTCCACATAAGTGATCCTGGTCATGTTATATGATGTCTGTGAGCCACACTATGATGGTTCATAGGAGAAGAAGGTAACATCCCCCAGTGAGGCTGAGGACCCTGACAGACTTGTGTGCCTGGCACAAATGAGGTATTCAGTCAACAGTTGCCTTTGATATTTTTTTTTAAAGTGTCATGACAGACCATTGCTTTCCAGGCATGTTATAATAAGCAGATCATTATAGCATGGAGAGAAAGGCACAAGCAAACAAATAGGACCAGAACTGAAGAAATGAAACCTACAGTAAGGCTGGCCTGTAAGGAATATCACGTCTAAAGTGTCCAGGAGGAAGAAGAGAGTTGGAGAACTTCCTAAAGAGACGTCATTTTTGGTGGTCTGATAAGTCTGGCAGGTTATATCATCAAGATGTCAGGAAGTAAACTATTTGATTCTATAAAAAAAAAAGACATTGTGTTTGAAACGGGACCCCAACCAATGGCTGAGAGTGTTTAGAGGACAGAGAGAGGCAGTGTTAAAGACATGGAAGGCTGATCGTCAGGACAGATGCAGCCACGGCAGTGAGGATGATGATGATGATGGCTGTGACTTCCAGTGAGCATCCATTATGAACTGGGCACTCTGTTCTTTTACATTCTCTCCTATAGAAGTCACAACACTGCAAAAAGTGGCTTAGGTTCCATGTGAGAAAACTGAACTTTGGAGTAGTTGGGGATAGGACAACAGATATGCCCGAGACTATGCAGCCAGTAATCATGCCTCCACACAGGAACATGATTGTGGAGCAGTGGGTGGGATGGGAGTTGCAGTTCAATGAACATGGGCCTTTCTCATGACTCTCCAATCAATTTGCATAGGGCACTCATAGTGAAACTAATACACGCTTCTTCTCTTACCTCCACTGGGAGCACTGAGGAGCAAACTCTGAGCTTCACACGTGCCAGGTAAACTTGCCTAGGCATAAGCTAGATCCCGGCTCTACTTACTATATTTCTTTACACCCTAAGATTCTTTTTCCTCAGTCCTAATGAAGACTGGTTTTATAGGTACATGTAGGCCTAAGGCTAAGGAGAGCTTAGTTGCCTTGAATGTCAACTAAAGGCTGGCTGTACCATTTCAGACATTTATCTTAACTCTATCCTTTCAACTCATACAGAAGTTATCTCACAAATCCACTATATTATACTTGTCACCTGGAGAACTTTCCAGAGAATCAGGTATGGATAATTAACTCAAAAAACTCAAGACATATTTCATCATTCTCTCATTCTTTAAAAAAATAAAAACAAACAAACAAAAAAACCTCAACAAGATATGGAATAATGTGTAATAACATAGGAGTAAGTGCAGGCGCAGTTCACAAAAGTACACATTACATGTGTACTTTTACATGTACATATGGCATGTAAATGTACATGGCAGTTCTGAGCCAGGTGGGTGTCACTTAGGAAGGAGAGGCGGAAGTATCCAAGATAAAGGAGAAAATAAAGGAGAAAAGAAAGAAATAAAAGAAGGAAAAAAAAGAAAAAAGGAAAGGAAGAGGGAAAGGAAGTTATATACATGAAAAAAATATAAATCTAGAAAAAAAAACATATGGTATTAGTTGAAATGTAGAAGTCTGCAGGCATGGTGGCACATGCCTTTGATCCCAGCGCTTGGGAGGCAAAGGCAGGTGGATCTCTGTGAATTCAAGGCCAGCCTGCTCTACCACATGAGTTCTAGACTAGCCATGGGATATACAGTGAGACCCTATCTAAAGAGAGAAACAGAAAGAGAGAATAAAAACAGTGAGACAGAGACATAATACATACATACACATACACATACACATACACATACACATACACATACACATACACATACACATACACATACACATACATGGAGAAAAGCTAAAAAGGAAAAAGAATACACCAGAGTATAAATGGGTTGATTCTGAGTGGTGGAAATTTTACTATACTTATTGACATTTTATATATTTGTTGTTTTGTTATGATTTTTGTAAAATTAATTTTAATTGTTTGTGTGTGTGTGTTTGTAGATAGATGCTTTGGGGTGCCCTGGAGCTGGAGTTATAGCAATTGTACACCTCCTAACATGGGTTCTGGGAATAAAACTTAGGTTCTCTGCAAGAGCAGTACATACTCTTAACCACCGAGCTATCTCTCAAGCCCCTACTTTTTATATTTGTTTGTTTTTATTATTCATTTTATTTATTTATTTATGATAATTTATTCACTTTATATCCCAATTGTAGCCCCTCCCTCTTCTCTCCCACTCTCCCTCCTTCTTCCTCCCTATCCCCCACCCCTAGCCACTGAAAGAGGGAGCCCTCCTCTGCCATCTGACCCTAGCCTATCAAGTCTCATCAGGACTGCCTGCATACTCTTCCTCTGTAGCCTGGCAAGGATGCCCTGCCAGGAGGAAATGATCAAAGAGTGGGCAGCCAAGTCCATGTCAGAGACAACCCCTGCTCCTCTTACTAGGACACCTACATGGAGACTGGTTGCCTATGGGCTACATCTTAGCAAAGAGCCAGGGTCCTCTCCATGCATGGTCCTTGTTTGGTGCATAAATCTCTGTGGGACCCCCTGTGCCTAAATTTGTTGGATTTGTTGGTTTCCTTGTGGTGCTCCTGTCCACTCCAGATCCTTCTATTCCCCCAATCTTCCATATAACTCCCAGCGCTCTGCCCAAAGTTTGGCTCTGAGTCTCAGCATCTGTTTTGATCTCCTGCTGGGTGGAGTCCTTCAGAGAACATGTATGGTAGGTTCCCATCTGTTCCCTCTCTTCAACTGCTTCTGCTATCTATTCTATTTGCTCTTCTGAATGAGAATTAAGCATCTTCCCTAGGGTCCTCGTTATCATTTAGCTTCTTTAGGTCTGTGGATTTTAGTAAGGTTATCCTGTATTATATGGTCCAACTATGTTCATGTCAGCTTTATTCATAACGAGCAGAATCTGGAAACAACCTAGATGTCCCTCAACCAAAGAATGGATTTTAAAAATTGTGGTACATTTATGCAATGGAATACTACTCAGCTATTAAAAACAAGGAAATTATGAAATTTGCAGGCAAATGGATGTAACTAGAAAAGATCATCCTGAGTGAGGTAACCCAGACCCAGAAAGACACGCATGGCCAACCATTGGGCAGAGTGCAGGAAATTTTATGAAAGAAGTGGGAAACAGTAAGATCTGGGGAAGACAGGAACTCCACAAGGAGAGCAACAGAACCAAAAAATCTGAGCATAGGGGTCTTTCCTGACACTGATACTCCAACCAAGTACCATGCATGGAGATAACCTAGAACCCCTGCACAGATGTAGCCCATGGCAGTTCAGTGTCCAAGTGGGTTCCATGGTAATAGGAACAGGGACTGCCTCTGAAATGAACTGATTGGCCTGCTCTTTGATCACCTCCCCCTGAGGAGGGAGCAGCCTTACCAGGCCACAGAAGAAGACAATGCAGCTACTTCTGATGAGACCTAATCGACTAGGATCAGAAGAAAGGAAAAGAAGACCTCCCCTATCAGTGGACTTGGGGAGGGGCATGCGTGCAGAGGGGGGAGAAAGGGAGGTATTGGGATGGGAGGAGGGAGGGAACAACAGGAGGGATACAAAGTGAATAAAGTGTAATTAATAAAGAAAAAAAGATTTGAAAAAAACAACAAAAAAAAATAAAAGCACACATTCTATTTAAAAGAAAAAATGACTAGGTAAATATAAAACAACACTAATTTTCTGTCTTATACTCATACATTGAAATTAAAATGTGGGGTTTTGTTTTAAAAAATCATATTTGCAGATAATGAAACCTTTCTTAAAAGAATAAAAGTGCTGGCTCTCTGGAAAATCTTAGCACATTTTGGAACTGTTTCTGGATTGGGCTCAGCCAACCCTCCTATTTTCTGTCATGTAACTGTAACGCTATGGTCCAGCAGTCTGCTGGCCTGTAGTCATCAGAGCTATTTAATAATTTCCTTAACACTCTGAAGATTTTGTCATTGTCTTGACTACCTTGTAGACCAGGCTTAACAGGTCTTTGGGTCTATCAGCTGTCAGACTTCTTTCCGGCTGTCCATTTCCACAAGGTGATGTGGTAAAACAGAGGACCACACAGGCGAGGGCTGGTTTTAATTGTCAAACATTCCCACTGTGTTTGGTTTCCCCCCTCTCCCTGATGGACTCCAGGAGAACTCTTCTGTAGAGAGCTGCTCCTTCACGCCTTCCAATCCAAACAGGAGCCAACGCCCACAGCATATCCCTCAAAGAAACAGGTCACAAGCCACTATTGGCCTATAACATCTCAGAACCCAAGAAGAAAATAGGTGCCAACTTGATCACAAAAAACATAGGAAATATCAAAGGACCCTTGTTACTGTCTCACAGTGGCCAGCATATTAATTTTCTGTTCCAAAATACCTTGGCAGCCATTTTACTGCAGGGAGCCAGAAAGGGAAAAGTTTATTTTCGAGACATTACCACCAGGAGAGGGGAGGGAGAAACCCCAGTCTTACACACACAAACAGGGCTCTACCTCTGACTGCATACACCCAGGCAAATGGAGACATTCCTGGCATCTTGTTCCCCAAAGTTCCCCAAAGGGATCTATTCAAAGCTGTAATGAGGGCACCTGGCTCTTCCACCTGCTGTTTGCTTTATTTTAGTAGGTAGGCAGATTCAGTCAGATTCATTTCTGTAAAACCATGCTGCCCTAGATGACTGTACTGAAACCCCATCAAAGGTGCTTTGTGAGGGGTGTCTGGATTACTAGAAAGACATTGTGACAGTTTTCAAAGAACTCTGATGAATGCAATGTGAGGCTAATAAACACAAGATAAAGAGGATAGACAATATGCAGATAGACAGATAATAGATATAGATAGATAAATAGATGATAGATAGAAGATGGATGGAAGGGTAGATGGATGGATGGATGGATGGATATACTGTGACAATGAAGAAGGGTCAGGGTGTCTAAGAGGAACATTGACCTAGGCATAGGAAAGAACAAAAAAGTAAAAGAATCTGGAGCCAATTTCAGTTCTATAAAAACAAAAGCATTTTGACCTCACTTTGGGTCAATGTCGGAGGACGTAAATTGTATGGAAAAGACTCAAGCCTTCCAAAAGCTTCTTCATAAACCCTTTCCTTGCCTAAAACAGGAGCAATCCCTCCATCTTTTAGCTTTCCTCTCTTTTCAGAAATTTAATTTCTGAAAATAAATTATCTCTATTATATGTGTATTCATTGATTTCTTTTGATTTTGGCAAAATGAATGAATAAATCAGTCCTAAAAAAAAAAAAAAGTCTGCTAGAAGGCCAACTGGAAAGATTTTCTGATGAGGGTCCAGGGCTTTGGTGTTTGCGTTGCTGCCTCCCCACGAACACTTCAAGACCGTGGTCTTCCCCAGATCTCTCTGAGGATCTAAACAATCTTATGAAAAATCTACACCCATCACTAACACTTTTCATCTTACCAGACCATGGGGAAACCTCAAGATTATACACATCTCGTTCCCTGAAGGAAATAGGAGCCCGAAAATAGAGCTGGACAGTGGTCGCACATGACTTTAACTCCAGCCCTTGGGAGGCAGAGAGGCAGGCGGATCTCTGTGTTCAAGACCAGCCTGGTCTACAAAGCAAGTTTCAGGACAGTCAGAGGTGTTACAAAGAAACCCTGCATAAGAAAGCCTCAGCTAAGATTTGAAACTCTCAGGACAGGCTTACAAAGAAAGAAACATACATTCACCTCACAGGAAGAAGTGTGCAAGGGGAGCTGATTACAAAAGGCGCTGAACTGGTTACTTAAAGTATAACATGCAAGGCCTGGAGGCATGACTCAGCAGTCAAAAGCACTGGCTGCTCTTCCAAGGACCTGGGTTTGATTTCCAGGCCCTAGAGCTGGAAACCAACCTTCACAGGTGTCTGTAGCTCCAGTTCCAGGAGATCCAGTGCTGTTTCCTGACACCAAACATGAGTGTTGTGATTTACACACATGCACATACCCATATCCGTAAAAAAAAAAAAAAAAAAAAAAATACAACACTAAAATAAATAAATGTAAATACATACACAATCTACAAGAACTTATTAGAAACGGAGAGCCTGGGACTTTCTCCTGAACTGACTGAATTTTAACAAGACCTGCTGTTTGCTGGATTTTTTTTTTGAGACACACCCCCAGATACTTCAAGTCCCTTTATCTCTCCTGCCCCAAATGAATGGAACACAGCTTTAACTGCCATTATCAGGTAAAAGCAGGCCTAACTGCTTCAACTGGTATCAAGTTGGGAAGAGCTTTTTGTTGTTTAAAAAAAAGTGAGGTGTTTCAGAAAACATTATGAAAGTACTCATACATATACAGGAAGAGGCGAAATGTGGATTTCGGTTACAGTTAAGTTTGATATGAGTCAAATGACTAACAGTTACCAAACACTGGGGAAATAAAGACAAAAAAAAAAAAAAACTTTTAAAGAAAATAACGTGATTTAATGATGACATAAAGAGAAACAGCAAGTGCTGTTTTTTATGCACAAAAGTCTAAAATATAGCAATTTAAAAAAAAGCAGGTACAAATAAGAACATGGTACATAAAAAGGAACTGCAATATTAAATTGTAGACAAGCATTTACGTGTCATTGAATAAGATGCTTGAGACCACTTAAGGTCTAGAAATCCATTCCTCAAAACATCTTCTGCAAGACCCAACAGGGCAGAGAAACAAGTCTCATTCTCCTTAGAAACAAAACATCAGATAGCTAATTGGTGGTAGGAAGTGTAATAGGTTAAAGGGCTCTGTACCTGTGCCCAGAACCTCACAATCAGCTTCCTGTGAAATCCCTGCTTCATAAACATCACAGAAGAAATGGGCCAAGAATAAGCAAAAAATGATTTTGACGGTTTTTCCTCTATTTTTGTAGCCAAATACAGTTTCAACAAGGGCCTCTTTCTGGAATCTTGGCTAATAGAAGTGAGAAATTGAAATTTTATTTGCATTTAACCTAATTATTTATAGTAAACTGAGAGATTCAGTTGAGCTACTGAAAAACTTTAGGTATACTGAAAACAATTTGAATACATGAACTCATTTTTCCGGGTGTAAAAGTTGTATAACTAAAAATTATTTCTAGTAGCAATGTAATGTTCTGACACATGCTATAAGTGGATATACTAAAGTCCAGATATTAAGTATTTATGTGAAAAGGATACAAAATTTCTCAATATTTTTATATTTACTATATGTTAAAATTGGTATTTTAAACATATTGATTTAAGTAAAATATATTAAAAGTATTGTTAATATTGAATCAGTCCAACAAAAGATACTATATTATATTATTTCATTTATATATGGAATCCAAAAATTTTATTTTCACTTCTGTCTACAAAAGTAAAAATATTTCTATAGCTAGAAAAAAATGATGGTAGGCAGAATGAGAGAAGGGAATGAGACAACGTGGGTCCAAAGAGACAAATCAGCGCACCTAAAAGCAGCAGCTGTGACATACAGTGTTTGGTCTACCGCCATCAGTAGTATCCCACGCTAAGGATTTCTGTTAAATGAGCTAATTCTCACCACGGGGAGAGAAGATGGGTAACTATGTGACATGTTAGGTTTTTTTTTTCACTCTGTTGACCACCTTACTCTTACATGAACCGCATGATATCACGGTTATATGTTGAATATGCATGATAACGGTTTTATGGACATGAATGTTTCTGTGTGTAAGGAAGCCAGGGGGCAACCTTAGGTGTCATCTTCAGGACTGTCATTGACCTTCTCTGAGACAGGGTCTCTCAGTGGCCTGGAGCTCATTGTGGAGGCTAGACTGCCTGGCCAGTGAGCCACACAACCCCTCCATCCACAGTGCTGGGACTACAAGTGTTCACCACCACACCTTGGCTATTTTATGTGAGTACTGGGACCAAACTCGAGCCCCACTCCTTGCTAGACAAGTGTGTACCAACTAAGCCGTCCCTTCATGACCACAATAACATTTTTAGTTAAATGAGCTTATCCATTTCTTTTTAACTTTGTAAAATGTCTGTAATTCTTAATTATATAGGTGGTTTGTGTTATATTTCCTTTAGACAGCCCTGCTCATGTGCTATTCTGAAAGAATCTGTAATTTATTTCATTGTTTATGTGCAACAAAGAAACGGAAAGTCCTTCAATCTGGGGTTACTAGTACTTACCTTTTCTATCAGGCATGCCTCGCTTAAAAAGGAAAGACACAAACTCTGAAAAACAGCAAGACTGCCATTTCTCCCTTGCCTGTTCCCTGGTATGGTAAAAAGGTGAGCAGAGCCAAGCTCATAAAAACATGTAAATTCTACAATACTTCCCATCGATACACAAGCGTTTCAGGAATGCATTCTACAAAGAGAAACTCACATCATTTTCGGCTTCTTTCCTTCAGATGGGGAAAGGGTCCTCAGCTGTTCCTCCTCCTTTGCTGCTAAGTGTCCATGAAAACTGCTGGTCATTGAGGGACCCGTCAGCCTGTTGCACCCTGCCTGCCTTTCAGAAGCTACATGCACTGGCAGGTCCATTTCAGTAACAACTGAAGTACTGAGTACTGAAGTACTGAGTACAGCTAGCTCTTCTCATCTTCTGCCTACCAAATAGAGAACAAAGGCTCACAGCCTGGGTTTCTGGTGTTAAGAAACAATCTTGGGGGTGTCAGTCCTGGTCAGCTCCCATTCATCCTCCCAGATGCTGCTAAGAATTCCCTGTTACAGGAAACCTTCCGAAAGACCAACCACTAAGGCTCAAAATCAATTTTCCCTACCATTGTTCTGTCCAGTCAGTTTCAAGGAAAGCAGAATCATCCAGAAACTCATCCCCTACCCTGTGTTTTCCCAGCTTCCACCTTACCACAACAGAATCTGTAACAAAAGCCCTAGCAAGGATAAAGATTTTTAACAGGTGATGCACATCAGTCATCCTAGGTCTGAGAAGCTGTGAGAGAGAGATCTCAGATTGGAGGCTAGCCTGGGTTACATAGGAAGACCCTGCAAAGAGAGAGGTAGAGGAGGTAGAGGAGAAAAAGGAGGAAGAGGAGAGGGAGAAAGGAGGGAGTGGGGAGGAGAGGGAAAGGAAAAGGAGAGGAAAGAGAGGTGAACAAAGGAAGCGAACATGAAGCCAGAAGTTTAGGTCTAGCGTGCTATGGTCCAGGGTGACTATATGGTCCTGAGCTGCTACCCATCCCGCCTCAGGGCTTAAGTTAGAAATAGTTTTGAGATTTTAGTTTAAGTCAATTTTCTCACATAAGACAAATACAGCGTGTTTTTTTCCTCTAAATTTGTTTTCTTATTTGGAACTGCCATTTACCAGTGCAAAATAAGTGCTCACTGATCGCGCACACAAAATGCAATAAAGCACCTTCCTTTGTAAGGATGATCTTAAAATTTTAAGACTCCAAGTACTACAATCCCTGGCTCTGTGCATTGACTATAGGCCTGCACTACCCTGCATTTTCACTTGCATGATCTTATTTCAACCAGTTCTCAAACAGAACAGCCATATGAACACAGGTTTCCAAAATAATTTAAAAATAGACATAGACTTCTGTTTTAATATAGTCATTGGTGTTGATGCATTTAAGGTGATAAACGGAAAGTTTCTGGCAGTTAAATGGGTTAACAGGTTTTTCACGTCAAATAAAACTAAATAATCTTACAAACAGGTTATTCTGGAGGCAGCTTTCCAAGAACTGCCACTTACTTCCAGTTAACAGAAAATTGTATTCTTAGAAATCTCTATGCTCTTTCCTCACTGCACAGTACTGGGGGGGAAACTATGGCTCTTTGAGGTGGTGCATATCAAATACACGTGGCTTAGTGTGAAAATGTGAGGGGATTTTTGCTAATGCTTCATGGTTTCCCAGAAGATGTACAGAAATGCTCTTAGAAATATTTTGCATAGGTATGAAGTAAGTTTGCAATGCCCAGATAATTTTTGTACAAAGTATTTATTTATTTTATAGTATAATTGAATCATTTGCCTTCCCTTTCCTTCCCAAACTGTCTCATTTATCCTCCTTACTCTTTTTAAAGTTCTTTTAAAAGTTTTTCTTTTATTACTTGTTGTTGAATATATATATTACTAAATACACAAATACAATCTTCTCAGTCTGTATAATGTTACTTCTGTGTATGTTTTCAGGACTAGGATCCTCCCTGAAGACACCGTGAAGACACCAGAAGGCACCTTGCAAGCTTCTAAAGAATGGAAGCAACCAAGAGTTCTTACCTAGCTATGATGCCTATGAACTACATCAATGACCAGCCCGGCCCAATAACCCTAAGGGTACAATAGTGGAACACATACACTGGCAGTAACCAACAGCTCTCTCATAAGACTTCAGACATGTCAAGAGGAAACGCATGTCCAGTACTAGAGACCTAGCCAACTAACCAGGGCTAGTGAAGTCATGGATCTTGGAGGAGGGCCTACAACCACCACTTTATTAAACCAGCCAAGTCAAGACTGGCAGTGACATGATGGGCAAATTATTCCGTGCAACGTCAGGTGGACACTAATGCATGGTGGCCACAGCCATGTTAGAAGCACAGCCGGCTAGACTCCAGTGACTGTAGCCTAGGCACCCGTGTTTAAGGAGATCTTAATTGTGGATAGTTGATGTCATCAGTTGCACTGGCTCCTGTGGTTTAGATGTGGTTGTAATGTGTCCCCAAAGCTGTATTAAAACTTAATTCCCATCATGGCAATATTTAGACAGTAGAAACTTAATTTAACAATAATGTTTAGAGGTTAGGCCTTTGGAACATGATAGGACTAAATAAAGGTATTAGGGTAAAGCCTTCTTGACTGAAACCTACCTGATGTCTTCATAAAAGCAAGATAGAACAGAAATACACAATCTCTCTCTCTCTCTCTCTGTCTGACACATACACACACACACACACACACACACACACACACACACACACTTCCCATCTCTTGACAACAATGTCTTTTAGCCCTCTTTAGAACACTTCCAGCAAGGCCATTGTTCGAGGAAGGCTCCCGATCTTGGTCCTTCAGAACTATCAGTCAAAGGAAATCTCTGTTCATATAATGCTAGCTACCCATAGGTATTTTCTTAGATTAAAGTAGAAAGAAAAAAAAATGTGAGCTTGATGGTATTTTATTTGATCAATTATTTATGATTTGAGAAAACAAATTCATAAATTATGGATCCTCATTTACTAAAAGATCCCATCCAGTATTGCAATGCTGTTATCACTATTGCAGAAAGCTCAGCACAGGGCTCTACAGAGCAATTCCCTGACTTCACAGCTATGGAAAGTCACTTTTAGATTGTTTTTGTGAACCACACTCTCTCAAACCAAAGCTCTGTACATCTATTACTCAGCGGTCTCTAGAGGGAATATATAATATATATATATATATATGCATTTATATATATATATACATATATGCATTTATACACATATATGTACATATGGATGCAAAACAGGTTAATTAACTTGGCTTATATACTGGGTGGCTGGATACTCACAAAATGGCTATTGGCACATGGAGGAGCTATAGAAATGAGTAGCTTTTCCAAGATGTAAGCTGCAGGAAGGTGAGATCAGAGATGAAGAGCCTGACCGAGACAGGAGGCCTGGAAACCTTGTAAATTCATCATCGTGGGTCTACATTGAAAGGCTTAGGAAACTAGTATTGGATGTCCACAGGGAATGCAAACAGCATCAAATGCCTTTTCAGAAAGAACCAAGCCTCCCCATTCTTGCTGGCCTCATCTTCCTTTTGCTTTTTTTCTTTCCTGGCTTCCCTCCTGCCTTAGCTACTACCCCTCATGCCAACTGTCTCTGGAAATGCCTTCACTGTCATGCCTAGAAGTGTTTTCACAACCTCTAGGACTTTCTCAGTCCAATCAGATTGGCAGAAGAATAACCATCATGGTTCACATTGTCTCTGCTGTCCAGGATACCTTTTTCCACTGCCTAGCTGATACCCCAGCTGTACCTAGTCAATATTATTTTTTCTTTCAGATAACAACTCCACACAGATGCAACTCACAATATCCTACATTAGTTGTATCATGGCTTTTTCCTTATTACAGTTATCTATCTGTTCAGTGTTTCCCTTCCCTGATTGATTAGCAATTCCATGAGGTTCAGGGTCCTTTCTGCCCTGTTCACTATTGGAACAAGAAGTGCAAGTATAGAACAGTCTGATTTCCCTTATTTTATGCAAGTGTAGGGAAAGGACAGATCTCAGGAGCGAGATGCAAAAATAAAATTAGCAATTAATATACATTAAGTAAATTATGTCTCAGGCACTAGGCTAAGAAGATTGGCACTGAAAATCGTAGCAGGACACAGCTGCTGTTCAAACAATTACAGTTATCTTATTTCAGTCAAAACACAAATGGCTGGTAAAGCAGGAGCAAATCTGGGTTCTGAAAATAGAAAATGTAAAATTCCCCTAGCTGGGCTTCCTTGTGTGGCCTCAGTGAAAGAGGAGGCACTTAGTCCTGCCATGACTTGAACTGCCAGGGCAGGTTGGTAGCTATGCAAGGCCTCTCCTTCTCTGAATAAGGGGATGGGAAAGTAGGGGGAAGGAGGTGGGAAGGTGGGACTGGAACGAGAGGAGAGGAGGGAGTGTGGACTGGGATCAGGATGTAAAGTGACTGAATGAATGAATGAAAAAATAAATGTGTAAATAAATAAATAAATAAATGGGAAAAAAGAAAAGAGAAAAGAGAGAAAGACAAAAATTGGAGACAAAAGAGCAGCCTTTCTCCTTGACTTTTTTTCCTTCGTTATTCACCATGTCCCTAACTCAACAATCTGCTTTCTGAAGTGCTTTACATCTGAAGACAGAATATAAAGCCCTTACCTAGAATTTTTGGAAATATTGCGATAACTGGGACTCTTTCTATTCCTTCAAAAAGAATGCAATAAGCATGTCCTGCTGGAAGCCCTGTGCCGGCTACTCTGAAATACATACATGATCAAAGATAATCTGTGCTACCTTCAAAATCATGAACACTTAGTTGCTTGTGTACTCTTATCCCCCCACCCCCCAATTTAAATCGGCGCTCAAAGTAATGACAGTGGCACACTTTGGTGCTGAGCTGGTAAGAGAAACTGAGAGAGTCGTTTCCATGACTCACTTTTGCTCACGCTTTCTTGAAGCTTCATTGTTTGACATCCCACCCTCATTCTCACCACATCTTGGCCACAGCACTGCGTCCTGAGATGACAATGATTAAGCCCAGATCCCTGAATAAGAAACAAAACATTCTAGGTTTTCTTAGTTATGATTTAAAAAAAAAATACTAGCCTCTGAAGGCTAGTTTGTACTCATGCAATTAACACTCACTGACCAACAAAGATAAAAGAAGGATGATTTTTAAAATGTGTTCACTTTTGTCACTTTTAAAAATACTTTCTATTTTTTGAAATTAAAATATAATTACATCACTAACCCCTTCCCTTTTCTCCCCTCAAACCCTTCCATGTACCTCTCCTTGCTCTCTTTCAAATTCATGGCCTTTTATTCTGTTTTTTATTCAGAGTTCTTATCACTCAAAATGTTGCAGTTCTTAACTCATTAATACAAAAGCTAGCTTTATAGAGATTCCTCCCCCTTGAGAGCAAGGAATGACAACCGATGCCTGGCAAGTAAGAAGAACCACCAATTCCACCTGACTTAGCATCTCTATTTGGGGAAGGATTGTTTTTAAGGAATAGAACAAAAGCTTGTCTTCTCCAATTTATTTCTTTGGTGTCCTAAATGTTTATTATACAGGTCCTCCTTGCTTGGTTAGAGCTCTCCTAGGGTATTTTTCAAGGTTATGGGGTATAAGTACTATTTAAAGTACAAGGTTTCAAGGTAGAAAGATACTATTTTCCTAACTTTTTTCTCACATTGTTTATTATTCATATGTAGGAAGGCTATTGAGTTTTATGTGTTAATTTTATACCCAGCTATTTTGCTGAAAGTGTTTATCAGCTGTAAAAGTTTCGTAGTGGAGGTTTTATGGTCATTTATGTATACAACATAAATATAATAGTCAGCTATATACAATGATATCATAAAATAAATTATATTTTCAAATAAAAACATTTTGACTTCTTCCTTTCCTAATTGTATCCCCTTGATCTCCTTCAGTTGTCCTATGGCTTTAGCTAAGACTTCAAGTACTATTATTTTGAATAGATATGAAGAGAGTAGAAATCCTCGTCTTTCTCATTTTAGTGGAAATGCTTTGAGTTTCTGTCCATTTAGGTTAATGTTGGCTGTGGACTTGCTTAAACTGCCTTTATGATGTTGAGGTATATCCCTTGCTTCCCTAGTCTCTCTAGAAATTCATCATGAAGGGAAGTTGGATTTTTTTTCTAAGGCATTTTCTGTATCAAATATGTGTGTGTATTCCTAAATATATAAATACAACCTGCTCAGTCTGTGTGTATAGGTCTTTAAAGCTGACTATCTAACATGTCAAAATGGAAGAGGGAAAGCTCATGAGGCCTCAATTCTAGACAAAAAAAAAAAAAAAAAAAAAAAAAAAAAAAAAAAAAAAAAAAAAAAAACACTACAGGCAACTAAGGAAGGTAGAAAATGGGATAAGTCTTCCTTAGCTAGGAAAAGCACATCTAATAGCAAATGGCCAGTTCTATGTTTTTCAGACAGGGTTTTACTATATAGCCACAAACTCTCTAAAACCCACAGCCCCAAAATCACATTCCTGCTTCACACTCTCAAGTCTTAGGATGTCCATTGTATGCCACTGTGCCAGACTCAACAGAGGTTTTTCTAACAGAAGCTGGTCCTAGAGAGGGAGTGTAACTACACTTCTCCACTTCCACATTTCTCTGCTTCCACATTTCTCTGCTTCTAGAAGGACACCTCATGGAGTTGAGAGTGATATGATAGAGGATAAGCAGGGAGTTTGGAAGGTCTCGGGAAGCCACAGAAGTAAGAGAAATTGCTAAGAGAAATAAATGTAAGTAGAACACGAATTGCAAAGCAGCTAGTGTTTCTATGGTGTGTGTCAGCTCTCCCTCTCCACATGGTCGTAACTCTAGGCATGTCAAGGAAGCTAAAGGGCATCCAAATGGAAGAAATAAGCTACACTAAATTCTTATGACTCACTGGAGAGAGGCAGAAGTAGGGATAATTAGTCTTCCAGGGTAATGTTTGGAGTCTCTGATAGGTCAGCGATAGGTCAAAAACTTTCTGTGCCCATGGAATACCCCTGTGGCAGAGTTTCTACCTAGAGCCAAAAAGTGTTTCTTATGTTCAGAATAAAGACACAGGGAGTAAAAACACTGAGTAGAAGGTATATGTGCCATGGAGTGCTATAAACCAAGTAAGAGAACACAGCACATAGACTTCAATCTGCCCCATTAAATGGGAATGTTTGTGTCTTAAGAGCATCAGTGTGTTGTACTAAACAGCTCAGCTGGTCTATGCCCAATGACTCCAATGGATATGTTTTCTGCAGGACAGACTTAAAAGGAAAACACAAGCAACTGACAATAACAGAAAAAGCAATGGAGCTAGTGAAATTTCTTGGAAAGGGAGAAGAAGGAGCCATCATTTAAGCCATCACAGAAGCTTCTTTTCCCCTTCCAAGAAAATTTAACATCTAAGAATTCAAGCACGCTCTGTTAAGTTCTGAAGAAAGTAGAAGGTGCTGCTAAGACTCCTTGGGTAGGGCACGTTTGTCTCTCTTCAGGAAAATCTGAAAGACTTTAGATGATGAGAATCACAATTCCCAGCATCCAGTAAATATAGTCCTGTTGCCTCACCAGGAAAACCTGGAAAACTAGACTGCACAGGCAAATTGCTCAGGACTGTCATTCGGCTCAGTTTTTCTATAAAGCAATCCACAGCTAAAGGTGTCCTGGGGGCCAAAAAGTGGAACCTGGTGGGTGGCCTGGATGGGAGTGTGCACTTTGTAGCAGAAAGACAAAGAGATGAAGTTTTGGCCATGAGAGGCTTCTGAAGGAGGTGCTCAAACTCCAGGGAAAAATGCCAGTCCACATCAAGACTTAATAATCAACAATGAGCATCTACACAGGTGCCAGCCTTGGCTCTGTTAAAGGGAAGCTCTAATTACTTTAGGGAATGTGTTATGATACCCTAAAAAACACAAAGAGAAATACTTCAAAGGTGTGAGTAACAATAAAACCTGAATATGTAGTGACTTAAGCTTGTTAAAGTATTTTCACACAAATGATTATGTTGAATCTTCATAGCTCTGAGGGTAGAAGAAAATTAGATATCCTATCATTACTGCTTTGCCTGCCTTCCAGGCTTGTTATGAGGCTAGCAATGAGGGAATAAATAAAAATATCTTTCCACAACAGGGAGAACTGACTTGGCCCCTCTACTCTAGACAAAGGTCCATATTCACAAGAAGCCCACACACATGATGGGAAGGTTGCCACCTCAGACCCTCAGACATCTTTGTCACCAAATGACTCATTCCATCTTTGTAATATTTGTGGTCACTTAACCCAATTAAAGCTAGCATTTCTGGAATGCTCATTCACCAGAAGAAAGCTGGTTTACTTCCCCTGCCCTTAGTTCTAATCTTCTGTTTGATTGCTCTCTTGAAACAGCCACACCTTAATCTAGCAGCTTGATCCTTTGGTATTAGAGTCCTCACACTGTCAGAGGGAGACCACAGAGTTTTTCATTACTGAGAATGGCTTCACACTGTCCCAACTAATTCCACAGCTCCTGTACCTAAGGCTCAGGGATGATTTCAGAAGAGGAAGCAGAACGCAGAAATATTGTAAGTACCAGAGGAATAGAAAGTTTGCTGTGAGACCGTGTCTGACCGAAAAACCAAAAGCTACATCCATGATGTCTCACCAACATGGCTGCCTAACAACAGTTAAAGAAAAAGAGGCCATGAATTTGAAAGAAAGAAAGCAAAGCAGGGTATGTGGGAAGGTTGTGGGAGAGAAAGGTAGAGATGGGAAATTATGTAGCTATATTATAATCTCAAAACATATTCTTGAAAAAAATATAAAGAATGGCTTGATACCCAAAATTACAAGTACAAATTTTCCATCCCCTAACCCTTTTCTCCAGTTCTTTCCCGACTTACCATGCTCACACCCACTCTTCAAACTCATGGACTCCTCCAAGTTCCTGTTTTCACTTCCTGGGTCTATCAGCCTTTCTTAAAAGAAACTACAAGTCACTGGACATCTGAACTAGTCACTCCCCAGTGCCTTCAATTGCACTTATGTTTCTCAATATTGCATTTACGTAGCAAACTCTCACCACAAATCAGTTCTATTCTGGAACCTAGAAGGGTGAGCACTGAGTCAAATGTTAGCCACCCAGATTACTGTCAGAACAAACATACAGTGTGTGACCTCAGGATCTCAAGAACTTTCCTCAATCTTTGTGTTTAACTAATTCTATTCTCTACTCCCCTAGGTAAGTGTTGTAAACTGGTTTCAATAACCTAACATTCATTTCTGTATCTACTGAAGAATTTTATAAAGGTTTTTCCCCTTCTTTTATATAGACAATATACTTTCTTCTTCATTTCAAGAGCTGATGGTTCAAGAAGAGAAAAAATAGTCTTATGATATCATAAAGGTGATTTTTCAAGAGTTCCTAATTCTCCTGAGACCAGTAAATAAAAATGTTCCTAAGGCTCATGCAACATTCTGTTGGTTACAGAGGCTCACTTACTTAAATGACTCAATTTATGCAAGGACTTCGGAAGTTCTGTTACAATCCAGATCTCTCCTCTAAGTGCCATGAAAACTTCAAGTCAAACATTTACACACTGTCTGAATAGAACCTCAAAAATCACATGCCTGGCTGGAGAGATGAGTAATGCACTTGATATACAAGCATGAGGACCTGAGTTCAAATCCCCAGGACTCATGAAAATTCTAACATGGTAAAGTACATATGTAATCTTAGTGTTCCTACAGTGAGATAGAAGGCAAAACCAGAAGAATCCTTGGAAGCTCACAGGCCAGGATGCCTGTGAACTACAGAGGCTCTGCTCAAACAAGGTGGAAGGCAAGAACAGTGCTCAGGGTTGTTCTCTGACTATAAACATGCCATGACTCACTTGTGCCTACATGCAAATGAGAACACACATTCGTATATATGCACACACACACACACAGCTAAAAAAAAAAAAAAAAAAAAAAAAAACAAGCCACAATTAATCTTTGTGCTTCCCTTTCCATCTTTGCCTCTCTGTATCTTTTACACAGAGACATATGAGAGAATGTGCATGCACAAACACACACACAAACTTCTCTTATCTCCCCTGCACTAAAACACCACCCAAGTTCCACTCCTTGAGAGAGAAACCTGGCAGTCATCCTTGTTACTCCTCTGCCTCACCGGATCCATCAATAGTTTGTACCCACATCATCTCTTAATCTCTCAAGTCCAGTCCCTTGTCCTTGTTCACATGTAGAAAGTAAAGCTGGGAGAGGTCAGGAGATTATATGCTATCATACAAGTAAGCGGCCAAGCCAATTCAGACTCCCGTCTGCCTTTCCAAAATGCATTCTTGAAATTAAAGCATTTGATCTTGAGATTTTTTTATGCCAAACACACCAGTAAGAAACACAAATGAGACTACAGCAACTGATGGATGGCCAAGAAGGTTCACTACAGCCAGGTAAGGAAGTGTCACCTTCATCTAGTGCCAAGTCACAAGCGATAGAGCCGCACAGCCCAGCTGGGTTTTGTTGTTTTTTTAAAAAGTATCTTAAACATTCGATTTTACCAATAGAGACTCGGGAGCCAGATGCTGGGGTGAAAGCTTGCTAGCTCAGAGAGGCAGAGAAAGCACCCAGCTGACCTTCTTCCTCAGCTGACATCCCCCCCACCAAAAAAAAAAAAAAAAAAAAAAAAGCTCTCCTTCTCCATGTCATCTCAGATAATCCCCAAACTGAATGTCTCTTCCTGTTTCACTCGGAATGTGGCAAGTGTCTGAAGATTCCAAAGAGGGCTGGTGAAATTGCCTAGCTCCACTGGTAAGGGTACTTACTAGCAATACTGACTACCTGAGTTTGACCCCTACAATCGCCTGGTGGTGAGAGAAAATGGACCTCTACAAACTGTCCTCTGGCCTCCACGTGCATAAGCCCACATGCACGCACCATGCACACACACACACACACACTCAATCAAATAAGATTAAAAGCTTTATTCGCAATAGCCAGAATCTGGAAACAACCCAGATGTCCCTCAATGGAGGAATGGATACAGAAATTGTGGTACATTTACACAATGGAATACTACTCAGCAATTAAAAACAAGGAAACCATGAAGTTTGCAGGCAAATGGTGGGAACTAGAAAAGATCATCCTGAGTGAGGTTATCTCAGAAGCAAAAAGACACACATGGTATATGCTCACTTGTAAGTGGATATTAGACATATAATATAGGATAAACATACTAAAATCTGTACACCTAAAGAAGCTAAGCAAGAAGGAGGACCCTGGGTAAAATGATCAATCCTCATTCAGAAAGGCAAATGAGATGGACATTGGAAGAGGAAGAAAACAAGGAACAGGACAGGAGCCTACCACAGAGGGCCTCTGAAAGACTCTACCCAGCTTTGTATCAAAGCAGATGCTGAGACTCATAGCAGAGTGTAGAGAATCTTATGAAAGAAGGGGGAGATAGAAAGACCTGGAGGTGATAAGAGCTCCACAAGGGGAGCAACATATCTGGACACAGGGGTCTTTTCTAAAACTGATACTCCAACTAAGGACCATGCATGGAGATAACCAAGAACCCCTGCACAGATGTAGCCCATGGCAGTTCAGTGTCCAAGTGGGTTCCCTAGTAATGGGAACAGGGACTGTCTCAGACATGAACTCAGTGACTGGCTCTTTGATCACCTCCCCCTGATGGGGGAGCAGCCTTACCAGGCCACAGAGGAAGACAATGCAGCCATTCCTGATGAGACCTTATAGGCTAGGGTCAGAAGGAAAGGCAGAAGGACCTCCCCTATCAGTGGACTTGGGGAGGGGCATGGGAGGAAGAGGGAGTGAGGGCAGGATTAGGAGGGGATGAGGGAGGGAGCTACAGCTGGACTACAAAGTGAATAAATTATAATAAAAAATTAATGAAGTATATTATTTTCCTTAAAAAAAAAAAGACTAAAAAATTTGAGGACCTTTATGACCCCAAAGTAAAATTCATTCCCTAATAAAGAGCTGATCTGCATTTAATTCAAAACTCTTTTTGTAGCATATATTAATTAGTTTTTAGTTATCACTGAAAGAAAAAAAAAAACACCTAAGAGAAGCAAATCAAGAGAGAAGTAGTTTGTAGTGGAATACAGTCATCCTGGAGAGAGGGCCTGTGGCAATGGGGACTTGCAATGGCCACTTCTCACAACTTAGAAGATCAGGGAACTGAAATATTTATCACTGAAGTGCTGCCTACTTCCTCCCAAGATAGCACTGTTGGCTGAGATCAAGTGTTTTCGAATTCATGAGTTGGGGGGAAGGGTGTCTCAAATTCAAACCATAAGAGGGAGCTTTTGTAAATGATGAGTATAATAAGGATGGTGTAATAAAAATAGCTAACATTTTGAACACCACAGGGTCTGCACAGGACTGAATTTTATAGACTTGAATAAATTCAGTCTTCACAACTATTGCTCATATCTACAGAGAAAACTGTAGACATTAGAGGGAAAATGACCATAGCCATACATCTTGTACATATTTAAATGAATAGACATATCTAATCTAAAAATAAAGTAAGAAAAATGGTCATTATCTAATTTGTTTATTCCAAATAAAATACCCTTTTAACATAAGACTGTTCTTCACCCAGTGATAGAATGATGTAAACAGATGAATCTTTGTAACTGACAGTCTTGATAAAGTATTCATAAACATAATTCCAGTTGTGTTTAAAAAAAAATCGATTAGTGGCCAAAAAGAGTATAAACTTTTTAGAGGTATTTGTTTTCCAATTGTATGTATTTTATTTTGTGAGTATGAGGAATGCTTTGCCTGCACGTATGTGTATACACAGTGTGTGTGCCTGTGTGCATGTATACACGCCATGTGTGTGACTGGGGCCTGGGTCAGAAGAAGGTATCGGATCCCTGGATTTAGAGTTATGGAGGTTGTGAGCTGCCACATGGATACTGGGAAGCAAACCTGGATCATCTTCAAGAAAAGAACGTGCTCTTAGCCCCTGACACAGCTCTCAACCCTAAGATCCTTATTTTTTGTACTCATGGTGCTCACCCCTCACTTGTAAACATAGAGTTGTTTTTCAAACTTAAAGGGTAAAATGAAAAAAAAAAAAAAAAAAAAAACTGAACGCAATTCTTCATGGTATTCCCCATGGCCGGTAAAGGACAGAATCCTTTTTTGATACATGGGTTGTTTTTCCCAGAGTTCCAGAAAGGGGAGGCCTGGGAAGCAATGCCAGACTCAGAGCCTGAATCAATCAATCTCTCTCTCTCCCTTTCTCACCTTCTCTCTCCCTCTCTCTCTCTCTGACTGTCATTAGTACTAGTTGCCAAGTGTTCCTGTTTTACCAGCACCTTGTTTGACCCATGTGTATAGTTCTGACTAACCAGTTATATGATCACATGTTTTAAGGGCTGGAGAGGTGGCTCTGCAGTTAAGAGCACTTACTGATCTTCCAGAGAAGATCTATTCTTAGCACCCACACTGTGGCTCACAACCAACTCTAACTCCAGTCCAAGTGGTGATTCAACGCCCTCTTCTGGCCTCCACAGGCACTGCACACATGTGATATGCAGATACACATGCAGGCAGAACACCCACACACATGAAATAAAAATAAATGAGATAAATAGAAAAGTGTGGTTTTGCTCAGTCCTTGATAAACTGGGGTGGGTGGGAAAGGGAGGTCCCCTTTTCTCAGGAAAAGGGGAGTGGGGAAAGAGGGTGAAACCGGCAGGGTAGGAAGCATGGGGCTACAAGGGTGTAAAGTGAATAAAAAATAAATTAAAATAATTTTTAAAAAGAAAACGTGTTTCACTTCCATATCAGATATAAATTATAATACAGGTCTCTCCAAAGCTTTTGGTTTTTAACTGCTATAATGATCAAAGGGAGGCTGTTCCATTAACATGTGTTCTGGAGGAAGTTCAGCAAACAGCTACATGCAGATCTGGGTAATCTTATGCCATGAGTGAGAACTGTTTTGTTTTGTTTTGTTTTTTATGCACTAAGACAGGCTGTTTTTTTATCACAGCATAACAAGACTTATCCTGACTAATTTAACCACTTTGTTTATAGCTTAACTTATTCAGTAGCCTTGCTGAAAAATCCAGGGGGGAACATGGATTCAAATGTTACAAAGTCCTTCTAAACAAAATAATTCTATTTGTATTCTTGTTACATTCCTAAGTTCACATGTCTTTGCTTTGTAGCCCAGAATGACCTAGAACTCATGTTCCTCGAACCGTAGTTTGAATTATGAGATTCCAGACATGTGCCACCAGAACTGGCTTCTGTTTTCTTTTATTACACTCTGTGTTAGTGATGGTGTTTATTAGAAATACTAAGAAAATGTGTGTGTGTGTGTGTGTGTGTGTGTATGTGTGTGTGTGTGTGTGTGTGTGTTCTCTTTATCCTTTCTATCCCAATCACACTGTTTACCAGGCCCCAATTCTCATGGTGTACTCAAGTGTATGGCGTGCAATAGGTGTTCAGTAAAGATTTGACATGGATGAAACTAAAACATATAACCCTCAAAGATTCGAAAATATATTCAAAGAAAAACTTCTATCATTTCAGAATTCTGATGACTAGCATGGGATCAGCCACACCCACTCCCAAGGAATTAATTATCTATTTTCCTAGCCCTCTGTAGAAACACAGAAAGAGTGATAATTCTCAGGAACAAGTGTTTTCTCAAGTCATCCTGAAGTTTACGGCTATGGGGGTGGGGAGCAAGGAGAAGAAAAGAAAAAGCAGGGAGATGTGAGCAATTTTGCTGCTACACGCCTTAGCTGACTATGCACTAATGACTATTTAAAGACTCGTTAAACTAATCTTTTCCCAAAAATCTCTGGTATGAATAAAGCAAGTTGAAAAAGTCACATTGGTAAAGCAATTGCAATAATCCACGAACTTCACACTGTAAGTCTATAATACAAAGATTGCACCAGTCTGAAGTCAACAGTCAACAGAAGTAGAGAAAACTGCTGAGAGTGGATTGTGAACATCCTCATGACAAAAAATATTGATGTGCATGTAAGGTGATGATTGTCAACTCCCCTGACTCAACATTTTCTTTTTTTTTTTCTTTTTTAAATTTATTTATTTTTTTATTAATTACAGTTTATTCACTTTGTATCCCAGCTGTAGCTCTCTCCCTCTGCCCCTCCCAATCCCACTCTCCCTCCCTCATCTCCTTCCATCTCCCTCCCCAAGTCCACTGATAGGGGAAGTCCTCCTCCCCTTCCATCTGAGCCTAGCCTATCAGGTCTCATCTGGAATGGCTGCATTGTCTTCCTCTGTGGCCTGGTAAGGCTGCTCCCCCATCAGGGGGAGGTGATCAGAGAGCCAGCCACTGAGTTCATGTCAGAGACAGTCCCTGTTCCCCTTACTAGGGAACCCACTTGGACACTGAGCTGCCATGGGTTACATCTGTGCAGGGATTCTAAGTTATCTCCATGCATGGTCCTTGGTTGGAGTATCACCTGACTCAACCATTTTGTCTCAAAATATCATACTAGGAACAACAACTATTTTCAGTTTTTGTCAACTATGCATCAATAAAAATAAGTATAATAATTTTTAAAGTACGGTGAGAGATATCTGATAAATTATAAAACTAAGTTTAATAACAAAAATAATTCAGGGAACAGAAAGAATGTGGCCTTTCAGCAAGATCCAGGATTTCATCCTCAGCTATATCATGTGATATTTTCATCATCCTATAGCAATATTTTGGCCTCTCTGCACTTTGTCTTTCTCATTAGTAAAACAATGGGAAGAATACCTCTTTTATGACGATTCAATGAGTTATCATAGAAGAAATTCCCAGCATTAAGTAGGGTTACAGTCAGAGGCAGCTATTAGTACTGTTACAAGTTCTAAGAGCCTGTCTGTGGCCTGTTTAGCACTGCCTCTTCATCACTTATGAAGTCTGACTTAATCTATGCTAAGCCTTTCCTGGATGCTGTAAGTGCTCCTAATACACAGAGAAGCACTACTTACCTGTGTGGTGAACAGCATGTACTGCAGCAGCTGTGTGACTTTGAAGAAGTTAATTTATTTCCTAAAGACCAGTTAATTAAAGACCAGAACATTAAAAAGCCCTCTGACAAAAAGTTTTAAGGATTTATGAGGAACTAATGCATGTCAGTTGGTTCCCACCTAAGCACAGAGGCCAATGCAATGGTTATTAATTCCATTGTATTGCTCTGGACTAAATAAACAAATAAGGGATTTTCAGGCTGACTGATTTCCAGAGACAAGTCACGTGTTATGCCAGGTTCTAGGTGCTCTGATGAAAAGACAGCAAGCTCACACCCACAGCATGCACCGTGGGCATTCTGATGTCTAGAAGACCTGCTTGGGCCTTCAACCTGCCTGAAAGATATGGCAGTATCCAGCCATGGGAGCTCCTCAATACTTTTGTAATTGAAAATCTAGACCAAGTCTCTTCTCAATAAGTGTGAAATATGTTGTTGTTGTTGTTGTTTTCTGGGTGGGGGGACCCTTACACTGTAATCCAGGATGCTCAAGATTCATTATGTAGCTCAGTCTTTTCTTAAACTCCCAGAGTCCTGCCTCAGCCTACCAGATGCTCCACTACTTTTTGTTCATCCGATATTGCCATGAAAATACAACTGTTGCTAATTCCATTTCTTCATTCCTTTCACTGAATGGGTACTTTGTTCTGGGGATCATGGCAGATAAAACAGAAAGTGAATCAGGGAGTCAGTCATGGTCTATGCCTTCAGGATGTCACAGTGCAGCCTTAGTAATTCCAAGAGCACTAGAAAAGGTAACTGAAATTATGCTTTGTTGCCAAGAAACTATTAACATTTTTTAAGTTTCAATGAGAAGGGCAGTAAAATCTATTAAAATCACAAGTACACATTTATTAAAAAGTCATAATTAAGAGTAAGGTAATTCTCTTTATCTGGCTACCTTGCTTTGAGAACCATAGTCATCACTTAACCCCAGACTAAAGTAGATCTTATTTCAAGCTACAGGAAATAAAATGTCAATGAATATCCAGAATATCTTAACTAATTCACAACAAGGTTCCCAATAGTAGCTGATGTATTCTCCTTTAGTATGTCAGGCTGGTGATGATAAACACAGGTGGTGTATATGAGCGAAAAATAAAAGGCCCCAAAGGTTTCAATGTGAGCATAATTATAAACCTCCATAGATGGGGGAAGTTCATTGTGGTCACTGACTGGGAGCATTATATTAAAATCCCCTAAAACTTCTTTGAAGTGGGGGCGGGGGTGGAGATTTTGTTGTTACTGTTGAGGAAGTTGTTTGTTTGTTCTGGAGACCTATCATGAGTTAGAGACTCCTTAAATAATATATACCTAGGCTTGCCATAAGAAGACAGTGTCCAGGACTCAAGAGACTTCCAGGGCACCGGTAGAAAGCAGACAACTGCAAATTCAGAGCATTATTTATAAGAGGCTTTGTACACAATTGTCTTTAGAGAAAGTTCTGACAAATTAACAAATTGTTAAGCAAGTTCTTTCTCAATAAGTACACAGTGGAGTTACCTGGGGTTTGCAAATGTCAGCAAGTCAATCCCAAGTTTAACACATTTGTGTTCATTTTTTTTATAAGCATAACTCTTGGGAAATGGAAACATTATGAGTTCAAATTTGGAATAGGATCCAACTATCACTTAACTTGAGTAAAAAGAGAGGGCATTAGAAAAATTGGAAAACAGTTCCTTCATACTTCAAAAACAGGAAAGGAAAACCTGGGGCCGATACTGGATAATATTAAGTGGAGAACAGAAGCACACAAAATCTCTCACACACTGAGCTCAGCATGACCCTCAAAGGAGGAAGATGAAGCAACTGCAGAGCCCACAAACCAGAGGAAGGACTGCACAGGAAGGGGTGGGGGTGGAGCACGGTGCTATAGACTCTGAAACAGGATGAAGTCAGTCTATATGAGGTTCAAGGAGCCCAAACAGACAGAATGAACATCCAAGTGTTTCCTGGAGTCATTCACTCAGGACCACATCCTGATTTCAAACACCATGGAAACACAGAAAGCTGCTAAATGTGAACACCTTTGAAGACTCTCTGATTGTCACTTTAGAGGCAAGCTGACGCCCCACCTTGAACACCTTCAGGGCAGACACTGGATCCAGCACCTGATAGGCAGTACCAAGTTCGCCAGCAACATCAGACAAGCAGCATTTGACTTGACAAATTGCATGAGATGGGCAGTGCCAGGTAGCTAGGTGCCAAAAGCCTGGGGTGGTTATTAGAATAATGGTTACCTCCTCCAATTACCTGACTACAGACTCTGTACTGCCAGGAAAACTGCAGCAACAGATTTCGGCCAAAGCAGTCACTGCTCCCTAAGGAAACAGCCAGGGGGTTCTCCCTCACTGCCTGCTATTTTCTAAGTGGCTACACCAGGTCCTGCTGGCAACCACTGTCAGAGAAGGGGAAATTTCAACAGAGCTCTTACTTTTAACTGGATTTAAGCCACACTGCATCCACAAACATCTCTTCTTCTACCAATCAGAATTTCTTTGATAGCCAAGTTCTAGTGTGTTTCAGTCTCATAATATCAGGGAACTACTAACAAAAAAAGGGGTAACAGTGGAAATGGGTGGGGAGACTCAAGCTCTAACTCTAATGAACTGCAAGTCCTTTAGCTAACCAGGACGCTTTTCTGTTTTGCCTTTGAACCATAAAATGGGATGCTCTAAAATATGACAAGGTTGTAGAAAGAATCATAGAAGAGAAGAAATAGAGAAAATGGTATAGAAAGCTTACATGTACACATATGCTTAAAATGTGTATGTGGGCATATTGTCTATGTGTATATACATGCAATTTTAAATACATTTTTGAATGGCATAAAAATAAGACCCAGACTTGGCAATCACCTGGTTAACTGCTTTGTACAATCAGAATATTTTATTCTTGTTAAAATTCATTTTACATCCTGATGGTAGCCTCCTCACTCCTCTCCTCTCAGTCTAATCCTCCCTCCCTCTTATCCCTCCTCCCCCCTCCCCTCCTCCCCTACTCCACCTAAGTGTATCAATTCTCATCAGGACTGAGCGTATCCTCTTCCCCTGTAGCCTGGCGAGGCATCCCTGCCAAGGGGAAGTGATCCAAAAGCAGGCAACAGATTTCATGTCAGAGACAGCGCCCCTCCCCACTCCCCTTAACCAGGAAACCCATATGAGGACTGAAATGCCCACTGGCTACATCTGTGTAGGAGGCCTAGGTCTAGTCTATACATGGTCCTTAGTGCTTTAGTCTCTGTAAGCCCCTCTGGGCCCTGGTTACTTGGCTTTATTCTTTTTAAAGATTTGTTTTTATGTGTGTGGTTGTATGTCTCTCTCTATCTCTGTTTCTATGTCTCTCTCTCTCTCTCTCTCTCTCTCTCTCTCTCTCTCTCGTGTGTATGTGTGTGTGTATTATATTTCTGTGGGTGTCCACAAAGGCTAAAAGAGGGACATTGGACTCCTGAAACTAGAGTTACAAGTGCCTGTGAGCCATCTGACTTTTAAATGTGGGTGTTGAAAAGCAAATTCAAGTCCTCTGCAATAGCAGCAAGCACTGTTAGCCACTGAACTATCTCTCCAGACCCAATCTGAGTTTTTTAAAGGGAGAAAAAAAAAGTTTGAGGGGGCAGATGGAATCTTAGTTGTTCAGATCACTTTTCTTCCCCAATTCCTAGCCGTGGAATCTACATAAGACTGGCTTTTAAATTTCCATGAGGCCAAAGAAAGTATTTTGAGGGAAAAAAATAATTAGTTGCATGGCATTAAACTGTTCGCTATTCGTGCTCAGCATACACTGTGCAATCTGTGCCATCTGTAAAGCAGTTTCGGGCATTATTTTGTTTTTCTTTCCTCACAGTCATATCAATGTGTGTTATTTAATACTCAAGGGGTCTGTGTTTCTCTTCTGCCCCACTCCAGGCTGTCACACATTTTGCCTTATCTGTAACAGCTGGCTCATGGCTCTGGCTGTTGTGCAGGCCAGTCTCTGTGTGGCCTCTTGTGTAAGAGCAGCTGGCTACTGGAGGATGGCCTACACGGAGAGGGATGAGGGAAGAGTCCTAATTGCAGAAGACAAAGGAAGCATATTGACAAAAGCGCCTTTGGGTTACACATTACATTTGAAGGGCTGGTTTCTTTGATTAATTCCACAGAGGGGTTTGAGTTCATACACAACAGAAAGAAACTTTCCCTAGTCTCTGGCCATTCCACATACAATGCAAGCACATTTCATATGTGGCAGGAAACTGCATGGGAACTTGCACTCAGTTAAGGTTGTAATTTCCTGTCTCCCCAAGATATCTCCGTGATATCTGTCTGAGTCGTTGAAAAGATATCCCAAGTTGTGTCCAAGGAAAAATCTGTGACTGGGGAAAGCCTTCTCATCTATTTGACCACAATGCTGGAGCTTGAAAAGAAACACATAGCACATTAGCCCAGACATTAGAAATCATTTAGAAGTACCACTGGGACAGGTTTAGATAATAGCATAAGAGTGCCGAGACTTTAGTAATACTAAATGGATAGACAGTATTTGTTAAGCCATAAAAGAACAGCAAGGATAGTGCTATACCTCTTGCAAGAATTACCTCACTGGAATCATATAGTTTCTTTATGAAGCAAGTACTGTTAACAATCCAATTTTCCACTTAGGTCACTGTCAAAATGGCGAACAAAATGACAACAGAGGGTTCACTTCAGGTTAGAGTAATGGAACATTTTCACATGTTCAAGCCTTCCCAAACCCCTCTCTTCGGAACGTTCTCTCACCCATCTTATCCCACCACTCAAGGCATTTACAAACCCCATTCATTTGCTCCGCTCCTACCTAACAGGGATTAATGACTGGAGAAATACCACAAAATCATTGAGACAAAAAGGGAAGTAGTGAACAATATTTAACTCAAAGGGCTTGAAAATGACCTATGCCTCTAAGAAAAAACACATATTCAAATAATGAAACTGAATGCAAACTCTAGCTAGCTATCCCATGAGCAGCTGTAACTGCTAGACTAGCCCCATGAACTGGCATGGGGTTAACTTAGAAGAGATCACTTCCCTGAACAGAGGGAGGGGGGATTTGTAGAGACAAGCAGGGTCAGGAGAAGTAGCAAACATGAGCAGGAGCTTTGGCAGGTGTGAGCGCCTCTCTGTCCCTCTGTCTCAGTGCCTCTGTTTTTTTTCTCTGTCTATCCCTCCCTCCCTACCTCCCTCTGACTGCCCTGCTCCCCTTCTCCTGAAGTCTGCCCAGAAGAGAGCTTCGAATGAGCATCAGCCTTGAAGGCACATACTGGTGCTGACTTGCTCAGACAATAGGATATGTGTATTTGATGACAATACCAGGAAAGTTCTATGCTGTTAAACACGCTTCAGGGCAGGGGTTACAGTGGTGAGGCTACCACAGGATGCAAACTCCGTTTGCACCAGTAACTATCAGCAAGCAGTTAAATGAGCTAAACCCTCAGTTTCCACATCTGCAGTCTAAAGCGCATTCAGAACAATGGCTCTCGTTAAGGTGGGGTGTTTTGAGGGATGGCTTAGTGTACTTTATTCAACAGACAGCAGTCACTCTGTGCTAGAATACAAAGAATCCATGTTCACCCTATGGTTCTACTTATCATTCTCACTTTAAAAATACCTGCCTGGGGCTGGAAAGACAGTGCAGTAGTTAAAATCGTTTGTTACGCTTTCAGAGGATCTGGATTGGATTCCCAGGACCCACAAGGCGGCTCACAACCATATATTACTCTTGTTCTGAAGAATCTGATGCTCTCCTCCAAAGGCACTATGTGTCTATGTCTATGTCTATGTCTATGTGGTATAGACATACATGCAGACAAAACACTCACACACGTTAAGATAAAAATAAATATATTTTTTAAATAATAAAAACCATTTTCCCTTCATTATTATTGTTTGTGTTTTTAAAACAAATTCTTTGCTGGAAACTAAATAGTAAGAAAATATATGCTAATGAAAGTATTTTTTTTTTCAATTTTAGAAAAACAGTTTAAAATGGGACTTGGTTTTTGAAACGTATACATGAAAGTGGATCATTTAGTACTTTTTAATTTGAATGTGCAGTAGCGTTCCTTGAAGAATCAGGAAGTCATATCAGGATCCTTAAGAAATTTATGCTGGCAACTTTTGCCTTCCAACCTCTTTTCCCAGCCAAGGTGAAAAATGTGGGTTAAACATTTCCTCTCTTAGTGACTCATTTGGCAGAAGAAGAAGTCCAGGTGCCAAGAATAGAAAAAAGAAAGAAAAAAAAAACTGATGAAAAAAGAGACACAGGAAGAAGGGGGAGGTAAGAGAGGCGTGGTATTTTTTTCACTTAGCCTTTTTTTTTTTTTTTACAAAAAAACAAAATAAAACAAAAAAATTCCAGTTTACTTTTTAGTTCTTCCAAGATTCAAAATATCAAGCCCTACTGCTAAGGAGAAAAAACAAATAAACATAAAATCTGAGAAGCCCCTTCTCTTAAAAACAGAAGATGCATTGGGTACACTGACCTTTACCAGTGAATTCAGACTTGAAAATACACTCTTAAGGTGACTTGAACATCAAGCAGTATTAATAACTAATGTTATGTTTAGAGACTCACTAATAATTCAGTTAGAATCATGATAATTTTTATTAAATTATTTTATTGAAAATATTTTTCTCACATATGACATCCTGATGACAGTTTCTCTTCCTTCTACATCTCAGTTTCTCCCCACTTCCTTTCCCATCTGAGTCCACCCTCTCTCTCTCTCTCTCTCTCATTATAAAACAAATAGGATATTAAAGGATAATGATAAAATAAAATAAGATATAATAAGATAAAACAAAAATCAATATATTAGATTAGGAAAAAACAAACAAGCAGAAGGAAACAAACTCAAGAAAAGGCACATGAAAGACATAGATGCAGAGACCCACTCATTCATCCATTTGGAAATCATATAAAAACACTAAACTGGAAGCCATGATATATAGCCAAAGGACCTATAGAGTATAAAGATGAGTGTGTACATACATATATGTATACATATACATATGTATACATTTAGATATATAGTTAAAATTAAAATATTTTTTTGAAGGGAAAAGCCCTAAATTGACATTGTGAGACAGGGAACCTACAAAGATGCCTTTGAGTTCTTTTTCTGTTGATCGTCTACTGCTGGGCATGCAGCCTACCCTTAAGAGGAGTTTGTTTCCAAGTGAGACTCCCTTGGAGGAAACTAAATTTATGTTTGCAAGTGTTATATAGCTCCTGGGTATGGATAGGGCACATGTCCACTTTTCCTTCCAGCTTTGGTGCAGACCTGTGCAGGCCCTGTGCATGTTGTCTCGGTATTTTGGAGTTCATGTAAGCTTTGTTCAGTTCATTTAGAAGAACTTGAGTTTTCTTGGTGTCCTCCAAGCACTCTGACTCTTACACTCTCCTTTTCTTCGGGGTAAGCTGAGCTCTAAGAGGAAGGATTTGATAGACATCCCATTTAGGGCTTAGTGTTTCAAGGCCTCCCATTCTTTCCACATTATGTAGCTGTGGATTTCTGCATTTTTCCCATCTGCTGCAGGAAGAAGTATCTCTGATGATGGCTGAACAAAGCACTTATCTATAGAAATAGCAGACTAGCATTAGGAGTTATTTTATTGTTAAATTTCTTCTTTAGAACAGTAGCATTTGGTTTTATCCTAGGTCCCTGGACTATCTCATGATAACAATTTTTAAAACACACACACACACACACACACACACACACACACATATATATGTTTGTGTTAAATAAATATACATATATATGGGTATATTTACACAGGAAACGTTAAAAGCATTCCCACTCAGGTATATTAATAGAACCAAACAAAGCTATGCTTTCATTAGACCACCCTGAAAAGTAATCAGAGCAATTGCTTGATAAATATGGGAAATAATGAGCTGGGCATGCTGGCACACACCTGTAATCCCAGCACTCAGGGAGGCAGAGCCAGGCAGATCTCTATGAGTTCAAGGCCAGCCTATTCCACAAAATGAGTCCAGAACAGCCAAGGCTACACAGAAAAACCCTGTCTCAAGAAAGGAAGGAAGGAAAGAAAGAAAGAAAGAAAGAAAGAAAGAAAGAAAGAAAGAGAGAAGAAAGAATGAAAGAGAGAGAGAAAGAAAGAAAGAAAGAGAGAAGAAAGAATGAAAGAGAGAGAGAGAGAAAGAAAGAAAGAAAGAAAGAAAGAAAGAAAGAAAGAAAGAAAGAAAAAACAGTATGTTTTTCTCTTTGGGTAGGCCTTTAGCTAATGTTTCATAATATGTCCTGTAGTTTCTACCATTTATGCAAATTAAAATAGTTAATTAACCCAGTCTATACAACTATACATTTTTCATCTTCCCATTTAAAAAAAAAAAAAAAATGTGTTTTATTCTTTGTAATTCTGTGAGTCGGTGTGTATGTGTGTGTGCCGAAACCTGAAGAAGCCAGATGTGTCAGATCCTCTGGAACCGGAGTTACAGATGGTTGAGCACAGGCAAGTATTCATCAGTCATGGTTCTCTGCTCTGCTGTGGATGTAATGTGATTCTCCACTTCAAGTTCCTGCCATTGTGACTTCCCCTGCCACGATGGAGTATTCGTGGAACCATGTGCCAAACAAACATATTTTAAAATAGGCAAATCTCTCACTAGGTTGTACATTATGAAGGCAGATGCAGTCTTCATCTGGATCAGCGCACTAGTATGTGCCCAGCATCTGAGCACGGCCGAGATCGTGGACAACCAAATGTTAAACACACGGCAGACACGATTCTCCAGTCAGAACAGCCCTCTGATCCAGACAGTTTCTTGACAGAGAAAAAATACATAAAGACAGTAAATGTGGAAAAGCCTTGAAGTAACTCATCTCCCATTTACCAACATCAGTGCTCTCTTATTGTAGAGGAGGGAAAAAAAAAATCTAAGAATAAGAGACAGCCTGTCAGCCGGGCATGGTGGCACATGCCTGTAATCCCAGCACTCTGAGAAGCAGAGGCTCTGTGAGTTCGAGGCCAGCCTGGTCTACAAAACAAGTTCAGGACAGCCAAGGCTACACAGATAAACCCTGTCTCAAAAAAAAAAAAAAAAATGAGAGAGAGATAAAGAGACAGAGAAAGAGAGAGAGAGAGAGAGAGAGCAAAACAGTCTGTCCTGGTGCTTAAAACTCAGGAAAAACACACGACTCAATTACAAAAAAAAAAAAAAAAAAAAAAAAGAACATTTCTTTTCCAGTCACCCCATACACTACAGAATAGATTGTCAAGGCATGTACACATTTTATAGCTGTGGCAATGTATTACCAAATCATGTATTCTATAAACAGAATTGAATAGGAGAGTTTAGAAGTGATCATTCTTGAATGTTTATGTTTATGTTTAAAGGAAAGAATTCAAGTCACTCTGCAGAATCATCAGAGCTTTGGGGGAGAGGATTTAAAGACATCCACTAAACCTTCTCTAATGGAGCAAGGCCAAGGTTAACATCATGGTCACTATCTTATCTTGCTACTGAGTCTGCACACCTGCCCAAAGACAGTGTAGACTGAGTCCTACTGGACACATGCTCCTAGAGCCCAGCATTGGTGGCCAGGGAGCAATGTGGAGTCTGGGTACAGCTGGAGAGATGATTCCTGGGGAGGCATGGCCCAGATCCCATATGCTCATTAATGTGATATGCTGGGATGTCAAAGCAATTCTCTGCCCTCCCCTTCTAAGACCAGTTATGTACATTTTGCTTTAAAGGCAGGAAGTAATGATGTGAACTACTGGTATCTGTGAATTATAGTTTTTTTGAATATTATAAATATTTTCTATGTGCCCATGAAGGCAGAAAATGTACTGCTCACTATATTCTAGATCTAGTGTCAAGTGAGCTTCTGAAGCATTGCTGGTGTTCAGCAAATATTTGGTAACAAAATAATAAATTTGTGAATAAAGCTTTTAGTCCCTAGAGAAATGGCATGTAGAGGAGAAAACAGGAAAATAACTTCAGATACTCGAAGTCAGACTCGAAGTCTTGGCTTCTTTTCCCAACCAAGCCCAGTAAAAATGAGCTGGCAGTGACCTCAGCACAGAACCTGCTAGGCAAGTCCTCTTTCCTGCCTGGCAGGTCTGACCACTTCTATGCAACACAGCAAACTTGGCTGGGAGATTCCCAGAACAAATCTTCCCTGCTAAGACTGAGCAGGCCATCCACCGTGGAGTCCGGCCAGTCGTGCTGAGGTCATGGCATACTAAAAAAGTTGAACTTGAGCAACACATAAATTGAAGCACTGGGAGAGGCTATGCCCTGCTACTTCCAGGTGACATGTTTCTTTTCCTCTCAAAATGGAAAAGTTGGTTTTAAATCCATGAATGTTCTTCACCAGAGAAAAACATCATTGATTCCTCTTTTATGGCGAGCAGTCATTAAATGTCATTATTTGGGATGTTTTGATCTTCTTGGAGTAACGGTATTAAAGCAAGGTGTACAGAGAACTTCATGGCCTGGGTGCTTTCATATTCTTCTCTAAACAAAATCCCTGGATTCACAGCTTGGCCAAAGGATGATGCTGAATTTGAGATAGTTACTTGGGTTGTGGCATTAGCGAATTATTTTGCTTTGTTATAAATGAGAATAACTAAGTAGCAAGACTAAATGACTTTGGGGCTTCCTCCCACCCCCAACGTCTTCCTGTCTCAACCACTATTAGGATAGGCACAGCTGAAACTAAAACAGTAAATTCCAAACATTTTTTGTAATTTGACATGAAAAGATGTTAAGAAAGTCACCATTATTGAAGATATGACTCACCCAGTAACATGGATTTACTGGCCAAGAACAAAGGTCCAGTTTGTCAGTTAAACTTTTAATGTGATGGAGAAGCACAGAGATAAGATACCTTGTTGATTTCACACATGAACAAACCATCACAATTTCGTATGTACTTTTACATACATAAATCCACACTTTGGAGATTAAAAAAAGGGGGGGGGAATATTTTCTTGTAAAAGGAAGATGCTTTTGTTTTTGTTTTTGTTTTTTTTTAAAGTCTTTAGACATTTGGCATTTGTTTTATTTTTAGGTTAGCAAAAGAAGTAATGAGCTTCAATGTGGGTTTTTTTTTTAATGTTTTTCATTTTTCTAAGGAAAGAGCAGGTTGTGTTGCAGCTTACTCTGTAAACATGTTCTTCTATGGAGTTCAAAGAGCAGTAGAAAAAGGCAGCATGGCTCTGAGTCCAGCATTGGAGGCTCGTGCTCCTCCCAAAAATGCCGGGCTGCAGTTCCCAGAGTTCTCCATCCTCTGAAGAATCACAGTAAGTCGCACTGGAGCCTTGTCTAAGGCTGGATAAAGAGTGGTACAAATGCTTTTTCTGTTACCACGGTATGGCCCCGGTAGTATTACCTGCTTTCAGTTTTTAGCATAGAAGAGCAGTGGGGTATGGGGGAAAATGAAAAAGCATTCCATACAGCTCTCTTCTACTAATAGAAAAGAAGCAAAAATGTCTTCAATGGCCCCATATAACTTTTTGGTGTTCTACATTATAATGTTTTACATAAATAATTTTTTTCTTCAAACAGAAGGATAAAGTGTATTGAATAATGAAATCTAGAATCTAAATAAAGCACCATCAAAAAAATTGCTAAGGGCAAAAAACATAAAATGTAAATAATATCACAATCTTTTTTTGTTTTTTTGTTTTTTGTCATATCTCAAAGCTCAGAGAAAGTATTGTCTGCTGCCCTCTGGCAATAGAATCTGAAAGACTTTCCCTTTGCATTATCGCAGGCCTTGCAAGTGGAACCAAACCAATTCTCTTGTTCCTTTCTAAGCAACGTTTTCTGGTACAGAAAAAGTGTCCTGGGGCTATAATGCTTGTGTGATGTTGTCAAGAAGTTTTCTGCACAGTCTGATAAAGACTTTTTCTGTGCAGAGATTCCAGGCCATGTCCATGGAGAATCAGTTTCAGAAAAGACCCCTGTGCCCAGACTTTTAGGATTTGTCACTGTCCTTGCGAAGCTCCTGTCCTCTCCAGGTCTTACTATCTCCCACTTCTTTCATAAGATTCCCTGTACTCTGCCCAAAGTTTGGCTATGAGTCTCAACATCTGCCTCAATACCCTGAAGGGTAGAGTCTTTCAGAGGCCCTCTGTGGTAGGCTGCTGTCCTGTGGCAGTTCAGTATCCAAGTGGCCTCCATAGTAATGGGAACAGGGACTGTCTCTGACATGAACTGATTGGCCTGCTCTTTGATCACCTCCCCCCGAGGGGGGAGCAGCCTTACCAGGCCACAGAAGAAGACAATGCAGCCACTCCTGATGAGACCTGATAAGCTAGGATCATCGGGAAGGGGAGGAGGACTTCCCTTTCAGTGGACTGGGAGAGGGACACAGGTGAGGAAGAAGGAGGGTGGGATTGGGTGGGGAGGAGGGAGAGAGGTACAGGGGGGATACAAAGTGAATAAAATGTAATTAATAAAAGAAAAAGGAAAAAAAAGACTTTTTCATAAATAAACTAAAGGACAATCGGTGTTCTTCCCTGTCTACAATCATTCTCTCTGGTCCATTATGTTTTCTGTTTTCATGTTGGCCTCTTCCTTAGTAGACAATCATGTCATAAGAAAGAGGGAATGCTACGGAAACACGCAGAACTGAGCAAGAGAAGGCAGAGGAAGGAAAAACTGCTGCTACTGGCACTGAATGATAGAAACTCAGATTGAAACTGGAAAACCTGTGGAATTCCCACTTGCATCCAGAGCTACTCTGTCGATGGGGAGGGTGGAGAACCTCTTCACCATTTCAGCGTTACAGTGTTAATTAATATTATTCTCAGCAGGAGAACTTTGTGCCATAGTCATTTGTAGTTTGCATATCTCTACATTCAGGTGAATATGGATTTGAAGATATTGGATTCCCAGGTACAAAGAGGTATAGCACACACCCCTGTCTCCAATCTCCTGCTTCCTCTAGCATGATGAGGCAAAATGGACTAACATTGGCAAATTTAGAATTTGTGTACATGAGCAACGCTGCTACATTTAGTGTAGTCTGTGCAGTTTCTTGGCTTCATAAAGCTTATCTTTCCCTGCCCCATTTATGGTCTGATTTTCCCAGGAGCTCCTTAATCTGGAATGGGATGATGGCAACTGTGGAGTCAAATGGACTTGGCTTCAAGCACTAGCACCATACTTTATTTTATTTTATTTTACTTTATTTTATTTTATTTTTTATTTTTTTAATATTAGTTACAGTTTGTTAACTTTGTATCCCTAGTGTATCCCACTTCCTCTTTCCTTCCCAATCCCACCCTCCCACCCTCATGTCCTCCCTGCCCCTTTCCAAGTCCACTGATAGGGGAGAACCTCCTCCCCTTCTATCTGATACTGGTTTATCAGGTGTCTTCAGGCCTAGCACCATACTTTACAATGAAACTGCCACAATACCTTGAACTTGTCATTTGCTTATTCTGAGATTCTGTTTACTAATTTGTACAGATGAAGCTTTATTATCTACACTCAAAGATTCTCATAAAAATCAAAACATGACTACATTGTTATACAATCCCACCTGGATCCCCACCGTTAAAATAACATTTTTTTCTAACATTAAAGTAACAAAGTACAAGGAACTGGATGGCTTAGGAAAGAGAGATTCATTGTATCATGTCACTGATGGCTAAACATTAGAAGCAAGGAGCCAGCAGCCCAAATTCCCTCTCGAGGTTCTTGAGAAGGCTCTCCTCTAGACCACCCTCCTAGTTTGTGGTATTGTCTTGGCTTGTTACATAACTTCTGTTTTCAAATGGCATTTTCTATTTACGTGTCTCTTTGGCCAAAATTCCCCCTCTTGCAGGAGACTGGTCATGTTGAATTAGGGCTTATGCTACTCCAGGATGATCTCATCTTAAGTAATTACATATGTACTGATTGAAGAGATAGGTTTTGGGGATTCAAAATGCCACTGGGGGAAATAAGAATCATAGTTCAGCTCATAACAAATAGAGTGAGAGAACTTTGAAAGCCTAAAGGTTTGACAAAATTCATTTAAGAGCTGAGGCCTCAAAGAAATCATACAATGACCCACGCCTAAATCATCAGCCACATTTCTAAGCTGATTTTTAATAGAGTTTAGGAGTTCCTCAAATATCTTCTACCATTCTGCTTTGATTTCAGTGATCTGTATTTCCTTATTCAAAAGTGAATAAAGTGATACTGGCCTCCATCTCTCAGGACCTTACAATGAACAGCTAATAACAACACTGTTTCCCATACAAATGCTAAGGTACAGATGAAACAGATTTTATACAACTGAAACACAGCCAAAACAGTCAGTGTATGTGGAGAGGTTAATCTTATGCCCACACAAAAATAAGTAGGGCAAAGAGAGAAAAGTCTAAATGTATTCAGAGAATTGTAATGGAGGGGATTGATCAGGTCCTTAAAGATAAAGAGAGAGAGGCAGAGGCAGAGACAGAAGCAGAGACAGAGAAAGAGAGATACACAGAGAGATAGAGAGAGGTTCAGGTAAGCTGCTCAGACAAAATGGTCCTCTCTAGTTTAGTTATTAGTGATTATCCACTATTAATCAACAAGGTCTAACCTTTGAATCTACTTTCAGTGATTCTTGGCCTCAACAATTTAGATGTGTTTTTTAAAGTTTTTTTGTTATTTAAAATATTTTAGTGTATTGTTTCCTATAATTACTTAGCAAAGAAATTCTAAATTATATGGACAATAAATACTGACAATAAAAATATTCGTGCTCTTGCTATAAATTTTCTCAGATAAATCAATGTCTAGGTCTTTTCCAAGTCAAGCTCTAGTTCAAAATAATGAAATCATCAATGATCACTATTTCTACAGTAATTAACATGCATTCACTATGCCAGACAGCTTGTGCATAAATGGAGGATAAGAATGTTTTATTAACTCTGGAAGAATTCAAAATACAATAAATAGCTTAAGAATACATATGTAGTTTAACTTTACCAAATGCTGAATTTATTCTAAACATTCTGTCATTTCAAACATATTAGAAATGAATTTTAGTTGTCAGCTGTACAGTGCTTATTTGGCATGCACAAGACTCTGGGACTACATCCTAATAAATAAATGAATAAATAAGATATAGCTGCATAAAACCACTCTTGAATCAATATAACATGAAAATAGGAGGCAGACTAGGAAAAGGTCAGAGACTCTCAGGAAGCAGGAAAGAAAAAAGGAAAGAGAGAGTAAGAGAATGTGACTAGTTAAAATATATGTGAAATCAATTGTGCTTGTGAAGCTTAATGTGACGTACAATGAATATACAGTGGTAATTAAAAATAAACTATAAAGGAATTACTGGCCTCTATCAACAAACTACTCTCTTGCGGTTTGTTATGTTTTTGTTTTGAGACAGGATCTCTCTGGTTGTCCAGAAACTCAGAGATCAACCTGACTCTGTCTCCCGATTGCTGGGATGGAAGTCATGTGCCGCCATGCCTTGTGCTCTTGTGATTTCTTTAAAAGAAGAAATTACGTCTTATCCATATCAAACAAGAAGCCATTACACTTGGCTGCCTGCATCAAACTTGCCAAAGAATTTTTTTTAAAAAGCGAAGAAGCAGTATGATCCAAAAAATAGCTAAAAGTGATATTCTATTCTATACTATACTATACTATACTATACTATACTATACTATACTATACTATACTATACTATATTATACTATACTATACTATATTATGCTATACTACGCTATTCCATACCATACCATACCATACTATACTGTATGTGACATCCATCCCAAACACAGATGCTTAGACATGCCTAATGATTAGGTTGCATGTTCTTCCAAATAAAAGATTTTAAAGACAATGTAAAACACACTTTACAGATAATGTGAGTTCTATCTTGAATAGGTTCATCAAGTTTATCCTGGCAAAATATTATAACTGAGGCTCACAGATGCTTTATGCTTTGAACTTTATGAACAAGCAAGTAAATGAAGAAACCAGTGAATGTAATGAATTTTAGTAACTTGGGGGAAAGTTGAATTTCACAACTCTCCTCTAGGTGGCAAACTCACACCTCCTACGCAGTACTGCATTTCCTGTGCCCTCCAGGAGGGACAGAACACTCAACAGAAAAGAGACAACTATGATAGCGTCAAACCAAACAACAATAAAAGTATTTCCCCAAAATTCTACTTTTGACATCCTTAAGCTTCCTTTCAAAACAATTCACTGTTAACAGAAAACTATTAAGAAATATGATTGTGTTGTCGCCATAAAAGAGAAAATTGTGAAGGGAATTTTCAAAGCCCTTATGCAAGATTTCTTTGAGTGTTTTCAGTTTTCATGTCCTGTTCCTGGGAGAACATCTCCCAAAGTTCATTTTTAGTATCCTACCTATTCATTGCCTCCTAACTGTAGAAAAATTAGCTTTACTAAGCCTGTTATTTTGAATCAAACCCCATATATGTATTGTGGCCTTTTTTCCACACCTACTCTGAAATCAAAGAGTAAAATTGAATAAGAGCTAATGTGTTATCCTGTAAGTTGAATGAAGAGTAATCGGTGAGATAAAAATTCATTCAATACTTTGTTCTTATTTCCTTCCAAGCCAGGATATGATTCTTTTCATGATTTAAATACTATCCCCCAATCTCCACTTCCCTTTGTGCTATAACAATCTATATTTTCTTATACAGGAAATAAAGCTGGAAAATATCTTGAATGTCATGAAAGCTAACAAGCGAGCAAGCTAAAATTAATCTAGAAGTACACGGAACAGGAACAGTGTGAATTAAAGATTCATCCTGTTTCTAAAAGAGGAGGCAATATGTAAAAAGAATGGTGACATATTATAGTCCGGAAGATAAATTAAGTGTGTGTAAACAGTTCTTGTTGGAACTAGAAGCCAATGTAGATGATACAAAACAGGTAAAGAGTCCTGCCCAAACATGCCAGGCTAAGAGTCACTTAGCATGGGAAATGCTGGTGGAATAAATGCTGAGCTTGCGCAGCAGCTATTACCAGCTATTCTGCCTCACAGAGTGTACCTAAGCCCTGCATTTCTCCTTGATCTCACCCTAGAAACTAGAAGTGGGTTGTTCAGATGCATAAATCTAATTAGAATTTCTAGAATATTTATAATTACTTCTCTAATACACAATGACCAATCACTCAGGGCTAGGCCTTATACTAGAAGGGTGGATAAGACATAGTCCCTACCCTCAGGAAACAAGCGAGGAAACCAGATGTGCACACAAATAACTATATGAGGAAAAGAGAGTAAAACTGCTGCACTAACTTCTTAGTTGTCTTTAGTTATTTTTTTTAAGGTTGCCTGCCTTCAACTTCCTCACATATGGATTACTGGTAACTGGGCCTAGCAGAACCCAGATATAATGTTAGCTTCTCCTGAATTTTCAATTCATCCAAGATGATTGGATCTCTATGTAACTAGGCCCTGGCAATTGAGACCAGGTAGATATGAACACCTATGATGAAGCCAGAAGCCATTTATTAAATGAATGTATGACCTCTTGTTATGAAGAATCAACTACAAGCCATTCTAAGTAAATTAAAAAAATCACCTAAATAATCGTTAACAAATCAATGAAAACAAATTATAGAAGAATTGTAATTTTGAAAGAACTTAACATCTACACACATACTGTAGTAAACAAAACAGCCAAGACAAAACTATTTAGGATATAGACTAGCTCTATTATCTATGGCAACTGAAATACTATCACATTATACTGTCAGAATTATATTGACCTAAATTAAATTTTCATAGTTTTTCTTTTGTTGATATTTGGATTATTTATCTTAGCTAATTTTCTTCTTATACAAATGTAGATAGTGTAAAGATTTTTAATATTGGCCCTATATGCCATGGGTTGCTTCCTTTCTTGGGGTCCATTTTTACAAATACTACCTTCATATTGAAAGTTTTCCATTTAATTATTACAAGCATGGTATAATTTAAATTAAAAAATTAATAAAAAGTTAATTTGGACCCAACTTATGAGATTAAAAGGACTGCCTGCCTTCTATCAGGCCACAATAGATCTGCTCTCATTTAGTATTCATCATAAGTGAAAAGAAGAAAAAGTAGAACTAGAAATAGGGTTCAAAGAGAGGTGGGAAGACCTCTGTAAATGAAGCATTTACAATTATTGTTAAATCAACAGCAGAGACCTTGTTCTATGACTTCTTTGTTGGAGTGACTGATACAATTTTCTCCTTTGGCCAAAAAATGTCTGTTCAAATAAGTTCACATCTATAAGGACCATGACCTTCAGATGTGATCATGACTTTCTCTCCTTCTACAAAAATTTATTAACAAAAAAAGTGTTTGCCTTATTATAGGTCTTTTGTTTGTTTGTTCTGATTTTGGCTTTTGCATTTTTGTGGAGTTCTTTTTCTTGAAAGAGAAAGAACATAAATTGGATAGTGGGGAGCTGGAGAGGAGTTGAAGGAAGGGGAAAAAATACATTGTAAATACAGTCTCACTCCTATGAGTCAAACTCATCTCTAGAGGTGGAATGACACAGCAGAAACCCAGTGTGACCTGTGAAGCATGCAGGGCTCAGCTCAACCTCACAAATAAGCTGGTGGCCTTTCTCACGAATGATATAAACGCACAGAGGACCAGCCACTATGTAAGTGTCAGCACACTACAAACAACACTTCCACCCTGCTGGCACCACACACCAAGCGTGACAGGATCAGACTTTCCCACTAACACTGCAAGCATATCTCTACAATCTTTTGACAAGATCTTGAAGGAGAGAACACAGAAATGAGAGATGATAGAACTCAGGCATATGTAACTCACTCTACAAGGTCTGGAGCAGTTTTCCTTGTCCAGATAAAAGAGCTTTAATTATGAACCAGCAAAGCAATTCCAGGTGCCCTCAACACCATATGTTAGTTGGATGGATCCAACTAACTTAGTTAGGCAACAAATGATGTAAAATTCTTACATAAACTAAAATAATAAACTAAGGGTGATAGCTATTATGGCTGTCATTTACTATGCACCTACTACTAAGTACCATTCACTTTAGTAGGGCTATAGAGCTTACTTTTAAGCAGCTTTGATTATTCTCTTTTTACAGATAAAAATATGTAGTCAAGTTTCCAAACAAAATAGGACAATAGAAAATCTCAAAAGAAACGAATCAAAGGAATGAGAATGTAGCTCAGTTGGCTCAACCACTAACTACTTCAATAATTGAGGAGCCTCAGAAACTGCTTTAAGCTTCAATAAAATGTTTAAAAAAAGTTGATTGTTCTCTGGATGTAAAGAGGACGCACTAATACAGCACATTCACCACCTAACAAAGCATCTGGCATATGATATGCAGTCCTGGTGCCAGAGAACAGGATAGATACTACGGTACCACTTCAGGCTCCTGTTAAAGACTAAAGTCTGAGGGCCTCTAAAAGACTCTACCCAGCAGGGTATTAAAGCAGATGCTGAAACTCATAGCCAAACTTTGGGCCGTGTGCAGGGAATCTTATGAAAGAAGAGGAAGATAGAAAGACCTGGAGGGGATAGGAACTCCACAGGGAGAGCAACAGAACCAAAAAATCTAGGCACAGGGGTCTTCTGAGACTGATACTCCAACCAAGGACCATGCATGAATATAACCTAGAACCCCTGCACAGATGTAGCCCATGGCCACAGAGGAATTCAATGCAGCCAATCCTGATAAGACCTGATAGGCATCAGATGGGAGGGGAGGAGGACCTCCCCTATCAGTGGACTTGGGGAGGGGCATGGGAGGAGAAGAGGAAGGGTGGGTGGGAATGGGATGGGACAAGGGAGGTGGCTTCCGCTGGGATACAAATGAATAAATCATAATTAATAAAAAAAATTTAAAGATAGGTGGCTAGCTGAGAGACTGCCCCAGCAATAAAGGCTAACAGCTTTACACTACTGAGAAAAAAAAAAAAAAAAGACTAAAGTCCACTGGTGTTGATTACTGGAGCAAGAAGCACCTCTCTACTCACGCACACATGGTAACCTGATGGCTGCCTATTGTGGAGATAAAATCTTCTTACCAGAGAAAGCTTACTTCTAACTTTTTAATCAAGTCTTGTACCAGTTGCAAATAATCATTATAATATGTGATGCTTTGTGGACAGGCTTGTTTTTAATTATGAGGTTTTCATTGGAGAGGCAGGTTTCAGGGTAAGTCTGCCATCTCACTTGTCAGCACTTGTTGAAAGCTTCTATGGTGTGCCTCGTTTACATATGTGCATTTACAAGTGCTCTTATTAAGCTCTGCTATCATGCAGCCTTAAATTTGTGACACAGTTTGTTCAGACAGACATGTCCCCCCACAGCCTGCTCTACCCTTCCACTTATCAAAGTTTCAGCCTTGTGCAGGTAGGAAGTGCGTATACAGCAAAAGGAAATGGGTTCTAGGTCATTATATAGTGCCTAGAGAAACTGGGGTAGGGGCGTGTGAGAGGCCACGAAGCACAGAAAATGCTTCCCCACCACCACTGTTAAGTATCTTTGTAGGTGGAATACCTGCAGGGGGAAAAAAAAACAAAAAACAACTGTCTTCACATCCAAGTCATCAGCACTACAAATTTCCTGCAGAAGAAAACAGAGAGACCATAAGGACACAGGCTCTTTAAAGAACAAAGCCACTCCCATGAGAAAATGAAAACTCAAGGTGACAGAGGCAGTGATGAAGCAACTTTAAGATGATTCAACACACCAACCCTCGACAGTACCACCTACATCTGAACCATATGAAGCCCTGGTGGGGCATCTGCAGAAACCAACAGCAGACCCGAATCAGGGCAGAGTCTACTCTATGTCAGTTCCCTTTCGGGTTCTAACTATCCTATTAACTAAAAGTACAGGAAAGAACACAGCACAGAACAAGAAAAAGGGAAGGAGAAAAAAGAGGAAAGGAGTGAATGGAAGAACAGGAGAAAAAAAACAAGTATTTCCAGTGTCAGGTACCATTACCAGAACTGTATGTGCCTGAGGCCTGTGGCCAGGATTTTTCAGTTCAGTTCACTTCCACTGAAACACTTCTGACAACCACTGTGTGGATTAGGATTATATTGTCAAATAAAAAGTTGCCCCCTTGCCCAACAATAAAAAAAAAAAAACCACTATTATCATTAAACAACTATGGGTTGACAAAGGGTCCTGGGAATGGCTCACTGGGACCACTGTATCATGGTTGACCTCACACAAGGCTATAGTCAAGGGGTCTCTATATTTAGGGATGGATCTGCTTCCAAGCTAGAACTCAACATCACCAGCAGGATTCATTTCTTTGAGGGATGTTGAGCTGAAGGTATGTGTGCTGCTAGCTGCTGCCCAGAAACTGCTGTTGTAGGTCTCGATTAATATTTGCTATTGATATATCTTCTGGCAAAACTGCTGTTAATCCTAAACAGAGAATGGGTTTATTTAGTTAACCTAGAACACAATGCTGGGCAGTAGTTACTCCCTCCTAAACCTCCAAGCCCTCATAGTTTCCTAACATTTAGATTTTACCCATTATACTTGCTTTTTGTGAAATCTTAATCTAGTTCATTCTCCACATCATTCCAAGATCTGTCTCCTGCCTCTGTTCTCCCAGCTCTCCTCTCCCTTCTCTCCTCCTCTGCCTCCCACCTTCCTGTCCCCTGGCTCCTCCCTCTCTTCCTGCTTCCTTTCTATTGCTCAACATTTTGGCTAGTTGCTTTATTTTGGCATGTTTACACAAAGTTGAGACAGATGATGCTTAGAATAAGTATCACAATGCAATGTCCAGATTGAAACCAGAGAGTGGGGGAGGGAAATCAGCATTTGAATGAACAAGGGTAAGGTGTATACATTTCAAAAGAACAGTATACCAACAAACTGCCCTCCTCTTCATGTCAGGTAAACCTCCTCCGTGGCAGCATGCTTCATCAAAGCCAGAAAAGATCTTTATAAAATAGAAATTACAATGTATTTGCAAACTCATCAGGGAAGCAGCAGCTTCTAGATGCTGCCATGTTTCATTTATGGCATTTACTCAAGTGGGAGTGATTACAGGAGGCCAAGAACAGTGTGGAAATCTACTCTGGGTGCCATGGCTTGCTCATGTCTTATGCCTGGTCTAGCTTTAAATTACCATAAAACTCTAAAGTTCTCCTCTCTTGCTGCATAAATTTTTACTTTTAGTTCTGAAGTTTTCTTCCTTAGTGGAGCTGATGGCACAATAGGAGCATTCAGTCCCTATAGAGAAGGCAGACTGGCACGGGCAATTCTGGTCCTTTATTGACCATAATATTTTACGCAGGAAGCTGATTTTCTCATGTGTGAAGCCAGACAATTATGTCACGCCTGCTTACCTCAAGGAGGTAAACAAGGAAGGTAAAATAAGTAGGTATTTTTCCAAAGCATAGCATAACAGTGGAGACTCCTGAGTCATTCCTGGGTGATGCAGGGAAGGCCAGGGAAGGGAAGTGTGCAGGGGCGAGGGGGTGGAACAAGACAACTTCTCACCCAGATTGCCTTTAAAGGAGCAGTACATCAGCATACAGAGTGTTAAATACAGGTATCCAACACCAATCCGAGCTCACAAGTAGACCTTGCTTAAGAAGTGTGTTGTGGAGCACATTAGGAAAATGTGATATGCACAGCAAACCTGGGATCTTACAGATAATGTGAGATGAGAGAGGCTTAAGGAAGTGAGCCACTATGAAGAAAAGTACTAGGAAAACAGTTAAGTTGGGCCTAGAGAGATGACTCAGTGTTTGGGATGATGCACAGCTCTTGCAGAGGACTCAAGTTTAGTTCCAAGCACCCACACTGTGCCACTCACAAGTACCCTGTAATTCCAGAGGGATCCAATGTCCCTGGAAGACAGTCACATGTGCATACACATACACACACACACACACACACACACACACACACACACACACTTTAAATAATTTAATATTTTTTAAAGTAGTAAGAAGATAATAACATAAGTATCTGAGAATTTGGCAAACGTGGTGGAGCAATACACAATGACTGTGTAAAATATAAATACACCCCATAACTACACCGATTGTAGCTGAACATGTTTTCTTACTAGTAGAACGATCCTCACTGCCATTGCTAGTTTAAAAAGTGAATATTTGGGGGCTGGAACGATAGCTCAGCTGTTAAGAGCAACAGCTCTTCAAAAAAAACCCTGGTTCAATTCCCAGCACCCACATGGCAGCACACAACTGTCTGTAACTCCAGCTGCAGAGGATCTGACACCTTCACACAAACAAGCATGGAGGAAAAACACCAAGGCACACAAAAAAATAAATAAATAAATAAATAAATAGATAGATAGATAAATATCGACACATTCTCTCTAAATAAAATTGATGATTTGATGACCTCAACTAGCTCTCAAATGAAGAGGGGCAAATGGCCAATATGTACATGAAAAATGCAATACTCATGGCCATAAAAGAAATGCAATAGAAATCACCCTCGTCAGCATAAGTATCATAAAAAACAAACAAACAAACAAACAATAACACATGCTGGCAAACCTGCAAAGCAAAATGAACACTTATGCACTGTGGGTGAGAAGAGAAATTAGTCCAACTCTTACTGAAATCAGCTCAAAAATTTCTCTAAACATTAAGCTCTCCATATGATCTTGCTATATACCATTCCTGGGTATACAGCCAAAGGAATCAGTCAGCTCACCTGCACAGCCACATTTATTGTAAACAAGCTTTGAAATCAGCCTATGTGCTCATCAATGAATGAATAAGTGATTATTTGCTCTGCTTAGCTTACAAAGAAATAGGTTCGTTGTGACTTCATCATCATTATACTTTGTTCTTACTCACCTACCCACCTGCCCTTCCATATTGTACATCCACCATTCTGCTGTTCATTTACCTCTTTACTAGTTCCCCATTCTTATGCTTTTGTGTTGCATAGTGTCCATTACCATTTTCTCTTCCTCATTACCAAAACTTCAGGCCTCTTACCCTCCCTCCCTCACAGTGCTCTTTCTGTCTCATATTCTACACACACATACATCTATACATATATGTATATATATATACATATATATGTTTAAATCTAGATTCCATATGACTTCGACTTATTTTTCATAACATATCGATCTTCAGTTGCATCCAATTAACTGCAAATGTCATAACTTCATTCTTCTTAAATTCCATCATATGTAAGTACCACACTGTCCTCACTTACTTGTCTGCTGATGTGCATCTTAGCCGCTGTAAATACTGCATCAGAGCACACAAAGTGCAAGCATCCCTTCGGTACTGACATAGAAGCCTTCAGAACTATGCACAGGAGTGATGTAACTGGATCATATGGCAGTCTTAATGTTAGTGTTTCAAGGAACTTGCATGCATCATTCCATAGTGTCTGCACCAGTTTATACTCCTACCAGAATACAGTAAGAGTTTCAGTTACTCTACATCCTCATCATTTGTTGTTTGTATTCTTGATGAGAACCATTCTGGCTGTGATGAGATAGAATTCTATAGAAAGAACATAATATGGTGATTTTATAAATCTAGGATTCACTCTACGCTAGGTCCCACACTTCAAGACAGATTCCCAACCACAGATTAGTTTTCAAATTCAGCGTAATTTAAATTGTGTCATCATCTTTATGTCAAATTAAGCCAGTTGAAAAGTTCATTACAATCAACAAGACACGTTTTGAGATGAGGTCTCACCCTGTAGCCCAGAATGGCCTAGAATTCACCTGTATAACCTAAGGCAGGCCTTCAATCAAAGCAATCCTCCTGCCTCAGCCTCCTGAGTTCTGGGATTTCAAATGTGAACTACTATGACTGACTAATACTTCTTTGACTGTTAATTTTCAAGTATTAATTTAAAGGCAGTATGTAAAATGAAAAATCCTAAATTTGTTTCATATGCTTTTGTTTACTCTTGATTTTAATTAGTTTGATACTTTCACTGTCTAGATTGAGGACCACATCAAAGGTTCTGAGATGAGAGGGTGTCAAGAGTTAAAAATCCTAAAACTGCTGTCATCATAATGATACTGAATTCTGGCTTAGCATGCTCTGTTCAAGGCTTTCACTTCAACTACATCTTGGTTTGTAGTGATATCTAGATTTCTCACTACTAAATGCTTGAGTATTCATCTAATCTACAAAATGACAAAATCAAAAAACTAATGCTGTCTTCATTTTGGTACCTAGTTCTGTTTGTTGAAAGCTTTAATCCTGCCAAAGTTTTCTCGGATGTGCTGATTTAGTAATCAGCTTATAAGGTAGTGAGATAACAGTTTTGTTACTTATTTATACATCCAAATATCTTAATGACTTTATATGATTTTGATATGCATTTCTCACAAGCCAGTCATAACCTGTTTTATTATAAGTGTAACACACAGAGGGTGTTAAATAGTACATAAACCTGTTAAATTTTGTTTACATTTATTAATTTGGGGGGATGGGGAGGAGTGGGCTGTGGCACACCTGTAGAGATTAACGGACAATTTGTAAGAGTAGATACTCTCCTTCCTTCATATGGATGCAGAAACTGAATTTAGGTTGTGAGGTTGGGCACACCCTTACCTCCTGAGCAATCTCACAGGCCCAACAATCTTCGCTTGTGACTTTGCAGACCTGGGTTGTGATTTATTTTATGACAGAGACCACTGTACAGACCAGAGTGTAAAAGCCAAGGAACGGTGCTGTGGTTTGGCTTGTTTGCGGTCTTGTCCTCTTTTGTCACTGGAGTGCTTTAAAGACTTAGAAGAGAGTCTGGGATATAATGGGCACTTTATACACACTTGTTGATGACAATTTGGTGAAATGAATAAGCCAACACAGACCCATGTACCATGCCTAACACCAACTCTGAGTGGAGCTGAGCCGTGTAAAATGAATGACCGATGTGCTGAGAAGGAAAAAATCCCATAGAGGTAGAGAATTCTTGATTTTACTAAATAATCTTTTGATTACATCTCTCACTATCAATATATTATTTAAATATAGTCTTTCAAAGACAGGCATGTTATGGGAGAATTTGGATATTTATCCAATGCATGTCTTTTTTGGTTGTGGCAACCACTTTGAGGCCATACCTGGCCAAAGGCCTATGCTACTGAATTGCTAACCTAACATCCCCCTGATATTCATGTAGATGAAAATCTACATAATTTCCCTGAGTTAAGAACCAATTAAGTTTTGCATATAAAGACAAGAACAAAGACATATAGTGATCAACCTCGAAGCAAAAATGTTCTAGCAATTCCCAGACTGTAGTTTAAGTACTATTTCCTACTAAAAAGACCCAGCACCCCTCAAAGAAGTTGTTCATAATATGTATACAGCATGAAACATGCAGGATAACACTAGAACATAATGTAATACCAGAAATCAAAGATTTTGAGCAAGACCACTGGGATCATGCTAAAAGAATTCAGGAACCAACTTACAGGGGCCACTGACCAAAGATAGGGCTTACAGACCAGCAAGAACTCTACAGGATTGAAGCATTCGACAGGACTGAAGCACACTATTTGAATCTATAGCAAAAATCTTCAAATCATTAATCATTTTTAGAATATGCTAGAGAGAGCTCACTAACTTGAAAAATTACAAATGAATTTTAAAAACAGTAATTGTCTTGACTTTCTTGGATGTAGATGATGAAGTAGCATCTCCTCTTTAGAGCTGGTCTCCCTGGAAAAAGAAGACAGTAAAGTCAAGATACTTCAGTTCCCCAGCCCCCTAAAGATTATCAAAGAAATCAGATGGTGATGCATGCCTATAATTCCAGCACTTAGGAGGCTGAGACAGGGAGGTTAAAAGTTTAAGAGCAGCCTGAGATTTACAACAAAGCCAGATTGAGCAACTTTGTGAGATGCTGTCTCAAAGTCTAGGTAGGACAGGAAAAGGAAGGAGAGCAGGAGCAAAGAAGAAAATGGTGACATACAAGATACAAAATGTGATGTAATGTGAATCCTGGAGTAACAATTAGCAACTAATGAGACAAAAAAAAAATCAAGTCTCTTAAAGGGGAGGTGTGTTGAATGTAATTTGAAACAGCCCCAGAAGTGATTCTGTATCTCCTTCTCTCCTTACTTGGAAACACTGTACTAGAACACACAACGGGCACTGTTACATCGCTGCTCCTCTTGGCCACTTATCTAATTCTTGTCACACTTTTATAATGAGTTTATATTATTGTCACTAACTAGAACATAAATATTTTCTTTGATCTGCATAATATACCATACTAGAACTGATTTTACTCACTCCCTTCTACTGATCTCCAAGCTTAAAGTCAGCTTGTCATTTGGTTTGTCTTTTGAGTGCTCCACTTGACCAAGACATGGCTAAAACACTTAAGTTGGAGCTGTGTTCCCACGAAGCTTCATCCCTCACTGTCTGAGTCACAATCAATCAGGTTGTCCTTTATCCTGGAATCAGCTGGGCTCCAGAGACAAATAAAATGCTTGATTATCTCACTCTGTTATCCAAAACAAATGTACTATCATATCAGTATTACTTTTGAAATATCATCATTTGATATTTGATATCATCATTTGAGCTACCTGAAAAAAAAAAATGTAGTGTAGGAAATAGCTGTTTGCCATTTATTGCCTCTTTCCTGTTGAGCCTACCACAGCTGCTACTGCTCACCACTTAGTGTAAAGGGCAGAGGCTCTGAAGCTACACAGGTAAGACCCCACCTCCAATGATTAGGTAATATACAAGTTACTTAGTTCCCTGATCCTTTTGTCTTATCTATAAAATTATGATAACAGTGTATGTTACATAGGAGCTTTATGGAGATAGAATGTAATAATAATTGTAAGGCACTTGGAAGAGGAAATAGAATGTTTTTTTTTTGTTTTCTTCTTTCAAATATAGTGAATATTATTCTCTATAAATATAATATTAAATAACAGTAATATCTGGGAGACAAGTTGAGCGGGTTGGTTTTGGTGGGGAAAGCCCATTGAGTTTCCTTGGGGTGTTTCCTGTTTTGTTTTGTTTTTTTGTTTTGTTTTTTTTCCTTTGGTATCTTTTAAAACAGGGCCTCACCCTGTAGTCCAGGCTGGCCTCAAAGTTGCCACAATCCTCCTGCTATAGCTTCCTGGATACCGGGATTACAGATGGTGGCGGGTGGGAAACAGGGCATTTAAACCGTCAAGGTTGATGTCCCTAAAATTCTGTTTTCTGACAGGATAAGGACCACCCAGACCGGCGGGACAGGTTGTCGCTGTCCTTGGTACTGGTGGCCGCGCTCACGTCCTGGGCGAGCAGTGCCCCTACCCCAAATGCTTTCCTTCACCCTGAGAAATAAAGCTCCCATTTCTTCCTCTTGGGAATTTTCAGTCATTCTGCTTATTGGCTTTTTCTTGTAGTACTGTAATTTTCTTGTGCTTTCTTCAAAGGCAAACAATTCTTTTGCCTTTTCTTATTTATAAATGTTTTCATCTCCAGAAACATTTAACTATACAAAAGGTAGCTTAGAAGTTGGTGCAAAGCACATTTTACTTTGCAAGTTTCAGAAAAGTCCAAAGCTCACTGTTAGATTACATGAAGCAGTGTGACTGTGGTGAATATTTTAATGACTTTGGTACTTGCTGGAGATGCAGCCCCGTGGGAGAATAGTTGCCCAGTATACACAAGAGCCTGGGTTCAGTCATCAGTACTGGAAAAAATTAAAGCAAACACATACGACTCCCTTCAATAAAACTCTTCCTCTAAAACGATCCCTGAATCATCATCCAGAGTTAATATCCACTCTTCATTAATCTCAAAATACCCTGTAAATATAGCTCTCAGTAAATATATCACGTTAAACTCTACCCATATAAAAAATTAGAACATAATACATAGTCAATAGTTAATATAGGTATGTTGGACTAAATTTAATTACTAGATCCATTAAAAATAAGTCCCTACAACACCTTGAAAAGACAGACTTCTGGGGCTAGAGAGATGGTTCAATGGGTAAAAGTACTTATTGCATAAATATGGGAATCTGAGCTCAGGTGGCTGTACCTACATTAAAAAAAAAAAGATAGGCATTCTCCAACACAGAGCTGTCACCACAATGCTGGGGGAAGGGGAGAGACAGAGGATCTTCTACACTTTCTGGCCACTAGCCTAGCTCAGGGTTCAAAGAGAGATTCTGTCTCAAAGCAATAAGACAGAGTGGTCCAGCATGACACTCATCATCCTCAGCTACCCTCTGTGTGAGCACACACATACATATGCTCATACACCAAACACACACAGAGAGAGAGAGAGAGAGAGAGAGGGAGGGAGAGAGAGAGACAGTCTTTGTGTTGCATTTAACTGTGAATTAAATTTCAGAGTAGCAAAGATTTACTGGTAAAAAAAAAAAAAAATTATCCTAGAATGAATCTACTTGTTTCACACCCATTAATATCAACCCTCTGGCTTAGTACTTCCATTTGTTAGCAAAACACCAATGTCATTCATTTCAGAAGCTCTGATTTCCCCATTGCCCATGTTTCTTCCTTTGTCTCCCATTCTACCTGTGCACACCTGCGCAGCAAATCCATTTGGGACTGATTCCCAAGGAAAAAACTAACAGGTTATAAACATGTTTCATCCAGAAGGACACTTCTGTTCCTCTGCTGAAGTAAGTTAAGAGTGGAGTAACCATCAACAAATAGTTCCATGTGGGAAATCTGACAGAAGGGTTCCAGGAGATGTGTTCTGAAGTCTTTGGTTCTTAAAAATAAAACACTCAGCATCCCTTTATTACTGTCTTCATAAGCACTCTGAACCTATTTTGAGAATAAGAACTGCCCAGCCTTTCTCCTATTAGCATGTCCCAGAGTTGTTTGGCAACAGACATTCACCTTATGGCCCTCTTCCTATTTCGCTGAAGCATCAGTTATAACATTTAAAATTTTTAAAGCAACGCATTCATTCCCTCTCCCGTAGAAGGTTAGGGAGAAACGCAGCACTTGATCTTACATCTTCAGAGGGTTTAATGACAGGTTCAGCCTGTTTAATGACAGGCCCAGCACCACACCCAAGTTTTATTGTTTCATTATTCCTGCATAAATGCTGTTTATTACACATGATAACTAAGAGTCAAATGCTTGCTGAGGTGGTACAGTGCATGCGTGGAACTGGACCCTAGAGGTTTTAGGAGTCCTGGCTAATTATACACTGATTGTCTTTGAACTTCTGGAATCCAACGACCTCTTGTCTCAGCCTCCCAAGTCGCTGAGTACAAGCACACACCCAGGGATCTTAAAATTCTTATGATCTACTTTTGCGTATGTGTGGGGTGGAGGGTGGGGGTGGAATCTGTCTCTAAAACATTATTTTTTAACTTCAGAATTACAACCGCAGCTCGAAGAAAAAAATTAAAGACATGCAAAACAGGATTCTTGGGATGTTTTACTACTTATTTTTCTGGCTGCCCAAATAGGAAGACATGGCCAAAAGAAAATTGCTCAGTCTGATGCTAGATGTGAAATCCTTAACAAGTACCGCCTAGAGATGAACTAGCCTCGCGTGACAGGTGTTGTCACTTTCAGATATGTCAGAAACTGGGAGGACTTTTTACCCCCTGAAGGCTTTCGTTCGGCCACTGGATTGCAAGAGGGCGATTAATGTCTCCGCCTACCGGGTGCAAAGGCTCACTTTTTCAAAAATAGCCAACCGGCCGCGTTCCGTTCCAGACTCCGGAGCTTAATGTTCTGCGCATGCGTCTAAGACCTTCGGCGGCTAGGTCACCCCCCCGCCCGCGCCCAGTTTTCTCGTGATGTCACCCTATGTGGGCGGGGTTAGCCCAGCGGGCGTGCTATGAGGGGGCGGGGCCGGCGGCGGTGCGGAACGCAGAGTCGGCTGCGCCTGCTTTGCGGTTCCCAGGCGCTAGCGCTGGAGCCCGCGCGTTCCCGGAACGAGCACTGAAACTGCTGGGGCCCCGGAGAGGGGAGGCGCTCAGAGACGGGGCTGCGGCAATCTCACCGCCAGCGGAGGACCATCCCTGCGGTGGACCGAGCTGCGAGAGGAGGACAAGGGCATGCTGGGCGGCGGCAGTGACGCGGGCCTGGCCACCGCCGCGGCGCGGGGACAGGTGGAGACGGTGCGGCAGCTCCTGGAAGCCGGCGCGGATCCCAACGCCGTCAACCGCTTCGGAAGGCGCCCGATTCAGGTAGCGGGGGCGCCCCGGGTCCCGCCGGCAGGGGGCGCGCGAGCGCGGTGCCCTCCGCGGCTGCGAGTTGTGACCGGGCACCTCCTGGGCAGCTCGCTGCTGCTGGACTTGTGCGGCCGGACGGGAGGCAGGTTTGGACAGAGCAAAAATCCTGAAAAAGAAAAACGATCGAAAAATCCCTCTGCACTAGATTGGCTTTTTCTCCGTTTGCGAAGCTGGGTCTGGAACGCAGCCCCGAACACACTGGGCAAGTGCGCTACCCCTGAGCAACGTCCCCAGCCTCCCCGGATCTTTGTTACGATAGGAAAGGAAAGGTCAGATAGAGAGGACCACGATAAAAATGAGTAGATTAGCAGTGACAGGGCCTGGATTCAGGGAATTCCACAAAATTGCATGGAGGGAGAGAGTGCGCTGTGTGACCTTGTAAACAATGGTATAAATCTTTTTTTTTTTTTCTTTTTTATTTTCTCATAAACCCAATCGCATTCACAGGACCATGGATTTCCCAAACCCAGCATTTAATTCTTGTGTGTGGGCAGTAACAATGTAGTCTTTCAGTGTTCCATGCGAACAGGCAAAGCCCTCCCAACAGAGCTGCTGAATCCCTTCAGAACGGAAGAGGGTTCCCTAAACATTGTCTTAATTGTTAAGATACATTTGTTCAGTGTTTACTCATCCTGCTTTAATTAGCATTGACTTTATTTCTTGAAGATCTAACACAATGGTTTTGTGCCCTTTTGTTGATTATTATAGCTGCGGTTTTTTTTTTTTTTTTTTTTTTTTACCTCACCGACCCTCTCCGGGACTAAGGAAATAAGGGCTCTTGTTAATAGTGTAGATTTTTGAGAAAATAAGTTTTCATTACTCTTGAGCCTTTAAGAAAAAGAGGCGTTTAACAAATAATATCTTAAAACAACAAAAATATTGTAAAGTGATTATAAAGACATTGTAAAAATAGATTTTCTTATTTACGATTTTCTTTACTGAGAATGAGAACTTTTAAATATGTTTGTGGCTTTAAAAATAGCCTTTACCTCTCTAAAAGAAAGAAAAAGATTGTTGTGTTTTCTGAAGGAAGAAGGACTGTTTCTAAATGTTCATGTGATTAAAAACTGACACATGAGCAAATGAGCCATTGACTGTTAAGGAAAATTAGATTCCAGAGACTGTTGTATTATTAACTTCAAATGTGGAAGCAAATATTTTCATAGTATACAACAATCACAAACAGCTGTTATGGGAGCACATCTCCAAAACACCAGGGTTTTTTTTTTTTTTCTAAAATATGCATCTTTGTAATTTGATAGGTACCAGCCTCGCTTTTTAGACAATCTTTTTATATTGAAAAATACTACTTAACATTAAAAATTTTGTACAATATAAATGAATGTTAATTTCATATTACAGTGTATTTTCACTGTATATCTAAACCTTCAGCTGTATATCATGCTAGGTTAAAATGTTATAATGTGCTAAACATTTACAACAAATAATTTCTTTCTGCATTGTAACATAAGTGTGGAATATGACAACTTTCCACTGATCTCCGCTTTTAGCTCAAATGATCAGAGTACAATTAATTTTTGAACGCAGACATATATGACATTGAAGAAGCAAACCCTTTTTAAAGAACTGACTTGTTTATTGTTTCCTCTTCTAAAGCATTGCTCTAAGTTCTAAATGACAGTCACCACTGGAGTACCCAGTTTACGTGGTGTCTTACTTTGCTTTCTGTTGCTGTGAGTAACACCATAAAGGAACTTGGAGAGAAAGGGGTTTGTTTGGTTTCCACTTGCCACAGTGGAACCTGGGGACTGGAACTGAACCAGAGATCTCGGAGGAACACTGCTTACTGGCTTGCTACTGCGGTTCAAGTTCAGCCACCTTTTTTACACCTTTCAAGATGACCTGTGGGGCAGCACACCTAGAGTGGACTGGACCCTCCCACATTTGTTCTTAATCAGGAAAATGTCTCACAGACTTGCCCACAGTTCAATATGATAGAGGCTTTTCTCAGTGGAGGCTCCTCTTCCCAAATGAGTAGCTGCGTCAAGTTGACAAACTTAACCAGCACCTGTGGTTGGTTAGACCTAAAGGGATACAGGGAAACAATATAAAACTTCATTAAGCTTGGTTTCTGGTATCCTGCCTGCAAGATAGGCTAGGTCAGTGGTTGGCACACGCCTGGTGGGGGCAACCAGCCAATCAGTACCTGACTTGACTAAAGGCCCACTCCACAAGATAACCAATAACTGGCACTGCTTGGGTGACCAAGAACCAGAGATTAAATAGTCCCGGGATCTAGGGTAAAACCGAATAGTACTGTTCAAAAAAAAAGTAGCAATAAAAAACTACTTCAAATGACATTCTTCTATACTTAGAGATTAGTGCCTTGCTCAGCCACGGTAAGAGAAGCTTTCTCCTGCAGCAGATATGAACAGATACAGAAACTCACAGCCAGACAATATGCAGAGAATGAGAGACCTTGGAACACTCATCCTTAAGTGGGTGTCTCTATCAAACCTCTCCCCTCAGGGCTTAGGGAGTCCCGCAGCAGAAGAGAGTAAGAGCCAGAGGGGATGGAGGACACCAAGAAAACAAGGTCTTCTAAATGAACTCATCAAAGCTCATATGAGCTCACAGAGACTGAAGCAGAATGCACAGGGTCTGCATGGATCTGCAATAGGTCCTCTGTGTATGTATACATATATACATATACATTATGTATCTTATGTGTATACATATACATATATGTGCATATTATATATACATATTATAATGTCTATACTTGTTATTATATGTATTATTATTGCTATACATATATTATGTCTCCCAATTTGTTTTTATGGACTCCTGAGTGTGTCTCTGAGTCTTGTACCTTCTCTTGTGCTTTTCCCCTTCTGTTTACTTTATTCAATTCCAATGTATTAGTTTTTGTTTTATTTTCTTATATTTTATGTTATTATCCCTTAGATGCCTGATTGTTTCCTAACAGGAGGCAGAAATGGAATCGGTCTGGATGAGAGGGGAGTTGCGGAGGAACTGGGAGGAGAAGCCATAATCAGGATAAATTATGTGAGGGAAAGGGTCTATTTTCAAGAAAAGGGGGGAAATTAAAGAAAAATAATTACTCACCCAGTTCAAAGTAAGCTAACAAATCACTTATTAAAATAAATCCCTCTTGTCCAGTGTTCCGTATAAGAAATAAAGCCATTTCCCCGCCCTTTCTTGGTGCTTAGTAGAGAATAAAATGGAATCTATTTTGAGTTCAGCCTAGGCTGTAATGGGTGGAGAGTGGACTGAGTAAGCAAACAAGAAACCAGGCACCTGAGGCTTGCGAACTCCCTTGCCGCCTGCTGGAAACTTCACTTTGGTAACAGACTTCTATGAAATGGCACGGCCATGAGGAGCCCCCAACTCCCGCTACCCAGACTCACCCTGAGCTCTCTTCCTTCTCCCTCAGGTCATGATGATGGGCAGCGCCAAGGTGGCGGAGCTGCTGCTGCTCCACGGAGCGGAACCCAACTGCGCCGACCCCGCCACCCTCACCAGACCTGTGCATGACGCGGCTCGGGAGGGCTTCCTGGACACGCTTGTATTGCTGCACAGGGCAGGGGCGCGGCTGGATGTGTGTGACGCCTGGGGCCGCCTGCCGGTGGACTTGGCCGAAGAGCGGGGCCACGGCGATATTGCGAGGTATCTACACGCCGCCACTGGAGACTGATGGCGGGTCCCCTCGGCCTCTCCAAGGACTTTTTTTCTCCCCAGCCCCATCTAGGAAGACTTCGAGCATGAAGAGGATCTGCGCATTGCCTGCAGGCCTTGCAGAACTTTGAACCCTACCCAGGAAGGCAAAGCCAATCAGAAATACTGTCCAAAGTGTTTTCTGCAGCTGGATCTGGCTCCCTGTCCTCACTCTGAAGTGAAAGGGCTCACCAAGGAGATTTGGTGTGAAGTTCCCAGGACCCTTTATCTTTCAGGTGTAAAATAACGCAGGAAGTTCTTGATGCTGTGGTGGGAACTGGAGGAAGTGGTAACTGACATTCGGGTGGGGGCAGTGAGCACCTTCCCCCGTGAACTCCAAAGGCAGATGATCTAGAAGGAAAACATGAGACTAGAGGAGAAGCATTGAAGTGGGTCCAAGGCTTTATGCACTGTGTCATCTGTGGTGATTCGCCTGCCAAATGGCATGCTATAGAAACTGAATTCACCCCAGCTCTATCAGGAAAATAGTGGAAGGTGAAGACAACAGATCTCTGCTAAACTCTGTGGGTCTGGGTCCCAATAGACTCAACATGTCCAAAACCCAATGGTGAATCATAGTATGTAGTAATTTGCTCTCTGTAAATAGTTTAATAATCCCTTTAGGAACTTCACTACATTTGAGTTGTTCTTTAGTAACAGTGTATTTAACGGGGAAAACTTTTAACAGTGTAACTTCTGGTCCTCAGCAGAGGTGAGATTGACATGCCCTTTGTTTTGGGTTGGTTAGTTGATTTTGGTTTGTGCTTTTGTTTTTTCCTTCCTTTTTTTTTTTTTTTTAAGTTAGCACTTAAAGCTCAAGCTTTTTTTGTAGCTCAAGCTAACCTGAGTCAGGATACCCCTGCCTTAGCCTCCTAAGCACTGGGCTTGTAGCATGCTCCCTCTCCTGAAGTACAGCTTCTCATGGAACTATGACAGGACACACAGGGCACATTCCTGGTGACAATGCACACCCTGCTTTTGTCATTAACCTGTTTATTTCTCTGTCCATGGTTTCTCACGGCAACTATTCCAGCTGTCCTGTTAAATGCTAGGTGTGTTTATCTGGTCATTTACCAAGGGCTGTGTCAAAAAGGTTACAGAAACGGAAGTTGAGTAGGAACTTACTGAATTAAACAACTCATGGGCAGCCTTGGTGTCTACAAACCAATTGTGGATGCACTCTGTGGGGCTCCCAGTGGGGCTCGATTCATTATAGCACTGAAACAATTGATACACCACTGTTTTATTAAATAAACAGTATAGATAGACCAAGATTTGGAAAATGTGGCATTAAAGTGTATTTTCTAGGCTGGAGCTCAAGGAGCATGAGTTAAGTTCTGAGCACTCATCAGGTGGCTATAACCCCAGCTATAAGCCCAGCTCCAAGGAGGCACAATACCCCTTCCTCCGCAGGAGCCTGCATGTATGGGCATGCACCACAATCACAAACAAAATTAAAAAAAAAAAAAAAAAGCTAAAACAAATCTGGGGCCTGGAGTGAGGTCTCCATGGTTAAGAGCCTTTGCAGTTCTACAGAGTTCAGTTCCCAGCAATCATATCAGGTCCAGGATATTATGACCTTCGCAGGCACCCATACCTGGCATACACTCATATCTTCACACAAATTTTTAAGATGTTAATGTACTTCCATGGATTCACCACTAACTCCCAAATGTCAAAAAGCCTCAGAGTGCTCACTGCTTGTCCTTTCTAAAATATTCTATATTTCTATGTACTATATTCTATATTTCAATAGCTTACTTTTAAAAACTGCTTGCTTATAGTAAACCATAAGATTTAGACTTTGTTTCTAGATGTGGGGTATAGTGAATATTCATCTAAAATACAGATGAGGAACTAGAAAAGCAATTTGAAAGTAGAGACATCAAAAGGGGGGGGGCTCTGAACTCAGAACACAAAACTTCCTATTGACTCTTCCCAAATTAATATATTGCCAAAGACGAGTTGAGAAATAGATCACATCTTCTTGGAAAGGGCAACATGTTTATGTTGGGCATACTTCGAAACTTCAAAACTCACTTGTTCCTTCAACATTTAAATCTTCCAGGATGTGCAAAAGTAAGTCAGTTTGGCCTCAAAATGTGGGTCTTTTTTTTTTTAATATTTCCTTTTTAAGATTTATTTATTATGTATACAGCGCTCTGCCTGCAAGACCACCTGCACACCAGAAGAGGACACCAAAGCTCATTATAGATGGTTATGAGCCACCATGTGGTTGCTGGGAATTGAACTCAGGACCTTTGGAAGAACAACCAGTGCTTTTAACCTCTGAGCCACCTCTCCAGCCCCCAATGTGGGTCTTTTAAAGTTTACAAATACTGGAACTTCTTTGGCTTATGGAACAGGAGACTAGAAAGTCTGGTATCCAGGGGCCAGACGTGGGTTTCTTGCTACATCATAATGTGAGAGACCCTGAGAGAGAGGGCAGAATCTCACGCAGTTTGCTGTCCCCATTAACTCATACTGCCCCCATTAACGCGTGGACTAAGCACCTGTTCTAGCCTCCTTCTGTTGCTATGATAAACACTGACCAAAAGCAACTTGGGGAAGGAAAGGGTTTATCTGACTTAAAATTGTAGTCCATCATCAAAGGAAGCTAAATCACGAACCAGGCAGGAAGTTAAAACAGAGACCAGAGAGAAAGGCTGTTCACTGGCTTGCTCCTCTGGGCTTGCTCAGCATGCTTTCTCATATAGACCCGTAGCACACCTGGGGTAGCACCGCATGAACGAAATCATGTTCCACAGATTTGTGCAGGCCTATCTGGGAGGCAATTCCTCAACTGAGGGTCCCTCTTCCCAGGTGACTCTTAAGTTGACAAAAATTACCCATCACAGTTTTCACCACTCCGGAACTCAGCGCTGGACCACTGGGGGTTAAACTGCCAGCTGGTGCCAGGAAGGCACATTTAAAGGACTGACACCAGATGTCTTTTTTTTTTTTTAATGCACTCACTAAATTTATTAAAACTAATAAGGTTAGCAATGTTTCTTTTTATTTTTATTAACTACATTTTATTCACTTTGTATCCCCCCATAAGCCCCTTCCTCCTCCCCTTCCTATCCCAAGGTCCCATCCCCTTCTTCATGCCCCTCCCCAAGTCCACTGAGAGGGGAGGTCCTCCTCTCCTTCCTTCTGACCTTAGTCTATGAGATCTCATCAGGAGTGGCTGCTTTGTCATCTTCTGTGGCCTGGTAAGGCTGCTCCCACCTCAGGGGGAGGTGATCAAAGAGCAGGCCAATCGGATTACGTCAGAGGCAGAAGCCCTTTTTGCAGCACTTCAGCATCCTGCTGTGTGAATTTACACTAACAGTTCACCCCTCTCAGCATGTCTTTAAATTGGCTTTCTCTCAATCTCTTTGTTATGGGTCTAGTCAATCCAGCCTCACTTCAGCTGTACTGCTGAGCTCTGCTTAAAGAGCAAGCCCTCAGGGAAATCTGTCCAGAGCTGCTGACTTACTGTTGATCGGGTGAAGCCCAACTTCAGCCCCTTTACCAATAACTACTGAACAAATAACTGAAGAATAGCCGTTTCACCTTGACCTGAAGCACTCCTTTATGACGACCTACATAATCCTCAGTCCTAGAATCAAACCACCTAATAGTGGCTGCTCTATGGTGATACGGAGTTCACCCTGATGGCCAAATTGGATCATACTGATTTTTGTAGCCCTGTCATGCAACATCTGAGGTGTAGCTGGCCCAGTGCATACAAAGATGATTGTAAATAATTATTATCCAAGAGGGGAAAGTTAAAACTCGTGATTGCAAATATCAATGCCTATTTATAGAAAATCAAGTTTAAGGAAACAATAAGTCCTGCATGTGGGCAGGAGATTCTACCTTGCTGTTTGTAGTGTAACTCAATCATATGCATTTGTAGAGTACAAAATGTTAGGATTCCTGAACAAGTGGAGAATGGTTGGAGTCAAGCTAGTTAGCACATTCATCGCTTCACATTATGCGAGGTGAAAGGTCAGAAAGACAAATGTCATAAATCCTCCTATGTATGTAGACTCTGAAACTCACTGAAGCAGGTGTTTGAATGGTAGTCACAGAGACACAAGGATGGGAAGCACGTCACAAAACTTCAGACCAGAAAACTTTTGCTTCCGCCTTTAATTCCAGTAAAAACTGTGGTAAACATAATCATAAGGGTTTGCAGATGTGCAAGTTTTAATGTTGCCTCGACAGAAAACTCCAGATGTTCCCACCACAAAGACCACACTTTTGCTTCCACTGTATCATCCTGTATTCCAAATCATGAATGATACATGGGGAAATAGGTATTTTTTTCTAAAGTGCAGAAATACATGATCTCCCTTCTACCTTCTGGGGGTGGCCCTTCTCACATTAAATCTTGGAGATATAAATACTGCACTAAGCATGCTTTTTACTCTCCAAAGAAACTAAAAAACTCAAAATTATCAGAGCAAAGTTTTCATCTCCATCTTGCCTGCTGCAGGAGAGCCTCCTCCTACTCAGCCTCTATTCCCTGGGGACTTCACCTCTTGGTGAGGACCCAGAATCCCCTTTAACTCTTTCCTGTCCAGCCTCTCAGCCCTCCCTTCTAGCCTATCCCCATTCTTTTATGTAAGCCACTGACCCACATAAACACTTTCTACCACGATCTCGGTCTCCCAATGGTCACCCCGAGCTGAGATGTGGGTGGGAGATTTTCACTGCCTTCCCTGCCCTCCACTCCTCTCTCCATAATTAGTCTTACCCCAGTAGCAGTCTGCCTGGAGGGGTTCCTCCTCCCATACCCAACTGCACTCCCAGAAGACTCCATCTTTTGGTACAATCCAGTACCCCTAGCTCTTTCCTACTGCCCCTTTCAGACTTTCTTGCTAGCTCACCTCCATTCCTTCATGTCACTCATCAAAGACACAGAAAGACACTACCAAGAAACCCAACAGCCACCATACTTGCCTAAGACCCAGAGTGGACACATCAGCCACAGAAGGATCACTCATTTGACAAAAATGAGACCAGGTTTCTATACCAAGGAACACCTTAAACATCAAAACTCCAGATGTCTAGATCCAAGCACAAAGCACTAACATCCAAGACAATATGCCTCCTCCAGAAGCCAGTAGCCATTGTAATAGGCACTAAGAATTCAGTTTATCTGAAGCACAAGAGATTCAAAATAGCAATTATAAGTACATTCAAAGACCTTAAAAAGTATGAATAAGTGCTTTAATGAATACTGTAAAAGCACAAATAGTTGAATGAAATAATGAAAACATTTTAAGACATGAAAACAGAAATCACTAAAAAAAAAAAAAAATCCAAATTGAAAAGAAAAACTTAGGATGTGAAAAAAAATCATAGATTCTTTCTATGGTGAAAAGTACATTATTGGTTATTCCATGAAATGGAACACATACCTGACACTGCTAATGAGGCCAAGAATCTAAAACTAAGTCATGGCCTAGTGAAAAACTTACTATTATTCTGCTAAAGCAACATAGCAGAATAATAAAGAAACAACAACATGACTCCTAATGACATATTGCTACACCTATATAGATCAGTGTCTCACTCAACCAACATCAGGGAAGCAGCTTCTTGCAATAAATGGGAACACAGAGAGCCACAACTTAACAACATGCAGAGAATGAGGGACTTTGAAATACCCAGTCCTAAACGGGATATCTTTATCACACCTCTCCCTTCCAGAGCTCAGGGAGCTCTGTGGAAGAGGACACAGAAAGATTGGAAGAGTTGAGAGCGGGGTTAGAAGATGGGTGACACCAAGGAAACTGTCTTCCAGATACAACAGGACTCATGTACCTATGAACTGATGGAGACTGTGGCAGCATGTGCAAGCTGAAGCGCCAAAAGAGTGAAGTGGACACTGGGTCTAACCATGAAGCTGTCTGCAGTTGAGACCCACTGGCCAAGGCAAAATCAGTTTCCTCCAATACGGTGTCTCCAGTCCATCACCCACACCTCCTGGGCACGCTCCATGCCCAGGAGTAGTAGGCCAAGACAATGCAGACTCAATGGTTTTTGTTGTTGTTAACTGTTTCATTTTGTCTGACATTTTTTTTTTGTTTGTTTCATAGGTCTGCTTATTTGTTTTGATTTTTCTTTTTGTAGATTGGGGGTTGTTTTTGCTTTTTTACTTGTTTTTGTTGTTGTTGTTGTTGCTGAGCGATAGAAAACATTAAGTTGGGTGGGTAGGGAAGGGAGGAGGCTCTAGGAAAAATTAGAAGAGGGGAAAACATGATCAAAATATATCGTAAGGAAAATTTTTGAGCAAAGGTTATAGAGCGCTCATTTTCATACTGGGCTGTAAAAATGAAAAAAATTCTAATTACCAAATAAGCAATAGTGGCTAAAATATAATTTTAAGGATATATTACTATATAATAGCTTGAAATAAAAATCACAAAAGTGATAATATATAAACCTCTCATTTGATTTGTAAAATCCCTTAGCTTCTCCTTTATTTCCTTCGGCACAAAATATTTGAATTTTCTAGTTTAATGATATTGACTTGTGAAATTTGATCATCTCTTAACATGCAGATATTTGACATCTGTCATTTCATTCCAAACTTTAAAAAATGGTAGCATCATTTTCTGTGGCAACTTGATATTAATGGAAAATACTTCTTAAAAATTATGAACTCCACACTATTGCAGCACATTCTTTATTAGTTTTTTTTTATAAAGCAAAATCAGAACATTATTGGACCTCAATTAATACCTGGTTATACTGAAATGGTGACATATGAAAAAAATAATTAGGCTCAAAGCCACCTGACACACAGGTTTGGATGGTGTGTTTGTTAGCAGTACGTGGAGCTGCTCTGTTCATCAGGACGCAGTACTGTTAAATCCAGCTAAGGACTTGGCTTTGCAATCCATGCAAACGAATGGAGCTAACCGCAGTCACAAACCCCTTCCCTGATTCCACTAAAAAATTACAGAAGAGTAGTAACTTCCATGTCTCAGTCAAAGTGTTACAGATCCTAAAACGATATTGGGGAAGAGGGGCTAATTATCATAAAAATTTGCTATTCTCTACTAGATAAGATTACTTATTTCTAAACTGAAAAAAAATGAAAGATATTCCAAAGAGAGGCCAAGATTCATAAAATCCAAGATAATGTTGGGAGAGAGTTACTTAAGAACGTTTTTAAATATTATGGCAAATAATACATTGTCTAGGACCACCAGTTTATCTTAGACTACACAACAGATCTTCAGCACATATATACTTTTAATACATTCTCTATTTCCCTCCACGGAAAATATTAAAAATAAGTTATGTATATATTTACATGATAGTTAATAGAGATTTTAACTGCCTTCATCATTACTCCTTGACTATTTATTAAATGAAAAATAAGCTAATTTCCTTTTATATTCTACCAGAAGCTGCTAATTTTTATGGCAGGTTATAGGCTTCACTATGGCTGATATATTGTCACACTAAAAAAGGCAAAGCAGTAGAATTAAATACCCACAAGAGTCACAGGGACATCTGAAGCAGTCCTGTGTATGTCAGAAGCCACCATCCCCAGACGCACAGAGGCCTGCTCCCCTGGGCATATGAGCATCTAGCCACAACCGTATTCCGATTTGCTCAGTACATTCTTGTTATTAGCATATTTATTGATTAAATTTATGAAAACCCAAGTTGGTGTCGTTTCAGCATTCAATTATTACTACTGATGATTGCACAGACAGATATTATACTATATTTTTAAACTAAGATCATTTCAAATTTAAAAATTACTTGAAGAAACAGTAGCAGTTGAACCTCAATAGTTTCAACATATCCTCCCATTCTATTTGTAATCCCTGCACAAAGAGAGAGAAGGAAGAGAAGAAAAGCTGCTTTGCATTATTAATTTAACATGTGGCTGGTAAGTCACATGGCTTCAATAAACCTCAATTTCTTTTATATATAAATATGACAACAATATTAGATTCTTTCTACAATCCTATTATCACTAAAATCTGTGCTTTTTGAATCTGCATAGCTGACAGTGATGTATACATGTGCTTAAATGTATAGATAGGTAGGTAGGTAGATAGATAGATAGATAGATAGATAGATAGATAGATAGATAGATAG